>NC_084485.1:124234752-124537717 GCF_030035675.1 Rhineura floridana | reverse complement strand
TCTATTCATTTCTAGACACACACGTTTTCCTAATATATGCATTTTTGAAAACATTCTTTGGTTGGAGAACTGCGTCATAACATTTGGATAAGTGCGAATTTTGAAGGATGGCTGTGCTTCAGTTCTCATAATGTTTCAGAATGTGCAAATTTGATATATTTGGCTTTAAATGCAAATGGATCAAATTTCTCCCCCATCCCTAGATAACACCCACAAGAAGTTAAATGTCTCTCAATCCCCTTGAGAACGTGGGGAAGAATTCTAAAAGAACTACCTATGAACATTGGCCAGGTCACCATCCCTACTTCTCTGAGAAACCATGTCCACCTTATATATAATTATTGGGGGGGGGAGGAAATTAATGAACAGATATGGCTTTCAGGCAAATTTGAGCGATTTCATTTCTGTAAACAAAGTGTGTATTTCATTGAATCTACCCTTAACCGGAAAGCACAGCAACAACGAGGCACTCAGGTTAAATTATATGGACATTCTAAGGTTAACATGTGCTATAATCAAAACTACTTCACATCAAAACAGTAAAGTTATAAGGAAATCTTTATCTTGTGCAGGAAAGCAAGATTAAGCCCCCCTTTCAAATTCTTCTCCATACCTATATTAAAATTGTATCTGAAGTACAGAAATTACACTTAAATCTGGATAAAAATGCTGAATGTAAATATGTTCCTTTGCCAATTTATAATAAAAAAGATTTTGGGTAAAGGCCATTTAGTTAAAGATTTCATAAAATTATTTGGTTAAGTACCCCTACTCACCATCATGTCACTTCTGGAGAGATAACATCAACCCCCATTAGTATATAGCAATTAAGGTCAATTTACATATTTTAATTAAGATCCATCCCATATAAAACAATTAGGGTAATAGGCATGCTAACTGATTTCATAACATTTGGACGTTTTTCCAACTAGATAGACAGGAAACCTTAATTAGCATTAATTAGTGCTGATCTGCATATGTTTGATAAGGCATACCCTCACCACAAATGATTATTTATTCCTGGATCTGCCAAATGCTACCGTTGCAGGGGATAAAGGAATTTACTTCATATTGTATGTAAATGTCTGGTAATTTCTATTTGTTTTTTTGTTTCTGTTTGGACTATTTATTATAAAATAAATGAGGAGAAATGGTGTGAATGTACAAATATGCACAAATATGTACATTCACATACAGAGAAAACATACCAATTAATGTGCAATGGTTAATCAGCACTGCTGACACTGCAATAATAACTGGGAAAAAGGTAACAACATTTGGAACTTTCCCTATTGTATATTCTCCATGTATCCCAAGATATTGCATATCAATAAAGTTTTCAGTTAATTTTCCAGCAGCCTCTGAAGCTGGGGGCATTAAGATGCACAAAGAAATGTTGTGCTCTTGGCAGGTTTCTTCCCCCTCCCCCTCTTTCATTAATGGATTCCCTACATTTCCTTTTTCTTTCCCTCATTTTAGTCCAGCAGTTATATCCTTTGTGAGACTTCTTCATATATCTACAGTCCTTGTTCTTTCATCAAATTTAATGGGGTCTCCTGTGCTTTTGATCATCTTCACTGATATTAAATATTATAGAGTATCCCCCCCCCAAAAAAAGAAGTCTTAAATATTTAGGTATACTATCTGTATAGGGCTTTTGATCCTTTTTAGTTTGATTTGTTCTTAGGCTGTGGGGTTGGAAACTAGTGATGCCACCTTCCTATTTGTCAACCTTCATAAATTCTGTTGATTGGTTTTTAAAATCTTCTTTCTTCTAAAGAGGGCTCTGTTTTTACTTTCACTTTTAATTGTGGGGTGTGATATCCTTGGGCTGTAAGCATTAATGCTCATGTGGCTTTTTAAAATCTGGTATTCTAAAATCATAGAGGTGGAAGAAACCTATGAATGACCTCGTACAGCTCCCTGCCCCATGGAAGGACACAATGGCTATGTAAACTTATCACATAGCCAAGTCATACTGAGGGCAATGCATTGCTCTTACTCTGAAATGAGAATGAGAGACGAATACTGAATGCTTCGATGCTGTTTTCTCTCCCGAGCTCCTATGCCAGGGCTTCACGTAGACAGTCATTTCTCACAAGCACCTATTAGGAGGTATGTAACCAAAATGAATGTAAAAAGCCTTTTAAGTTGAGACTTTATCCCAGTCTGCATCTGTGTTGGAATTGCTTTTTAATATGTTTTTAAACCCTTTTTAAAGAAAAATGTTTTAACCATTTTTTAAGATGTCTTGAAAGCTTTAAACAAAACAAAAGATGTTTTGTTTTAATGTATTTTAAAGTCTGTTTTTATGATGTTTTAAAGTGTCTTTAGTGCCTTTGTTTGCCACCCTGGGCTCCTACTGGGAGGAAGGGCGGGATATAAATCAAATAATAAATAATAAACAAATAATAAAAATCAGTGTATTTTAAAACTTAGGCCGTGTACACATCACCAACTTAAAATGCAGTTAGGTTGTGCTTCCCCCCCCCCCAATTTGGATCAAAGCTGGTTTGGGGAAAAACACATCAAAATGCAGTATTTCCAAAGATGCAGGATAGGTATGGATTGTGGCTAATGGAGTGTGTACACTGCTTCCCAAAAAGCAGCAGCGGGAGGGCCTGGGATGCTAAGTAAACAAGAGTGTGTACACAGCCTTAGTCCTGAACGAGGGACAAGAAACCTCAGAACTGGGGGCTGAATGTGACCCTCTGGGCCTCTCCTTCCGGCCCTCGGGCTTCCTTTGTACCTTCCTTGAGTGATTTTACCTCACTGGAATGTCTCCTTGAACTCTGATAAGGCCTCTTGCCTACCGGGATGGAGGATGGAGAGCAAACGTGAGCGTGTGGAAGCTAGTCTTCTGTACAAAGTTAAAATTCACATTTGTTGTTCTGCCCACTTTTGCCTCTGCCTCATCCACTGCTGGAATCTGGCCCTCAAAAGTCTGCCCAAAAATGCAGCCCTTGGGTTGGAAAAAGTTTCCCCACCCCTGCCCTAAATTTTGGTGTGAATCTTGTTTCCCACTCCACCAACCTCCAAGATGTGCATCTGCTTATACCAGGGTGGAAAGCCTGCTGCACTCCATATGTTGTCAGAGTTCACCATTGGCCATGCTGACTAGAACGGATGGGTTTTAGAGGCCAACATCTGGAGGGGTACAGCAGGGCCAGCACCAGGTATGCTGGGGCTCTTGGACACCAGCCTGCCCCAGGCGCCGGCACCCACACGCATGCCACACCTACCTACCTTCTGTGATCCACAGCAGTGTCGGAACTCCCAGACACCCCCCTACTGCCACGCAGGCCCCACCTACCTCTCCCTTGATATAAATGCTGGTTGCACTGCAGGCACAAACTTGCCATCAACTAAGATGGCAGCTGAGGCTTCCCTTACACACTGATGCCTCTGCCACCATCTTGGTTGATGGCACGCATGCGTGCTACATGCGCGCATACCTGCCATCAACCAAGATGGTCTGGGAGCTCCCTCTCCACGATCTGTGGCAGGGGCGGGAGCTGATGCTGCCACAGACCCCTGAAGGGCGCACTACCCACCCACCCTAGGAGGGGCCTGTCAGGGGCCCCTTGGACTGGGCCCGACCTGGCTGCCCGACCTGGCTACCCTCTGGCCCTGGCCCACAGGTTCCTCATGCCTTGGCACCCTAATAGGTTGCTTTTTGGAAAAACACACAAAGCAGACAGACAGCTTGCTCCACTTCTGAGCTTTTCAGGACGTCCATCCTAATATTTAACATTATGTTATGCCTTGTACTTTAAATGTGTCAGCTTGTCTTGTTCTCAGCAAAGATGCCCCCCTTCTTTTGATGTAATTTTAAATATTTGAAGACAGATAGCATCTTTCTCCCAGGTATTGTCTGCTTTAAAGTCTTAATTGTTTTCTGTGAGACAGAAGCTCAAATTTAGACTGACAGAGGTGACTGCATAGTATTATTAGAAACATATGCATTAGTGTAGGGGTCACCAACCTCTTAGCACCCAGGGCACATTTGCAAACTGTATAAACTGTTGTAGTCGCTACACATGCACACTCACTCTCCCACCCTCTGCCAGTAATTAGGCTTGCCAAAAAGTGTTTTTGCTACCCCCCCTGCAAGCCTGTTGAGGGGTGATCTTCCTAGAGAGTGCAGCTGGGGCAGCAAGAGTTAACCTTCCCTCCCCAGCCACAATTGCCAGGAAGATCAACCCCTCCCCTGACAACAAATGTATTGTCTTCAACTGAAGGCTTTTTTAAAGTCTAACTACAACAGGGGAGGAGAGGTGATTTGGAGGGGGGATTGCATTTGAGAAGGAAAGGACTAATCCTTGGCTCCCCAGTAGCAATTCCCAAAATTAGCCCTCCCCCACCAAAGTTAGGATGGAAAGAAGCCTTCTGTTGCCTACAATAGAAGGTTTTTTTCAAGCCTAACAGATGGAGGGAAGGGCAATCGTTCCTTCTGCAGCTGTGGCATGGGAAAGGCACCCTGACATGAAATTGACCCCGCCACCACAATTTCAGCAAGGGAAGAGGAAGGGGGAATTCTGACTGATAAAATTTGCTATGTAAAGACATAGTTTTCCTTGCTGTACTCTGAATTATTGATTTGGTGTTATGGGTATCTGAATCCCACCATTTAATAAAATTCTCCGAGCTGCTTACAATAAAAGCCAGACAAAAATGCAATTAAGCTAAAATAACTATAGATAACTCAAATGTATCACAAGTGATCTATAGCTAGCGATGGGGGAAAATTTTGATTCAGTTTTCATTTAAAGCCAAATTTATCAAATTCACACTTTCTGAAACAATACGAGAACAGAAAGACAGCCATCCTTTGAAATTCACACTTATCCAAATTTTGCAATGCAGTTTACAAAAATGCATATATTAGGGGAAAGTGTGTATAAAAATGAATATATTAATGCAGTAGTTCCCAAACTCTCCCCCCGCAAATTACTTGAAAATTGAAGAGGGTCTTGGCAGACCACTTAATGATTTTTCTGCCTGTTGTACCAATTGAAATGTGCTATGCTAGATGCTGTGTGATTTTTAACTGTATTTGTATTGCTTCCATAGAATTCAAATCATAATACAATAAAATACAAGATAAGAAATAAAAGAACCAATAAAAATACAATTAAAAATATGTTTAATGTGATAGATGTGCCATCTCCCTTCTTCAAACACAAATCCACAGACAATGCCACCTGAATGAAGCTTGCAGACTACTAGTGTTCTATGGACCATAGGTGGGGAACCCCTCTAAGTGAAAGTAACATACAAAAATGTATTAGGAGAAATTGCTTGCAAAAATGCATACCAAAATGTGTTTATTAGCAAAAATTCACGCTAAAATGCTGAAGAGATTTCATGAGCATGTTTCTTTAAAAAAAATTGCAAATTGCTGCAAAAAACTGGAGAACTGCATTTAATATTGGGAATCTGAAAGAACCAAAACTGAGAAATCCTTCCATCCCTGAACAATGACACTTTCCTCTCACAGCCATGAGGCAGGCCTATACTTGCTTGCTGACAGCTCCCTAACCTAAAACAGCTACTCACCAGCAACAACAAATACATAGCAGAGATACAGATGCAAGGACCTGTACCTGTGCAGACCCAGATGCCAGCTCTGCCCCCATGTCTTCTCAGGCAAGATTACAAGACCTAATGATGTATGAACCCCTGATGTTGTGGATGACACCTGCTCATTTTCTCATGTGATTTATGCCATCATCTGCCAGGAATGCCTTTCTGCAAAGGCCAAACAGGCCGGTCTCTTCACAGAATAAGAAATGAATGCAAATCGGACATCAGCATTGAATTTCATGGAGGATTATGGCTACTAGCCATGATGACTACAGTCCAGAGGCATTACGCTTCCGAATACCAATTGCTGGAAACTGCAGGGGGGAGGGTGTTCTTGCACTCAGGTCTTGCTTGTGGGCTTCCCACAGGCATCTGACTGACTATGGTGTGAACAGGATGCTGGACTAGATGAGCCACTGGCCAATCCAGCAGGTATTCCAAATGTGGCCGCACCAGATTTATATAACAGCATTATAATATCAGTTTTATTTTCAATACCTTTCCTAATGATCCCTAGCATGGAATATGCCTTTTTCACAGCTGCTGCAGATTGGGTCGACATCTTCATCAAACTATCCACCATGACCCCAAAGTCAGTCACTGCTAGTTCAGACCCCATGAGTATATATGCGAAATAAGACTTTTTGCTTCAGTACATACACTTGCTTATTGTATTTCATTTGCCATTTTACAGTCCATTCACTCAGTTCAGAGATCTTTTTGGAGGTCTTCACAATCCCTTTTTGTTTTAACAACCAAGAACAATTGAGTGTCATCAGCAAATGTGGCCACCTCACTGCTCACCCTTAACTCTAGATCATTTATGAACAAGTTAAAAAGCACAGGTCCCATATTGATCCTAATGGGACTCCACTTTCTACATCCTTCCATTAGAATCGTCCATTTTTCCCTACTCTCTGCTTCCTGCTACTGAACCAATTCCTGATCCACAAAATGACCTCTCCTCTTATTCCATGATTGCTAAGCTTACTTAGGAGACTTTGGTGAGGTACCTTGTCAAAAACATTTTGAAAGTCCCAAGTATACTATGTCAACCAGATCACCTCTATCTATATGCTTGTTGACACTCTCTAAGAACTCTAATAGATTAGTGAGACAGGACTTACCCTTGCAGAAGCCATGCTGGTTCTGCTTCAGCAAGGCTCACTCTTCTATATACTTAGCTATTTTATCTTTAACAATACTTTCTACTAGTTTTCCAGGGACAGATGTTAAGCTAACTGGCCTGTAATTTCTGGGATCCCTCCCGGATCCCTTTTTAAAGATTGGGGTTACATTTGCCATTTTCCAATCCTCAGGTACGCAGGTGGATGTGAGGAACAAGTCACATATTTCTGTTAAAAAATCAGCAATTTCACATTTGAGTTCTTTGAGAACTCTCAGGTGGTTGCCATCCGGACCCGGAAATGTGTCAGTTTTTATTTTGTCTATTAAGACTAGGATTTGCATCTCTCATCACCACTATTTGCCTCAATTCTTCAGACTCTCTTCCTGCAAAAGTTTGTCAGGCACAGAGATCTCCCCTATATCCTCTACTGTGAAGACAGATGCAAAGAATTCATTTAGCTTCTCTGCTATCTCCTTATCCCGCTTTAGCACACCTTTGACTTCCTTGTCATCCAAGAGTCCAACTACTCTCTAGATAGTCTCCTGCTTTGAATTTATTTATTTTTATTGTTGGTTTTTGTTTTTAGCAATGTGCTCCTCAAATTCCTTTTTAGCATCCCTTATTGTCTTCTTCCATTTCTTTTGCCAAAGTTTATGTTCCTTTGTGTTCCTTGCCGAAAGATTAGACATTTTGCGACAAGCGAGGGTGAAATGCATTAGAAAGTGTGGGTTACCACTTTGTTTGACACATCATCTAACCTCCCTGCAAAAAAAATCTGCTTATTAAACTGCCTATATCATCTAATCTCCCTGCAAACAATTCCAGATGAATGCTCAATAAACAGGTCATCTGGAAGTGCCCACTCTGTTGGTTCCCTCATCAAACAACAACAGCAGCACCTCTGTGCATGTGAACTGAAGCTATTCAATGCTGCAACCAAGTTTGCTGCAAAACTCTGGCATCTTGCCTGGAAAGGAGCTTTGCCGTGCTTGGACTCTCATAAGCAACAGAGACTAGGACAAATGCTACCCTCAGAGCAGTTTGCTTTTTAGGCCCTGTTTTACCAAATTATGTATTAACTAAAATGTTTTAACAAACAAAAATAAATCATACATATGCTAGAGGTGCACAATAAACACATTCAGCATAAAATAACAAATAAGGTAAGAATCCACTGCACACTTATTTAAATTAAATCTCCTTAAACTTATTTTGTACTTATTGAAGTAGTGGGAAAACAGCTATTTTTCATTACAAATGTCTGTAGACAAATGAAGGTCTGGGACATGGATAATTTACCAAGAACTAATTTTATTATATCTCTCCTCACATTATAGATTTCCTCAATTGCAATCTACTCTTGAGGGCCTCCTTACATGTTGGTTCTTCTCTACATGGGGTAGAAAAATTGAACGGAATAAATTGAAGTACAAAAATTGGCTTAAAGTTAGAGGGCTGCATTGTTAATGCTCACACTTTTTCCTACTCAATTTTTGCTTCAGTTCCCTTTCCCAGTTTGAGGCAATTTTTGGTACCACCAACTGAAATATTTTCCCTTTCATCTTTATTCATTATGACATGGTGCCTGATTTACTGGTAGTCCCATGTGATTTTATTTGCAGTTGTTCAATGACATCATTGCATCACATGTCAAAGCAATTATACCATTTTTGTCTGCTCCATGATATTTGATTATGTTTTCAGACCCACATGACCATAGCGGTAACAAGAAAAGTAGCAGTGGAAACTATTGCTCCAAATAGTTTAGATAAATTGCTAGTGTTGTTCAACAGGTTTTCCAACAACAATAAAAAAAAGCTGGGACCCTAAATCTCTAAATGTAGATATATAAAAATGTCTCATAACTTATCTTACTGGAGATTTGGCAAACATCTTTAGCGGTCAACTTAGACTGAATGCACTTTCTCACAGTGCATATGATTCCTCTAAACCTTCTGCATACCAAAAATCAAGGGTAACACCAGTTTTGCAAGAGCAAAAGTGAACTACGACACATATGCAAAACACGTGTCAAAACAACAATATTAACTTCTGTAAAAAAATCATTTTTTAAAAATACGTGAATTATTTTTTTGACCAGCTCAATCATATCTGTTTGTAGACAATCAATTTAAGCACATGATCCCATTCTTGATCAGATTACAATATCTGGCTGGACACCTCCACTTACATGAATCCAATGCAACTCCAAAAGCCCTTTGGTACATGCAACTAGTCTCATTCTTCCTTGGAGCCTAGCTACAGGCTCCAGTTGCCACAGGGACTACATACTTTGAGCCACTGGGTCCAATCCAGAGATAGATGAGCAGAATTCCACTCTCACAATGAGGCTTTCCTAGCTCCCCCATTCAATCCCCTGTACTCCCCGAAGGCCACTCTTGTAGGTCAAGAGACCTTATGGAATTTATGATGGTACATGGAGAGGGGGAGCTGTAGGAGGATGGAAAAACTGAGATAAATTAGCTGGGCTGCCTTGCACCAGCAGAAGTACCTTTTTGCTCATGTTAGAGACTTGTGGATCAAAGTCTGTATTAGTTTATCCAACATACTTTCCAGCTTCATCATTTGTAATGAAGTCCATTTTACATTTTTGTTAACCCTTCAGATATGTTTTTTTTAATAATTATCTTATTTTATTTTTCAGAATATACAGAAAAAAGAACAGTTAATCAACAAACATGGAGTACATTGTATATACAAATGATGTTGATAATCCAATCTTGTGTCCAAACCTTAATAAAAACAAAATGGCATTTTATAATTATTTTTCACTCATTTACTTTATTCTCTCTGTTGTTCTATGTTTCTCTGTGTTAGTGTGAAAGATAGACCCTCTCCATAGAGAGACCTGGGATATCGGGGGAGAGAAAACTGGTAGAGTTTTGTTAATATAAACTATGAACGGGTACCACACATCGTCAAATTTGTCTGTTTTTGGTAAGCCGCGAATTTTTCTATAGTGTCACATAAGTTTTTCAGAAAGTACTATTTCCCATACTCTGCCCGTCCATTGTTCAGTTAAAAGATCGTCTGCTAGTTTTCATTGAAGTGAGATTTCCATGCGGGCTGCCACTAGCAACAGGATAACCAGGTCTTTGTGCACAATGGGTACTTTTAAATGTCCTGTATAGGACACCAAGGCCAAGGCTGTGTCCGGAGCTAGCAATTGCCCTGTAATATCCGAGATTTTCCCAAAAACCACATTCCAGAACTTCATTACTGGTTTACAGTTCCACCACATGTGGCAAAAAGAGCCCACAACTTCACACCCTCTCCAACATAGAGGGGATATAGATTTATTGATGTGGTATAATTTTAAAGGTGTCCAATGCCATTGGTGAAGTATTTTGAGAGCTGTTTCTTGGATTCTAGCTGAGGCAATTCTTATAGGAGGCTTAGACCATAATTGATTCCACTGCTGCTCATCCATGCCTACACCTCTCTTCCTCCCATTTCATCTTAAGACCTAAAGTGTTACCCATTGTGGCTGCTATAAGAACTTTATACATTGAAGCTGCTACACCTTTTGTCTCTGCAGCTGAGCTCGTACACATTTTCTCAAATGCTGTAAGTGTGCGTTTAGTGTCGGCTCTTTTCCCTAATTTGTGTGCTAATGAATGAAACTGGGCTATCTGCATCCAGTTATAGGATGTCTGTCCCAATTTTCTACGTAAGGAGACCTCTGATATGGGTTGGCCTTTTTCAATTAGATCCTGAATCCTATATAAGCCTTTCTCTTCCCATTCTTTGTATTGAGCATCTATCCCTGAATTCAGGAAGGTCTAGACAGAGGGTCAGAGGAGAAAGGCTGGGTGCTAATGTTTTTTCCCAATGTTTCCATACCAAAAAGGTTGCCTGTAGGAAAGGGTTAGGAATCTGTTTAAGTTGTGGCCATGATGGGGATAGAAATGGCCATGCTCAAATTGAAGGTACCGTCCTCCCCACCTCCATGGCTACCCACACTGTATCTTCGGAATTCCTAATAATATGCAACAGCTGTTTGAGTTGGAAAGCATCATAATATAGTTTTAGATTAGGTACCCCCAAGCCTCCCATGTTTCTGTATCTGTATTTGGTCATTGACTTGTTCTATTGTATTTCTCCTTCACAATAAATTTTTCTAGTATTTTCTGCTATTTGCCAAACCACTGTTTAGGTACTGAAATCGGGAGTACCTGGAAAAGAAACAATAATTTAGGTAAGATGACCATTTTGATGGCGGCTATCCTGCCCAACCAGGACAGTTTCAGATGCTGCCAACCCACCGGTTCTTTGACTATTGTCTTTGTGACTTTGTTGAAGTTGCGTTGCCTAAGTTGATTAAGATCTTTAGAGATCAATACTCCCAGATAGCGGAAACTGCCATGGCTTAATCGAAAGCCTGAGTTGTGCTTAACCGATTTTGTTAGGCCAGGGACATATTAAAACATAACATTACTGATTTTGAGTAATTGATCTCTAAGCCTGCAACATTGCGATACTCTTCTAGAGCCTCTTTTATAAAGGGGATTGCCCTGTCTGGATTCTTAAGCATCAATAACACATCATCAGCAAATAAGTTAATAGTATGATCTTTGCCTCCATCATGGATGCCCTCTATCCCTGAGTTAAGCTTTACCCCTTGTGCTAAGGCTTCTATAGTGAGGGCAAATAATAACGGGGATAGAGGGCATCCTTGTTTAGTTCCCCTTCCCAATTCTATACGGGGAGATTCTAGATCATTTGTGCATATTATTGCTGATGATTTTTATGCAACCACTTTTTTAGGAACCCCCATTCCACCCTATCAAAGGCTTTAAATGCATCAAGAGAGACCAAAGCTGCAGAAAGTTTGTTAGTATTGATAACATGTATAATATTCAGGACCCTGCGTATTGAATCTGCTATATTACGTCTTGGCATAAACCCAGATTGATCTGGGGATATAACTTGTCTGATAAATACATTCAGTTGCTTAGCCATTATTGAAGTTAACAGTTTGGCATCTTGATTTATAAGTGCTATGAGGCGATAGGAGTTCAGTGACTGGGGATCTCTGTCAGGCTTTAGTAGTACTATTATTTTTGAGTTACGCCAAGTGTCAGGTATGGCTCCCCCCAACAGAATGCTGTTAAATAATTGAGTCAGACAGGGAGCAAGATCCACTTTAAATGCCTTACAGAAGTTGCTGGTGAATCCATCATCGCCTGGAGCTTTGCCATTTTTCAGATTCTTGATAGCATTGATGACTTCTTCAGTCATCACTGGTTGATTCAAATATGACATCTGATCTGGAGAGAGATTTTTCAATTCTATTTGTGCCAGATACTCTTCTATTTTGTGGTCATCTGGTTTGTCTGACGTGTATAGTTTTGAGTAGTACATTGCAAATTCCTCATTAATTTTCCTGTAGTCCAGAAGCAAAGATCCATTTTCATTTTTAATTCCTGGGATGAGATTTCGAGATCGTTGCTTTTTAAGGGCATGAGCTAATAGTTTAGAACCCTTGTCGCCGAATTCATAATATTGTCTTTTTGTATAGGCCATTGCCACATGTGCTTTTTCTATTTCCAGGGATTGGAGTTGCAGTCGAGGGGTGAAATAAGACACAGAGACATCAGCTTGGGTTGAACAAGGGCCACTTTATTAAATTACAGCAAACAAAACCCAATTTAAAGTGACCTGCAGAGGGAAACCTAGGTGCGGGAACTGTCTATAAGCAAGTAGCTTGCCGCACAGCTCTTGGGCGACCAGCCCCTGCTGGGGCAAGGGCAAGCCCATCTGCTTACCCTTTACCCCGGCCACACCTTGTAGGTGAGTAGGGGGGCCTTCCCACGTCATCCCCACCTGCGGCCGTATAACCCCTGGGTAGATGAGGATAAGTTGGCCCCAGAAGCAGCCCATATCCTGCCCTCGAGCCATAAAGCCCTGACAGACAGGCCTCCGGAACCGCCAATCACCTCCAAAGGTGCCTAAGGGGGCCACCTAGCTGTCCTTACCTATTTCCCTTCCCGGACCTTCCCGCCACAAAAGGGGGACAAATCTCTATTTAGTCCCCCTTTACCCCACTGCCGAGAAGCACCTCTCGCAGACACCTCTGCAGGTCTCCCAAATATGTCGTTACCTGCATCTGACAGCTGAACACCATCAGCCCTGTATCGTTCACCCTTCTAATGCTGAATGGGGATGCGGAATGGCTAACCCCCCATGCCTAAGAAGAGCCAACCGAATCTGCCGGTTAGCCTTCATTCGCCAAACCCTGCGTGGGAGCATGCCCATAAGTAACTGAGGCCGTCGTAGCCTCTCCGCTGCATGTCACACATGCTCACCAACTGAGGGCCTTGCCCTGAGTAACTGAGGCCGTCGTAGCCTCTCCGCTGCATGTCACACATGCTTGCCAACTGAAGGCCTTGCCCAGCGCAACCGAGGCCGTCGTAGCCTCTCCGCTGCATGTCACACATGCTTGCCAACTGAGGGACTTGGCTTTAAGTAACTGAGGCCGTCGTAGCCTCTCTGCTGCATGTCACACATGCTTGCCAACTGAGGGACTTGGCTTTAAGTAACTGAGGCCGTCGTAGCCTCTCTGCTGCATGTCACACATGCTTGCCAACTGAGGGCCTTGCCCTGAGTAACTGAGGCCATCGTAGCCTCTCCGCTGCATGTCACACATGCTTGCCAACTGAGGGCCTTGCCCAGCGCAACCGAGGCCGTCGTAGCCTCTCCGCTGCATGTCACACATGCTTGCCAACTGAGGGACTTGGCTTTAAGTAACTGAGGCCGTCGCAGCCTCTCCGCTGCATGTCACACATGCTTGCCAACTGAGGGACTTGGCTTTAAGTAACTGAGGCTGTCGCAGCCTCTCCGCTGCATGTCACACATGCTTGCCAACTGAGGGACTTGGCTTTAAGTAACTGAGGCCGTCGCAGCCTCTCCGCTGCATGTCACACATGCTTGCCAACTGAGGGACTTGGCTTTAAGTAACTGAGGATGTCGCAGCCTCTCCACTGCATGTCACACATGCTTGCCAACTGAGGGACTTGGCTTTAAGTAACTGAGGCCGTCGCAGCCTCTCCGCTGCATGTCACACATGCTTGCCAACTGAGGGACTTGGCTTTAAGTAACTGAGGCCGTCGCAGCCTCTCCGCTGCATGTCACACATGCTTGCCAACTGAGGGACTTGGCTTTAAGTAACTGAGGCTGTCGCAGCCTCTCCGCTGCATGTCACACATGCTTGCCAACTGAGGGACTTGGCTTTAAGTAACTGAGGCTGTCGCAGCCTCTCCGCTGCATGTCACACATGCTTGCCAACTGAGGGACTTGGCTTTAAGTAACTGAGGCCATCACAGCCTCTCCGCTGCATGTCACACATGCCAGCCAACTGAGGGCCTTGCCCTTACGTAACCGAGGCCGTCGTAGCCTCTCAAGCTGCATGTTGTCCCATGCCTGCCAACTGAGGGACTTGCCCTTAAATAACAGAGGCTGTCGTAGCCTCTCAAACTGCATGTCGTCACCTGCCAGCGATGTGTGGGTCTTGCCTCAAGCAACTGAGGTCATTGCCACCCAGGGGAAGGACCACCACTTGTGAAACCGTCTGTACTGAATTATGCTGGAATAAAGTGGGTAGGAGCCTATCCAAACGCATTCCTCTCCGGCCACGCCACTGTATTGCAGCCCATCGACTGAGGCCCAACTGTGAGCCCATGCTTGATTTCAAGGCCCTCCTGGCTGCCCAGAAGACTATGCTGAGGCCGCCTATTAGGATGCGCGTCTGCTCCGTCCCCGTCTAGCAGCCTGTCAAAATAATTATAACTTGTTAGGCTTCCGAGTTCCCAGGCCCTCTAAAAGGGGTGAATATAGCCCTTATAAACCTGAGGACGAGCGTCCAACAGCCTGCACCTTTGCCTGGGAAAACCCAAGACCTGCTGCCGTAGAAGCAGCTGTAAAAGCCCGCTTTGTGAGCACCCAAAACTGGTATTTTGTGAGGGGGTCCTCGCTTGCATTGGGGAATAAATATCCTTCTCCAGATCCCCCTGCCCAATGTACGGTCTGCCCCATACATCTCTGGTCCGTCTGAGACCTCCACAATTGTATATGGGCACAACCCCCCGATCCACGGAGACTTCTGATAGCTGGAGGGCACGTCGAGACAGGTCTCACTTGGATCCAGCCATCACCTTACCTATCCTAAAAGCTCCAAAAAAGCCCAGCATAAGGGCTACTGCCTGGAAAGTCTGGCTTCATAGCCAGAGGAGCATACTGTATTCCCACTAGCTCACCATACCCAATAAAATGTCCAGTGAGAAAGGGCGACGCGGATAGGGAAAAAACCACCAGCCTAGCTATGAAGGAAAGTCCCGCCAGCTTACCTTGAAGTGCTTGGACTAACAGGCCCCTACTCCTGCCATCCACTGGGAATTTCAGCGGGTGACACAATGGAAAAGGCCATTCTGGCACATAGCCCTTGCCGGCCCAGAATTCCTGAATTGCCCTACCTGCTCTGTGGTAGCTGGCGAGTGTGCTGGGGGCAATGGAATCTACGGGAAATCCAGCGCGCAGTTCACAAGAATAGGCCATGTTTGCACAGCCCCTACAGCCCTTTCAGCATTCCGAGAGCTGGTGATCACACTAGGGCAATGGATAGGCTTATGGCCATCTCCGACTGGGGTAGATCATCTCTACTCCCAGCTGTCAAGGGAATCCCCAGGTACATAGCCATACTATAAGCTGTGACCTCAGGTGCTAACATGCATCCCAAAATCTGCCATAACCCTGAACAGCCAATCACACAGATAGTGCCCCAATACTTCTGGGCCCACATGTCTCCTGATTGCTCCCTTCCAGAAGAATCTGAAGCACTCCATGTAAGAAATATAGCAGTCCATAGGCAATGTTCTGCCGCATAAATGCATAAGGCACCTCTGCCACATGCATGCACCATGTTAAATGAAGTGTAGCGCATGGTACCTAGACTATCAGGTATGAACCACTTACAGCTGAACCCCTTCAATAAGACTGGTGGTGAATCAGGTGTAATTTGCATCTTTACACTCTGTCCCTGGCAAATTACTGCCATAACGAAAACAGATCAAAGATTGTAGGCCATGAAGGCCAGCCTGGAGTTGGAGGCCACGAAGGCCAGCCTGGAGTTGGACGCCACGAAGGCCAGTCGGGAGTTGGAGTATGGGACTAGGAAACCAAAAGGAAAACACCATAACAGACAAACCGTCCCTTAAACTGGGTAGCCAGCAAGCAAAGTTCGTAGTACCTTGAGTCTAACCGGGGAGGGACACATGTCCTTGAGCAGCTTATGCTGGGGGCTTCTACTTACCCTTTGAAGGGCTCTTGCCTCCTATCTCACTGTTGCATATATCCTTCTGCAAAAGGGAAGGAAATCATTTATGAGTAAGTACACTTTACTAACTACTAGTTCATTGCAGCTAACCCAGTTCCCTTAAAGCAGAGACTTCAGGTAATTGTTATCAAAAATCCCAACAAAGAAAGGTTTTGTTATTGTTGTAAAGTCATCAGGAAAGGGTGAAGAGTCTGCCTGGATCTTAAAATGCAGCCTCTGTGTCAAAAACAGAGTCTAAGCTTGCATCAAGGCAGCCCTTGTTTCAGTAAAGTCCAAGATCTTGGAAATGAGGATAAGATCCTGATAAGTGATCTGTCTTTCCTCTTTATTGCTATCCACCCATTCAGCCACACTATCATCTGCAAGACCTGCAATTCCCTGCAGAAGTTTGCATGTCCTTCTGTAAATATAACAAATGCCATATGCCTTGTTTTTGATATGAGACCAAATTCAAATAAATGCAACTTCTGTCTCAGAGTTAACAAGGAATGTGTAACTGACACTTGGAAAAGGATCACTGTCACCTAAGTAGTGGCTGTGATTTAGACATTTCCCAGCAAACCCTGTCATCTGTGCACACCATTAGTATCCAAATATGAAAGGCCCAAAGGCTCACCTGGCCCCTCAAAGGCCACATGTAATATAATAATAGAATTAACTACCTCAACCTACTATATTCCTGGGCCTAGCAGGAAGTCAGAAGCCTAACCAAAGAGCTCCACCCACCCCCCAAGCAACCACGATGTAATAAAATTAATAGAATAAAGTACCTTGAACCTAATATAGGCCCGAGTCAAGCAAAG
Organism: Rhineura floridana; assembly: GCF_030035675.1. Classification (NCBI taxonomy): domain Eukaryota; kingdom Metazoa; phylum Chordata; class Lepidosauria; order Squamata; family Rhineuridae; genus Rhineura; species Rhineura floridana. Next base: position 124,520,847 of record NC_084485.1, on the reverse strand, counting down.
GCCGCAAGCCTAACCAAAGAACCCTTCACAACGGCCAAGAGAGGCTGCCAAGGCCTCACCCACATCCTTCACTGTCTTGCGCCCCCTACCTAGGCTGAACTCACACCCAGCCTTGGCAACCAAAGGGGGATAAATAGGGCCTGTTGAGACTCGAAAGGCTTGTGCAGCCTCCTCTCCCGTAATTAGTTTTGAGCCTGCAGCCCATGGCTGTTGGGGAGATTTCAATCCCAATCTCCCGGATCGCAGTCCAAACACCTCAACCACTATCAAAACCTATCCCATGCGTATGGGGTGGTGGTGGTTTAAAATTGCCCAAAGGCCTGCATTTTATGAGGGGACCTTTCACACACACCTCTTTTCCTTGCTTGGTTGGCATGACTACTTAAATCCTCCCTGGCCTATAATAAGAATTATGAGACCAATTATAATAATAATTATTATTATTATAAGCCACCAACTGCAGAAATGCCAGCACAAATACCAGTATTGCAAGCTGCTAACTGTAGTAAGTCACTGCAAGGTCTGATCCTTTTATTCAAAACCCTGCAGCTCTTTTGCTCTAATTTATTTTAATTACTGATTTATTCCAATTACTTTATATTATATCGCTGCTCTTATACAATATTAAATGTGTGTGTGATCTTGTTTAACTGGCTAGCAATAGCCCTAAGGTGGCGCTGCTGGAGGACACTGAATGCCTACCCCCCCCAGCCAAGGGGGAGGGGGTTTCCACAGCATTCGGCCCAGCAAGCCCTTAATAAAAGACCCGCTCCAGCTGCCGCCACTCCTCCAGGCTCATGACCGCCTGCCTCCTCAAACTACCCCCACCAAGGAAAATAACTGAGGCCTAATCGGCCCACAAACGTGGCCTAACTGGCCTGTAAATGCAGCCTGTGCCGCTGCAAACAAGCGCCTCCGAAATGGCACCAACCACGCGGCTGAGCCAGAATGGCCGCTGCCGCTCTTCTCCTTGCTCTGCTTCGGCCCTCGTCGTCCTTCAACGTCACGCTGGCAAAGAGGAAGGTAGGAGGGGCGGCTGGACTTAAATAAGCCCCAAAGCCCCACCCCTCCACACTGCACATCGCACGCACACAATAGGTACGACGTGCGACGTTGCCCCAAACAAAGATGGAGGCGGCAGCTTCGCCCCCATCTGCAACCATGCCCCATTCGTCTGCTGTGCGGCGAGCGGGGCATCATTTCTCTTTGTTTAGTATTCAGTGTTTGGCCTATTTTCCTATCTCCAGACCTTTTAAACTCTTTGTCCAGGTTATCTATATCATCCAGGATATTTTTGACGTTCTCTCTTGAGGAAGCTGGCTTCTTTGCTGCAATGCCCCCTTACGACTGCCTTCATAGCGTCCCAAATCACGTGCAACCCAACCTCCGGAGTGTTGTTTTCTTGGAAGTAATGATCAATGGTTTCCTTCATGTTGGAGCTGAAGTTTTCATTAGCGAGTAAAGTGGGGTTGAATTTCCATGAGGTAGTTTGCCTCAAGGTTGACTTTTTGTACAGTGTAAGTGATATTGGAGCATGGTCCAATACAGTATTTACTCCTATTTCAGCCTCAATTACTCTCTCCCATGCCTCTTTATTGATGAAAATGTGATCCAGCCTTGAATGTGAATGAAACCTGTGGGAGTAAAAAGTGTAATTTCTTTCTGAAGGATGAAGCAATCTCCAAGGGTCCAGCAGGTTGTGGAATGTGAATAGGTCTGATATGCCAGTATCGTTGTTGCACTCCCTTCGTTTACTGTTGCTGCGATCCAGCCTGCTATTGAGGCAGCTATTAATGTCTCCCCCAACAATGATTGGGCCATGGGCAAAGTTCTCTATTGTCTGTAGTATTGTTCTTAGATAGGTCAGCTGTCCTTTATTGGGAGCATATATGGAACAGAAAGTTAGTTGTTCTCCTTCGATCAAACCATTTACTATTACATAGCGACCATTTGGATCCGATAAACTGTCTCTCACCACTAGGGGGCATTTTTTAGCCACCAGGATGGCCACTCCCCTAGCTTTTGAAGTTCCTGCGGCACAAACCTGCTCGTCTATCCAGCCCCCTTTCAGAAGTTTGCCCTGAAACCTTTGAGTCTGGTGAGTCTCTTGGAGGCAAATTATACCTGGAAGTTCGTGTTTGAGTGCTGTTACTACTCTGGTGCATTTGATGAGGGATCCCAAGCCATTGACATTGAGAGAGAGTATCTTTAGTGTACTAATCCTCATGTTCATAATAGTGAGAAGGGAGAGTGAGAGTGTTCAAATGCGGTTTTGCTTTTTTATACCAGAGAGATAGTGCCTTGCCTGTACTCCGAACCTTATAACCCCACGTGGGGAAAAAACTAAACAGAACAGAAACAACAAACAAACCGGTGAGGGCAGTCTGTAATCAGTTGACCGCCATGAGACAGCACCGAGAATTGCCTAAACCCACTCGGGAGGTGGGGGGATAGCGGGGACCATACTTACACATAGGTCCTCTCTTCACGGACTGATGAGAGAAATGTGGCTATGATAGCCTATATAATTCACTCAATTAACCCTGCATGCTTGTATGTAGATCAGATCAGGTGCAGGTATGGATAGGTGTGCTCAACCATCAGTTTACCAGAGTAGGATTACTGCTCCTGCTGCTCTCCCCTTCCAGCTGTGCTATAGTGTCTTTTTGTTTTTTCTTGTTCCTGCTTCTTTTACTCTTTTGACGTTCCCATGGAGTGTTCCCTTCATTCGAGTCAGAGACTTGTTTGTCCTGCTGTTTATTTTTGTCAGATGAGACGTGGAGATCACAGAGTAATTTCTCCGCTTGGTTTTCTGTGCTTGCTGCAAAGAATTTCCCTTCGTAGATCACCACCAGCTTAAAGGGGAATCCCCACCGATATCTAATTCCTGCCTCTCGTTAGTGCAGCTGTATATGGTCTAAAGTTTTTCCACCTGCTCAGCGTGTCAGGACTAAGATCTTGAAAGATATCAATTATATTGTTATTGTACTTGATTTCCCTAAGAGTGCATAGCTTTGTAGATTTTCTCCTTTATTTTAAAACACTCAAATTTGATGATTATGTCCCTTGGAGGACTGTCAGGTTTAGGGCAAGCTCCCAGTGCCCTGTGTGCTCTCTCGATGTCTTCGGCTAAGAGAGTTACTCCCAGATTAAGTGTATTAAACCAGTCTGTAATAAACTTGGACATATCTGCCCCTTCCTCTTTTTCAGGGATCCCTCTCATCCGAATATTGCCTCTTCGGGCTCGATCCTCCTGTTCTTCCACTCTCAGCTCTAATTCTTTAGTCGCCATTTTTAGCCTCTCTAACTTTTTGTTGAGTCTTAAACCTAGATCCATGGCTGCGTTAGCCGTTTTGGTTATTTCCTTCATTTGTGCTGAAAGGCTTTCCATTTTCCCCTCTAGTGGTTGTAGAGCCTTTGCCCAATCAGTTGAGAGAGCTTTTCTAATTTTATCTATGTAATCATCTGGGTCGTAATCGTTTGACATAGCGCTTGTCTGTTTCCCGCCTTTGAGGGCCTTCTGGCCTCCCCGAGCCATGTCAGTTTCACTCTTTGCGTCTGACAGGCCTGTGAAGTCTGTGCTAATTTTAGCTTCCGTGCTGAATTTAAGGATTTTTGCTGGGGATCCTTGGGTTGTCTGAGACATCACCTACCCGATCTTAATCGTTAGAAGAAAACTGCTTACGATTTGCAGGGTTTTACATGCGATAGTTGTTCCGTGAATGCAGGAGCCTCGGCTCTACGCCACCATTCTGCTGGATGGCAAGCCACGCCCCCCAGATACGTTGTTGGTTTAAATTTCAATGTGCAGGTATAACAAACCCCAAGGTGAACCAAACTAGAATGAAGGATCTCATATTTCACTTCAATGAGAGACTGCAATGCAGATCAAAGAAGTCGTCAATGAATAAAAAACTAAGGGAAAATAAAGTCAAAAATCTGAAATAAACTAGGCGAGTATTTTTTTGATAAAAAGAAGAGATACAAAGTCCAGGAAGTCTACAATGGCTTGGTAACTGTCATTGCTTTCACATAGAAAGTGCACAGCTATAATAAGGGGACATTAATGAAAGAGGATTAAATGCTTAAGCCAAAGCTTTTGTTAATTTTGGAATATGAAATAGTTGCATTTAGTGAACTGTGTGACCTTTGTCAGTTTCCCTTCATTATAAATGATGTAAAGGTTTAAACAAAATGATCACATTACTTCTTTTTCAGAAGTTAATTTATATGACCTTTCCCCATTCAGAGTGCTCTAATAATGTTCATTATTAGGTGAAGTAACTTCCAGAGTGTAACTGTGGTTACTTCTTACTAAATGTCAGTGCTGGAATAAAGACAATCACAATGGTCTCATTGTGAACAACTTCCCAGAGATGTCTTATGAAACTATTCTGGGGAGGGGGGATATCTTGTCTCAGTACAACATAATTGTGGGTAAAGTCTGAACAGGTGCTCACTTGTAGTGTGCAAGAACAGACTTCATGTTTCTAACATAATACATTTAATACATTACTGCATTCCACAAATCACTTCATTTGGATCAATGGGTATATTTCAGACTGAAGCTATTTGCACTTTATTGCCACTGACATCAATGGGACTTTAGTCATGACTAATTTTTTACATTTGTTTCAATGGGACCAAAATACAGCTAACATAAGCCCAATGCAGTCATTACACCCATCATGGCACAACATGAATATAAAAGGGCTTGGGTGAAACACACCTTATGCCTGACTCAGTCACTTCATGGCTCGTGCCTGTTTTCTTGTTTACGGCTGTAACTTGTGCAGTGGGGAGCTTTTTCTATTGGTGGAGATTTCCCACTTAATTAAAAACTATGGTCTTCCTTAATTGTGCTGGACGTCTTCATGAATAGAAAAGACTTCCCACTGCAGAAGTTAAAGTCTCTCTTTTCTGCTCTGAAAAGCAGGGCTAGCCTAAGATATTTTGCTGCAAAAGACAAGATGGCACCCACCACCCATTCCACATCCAGAAGCCAACAGGACTGGCAGGTGAATCTTATCTAATGCTGACAACGGGATAGTGTTTTCCACTATTCCAGAGCAGTAGGATAGTTATGGGGGTTCAGGACAGGCTGTATGGCAGAAGTAACTCTGTAATCCAAGAGTATAGCCAGGACGTTCAGAAGAAACAGCTGGGGAGTTGCCCCTGCTGCCTCTGCCCACCTACACATTTGCCACGTGCGGTGGTTGCTGCCTCACTCTGCCTGATGGTAAGGCTGGCCCTGCTCAGAAGTCAAAATGTCTTCTGGGACATTTTGGCTCAACACTAGTCTTCAGTGACATCTCTGTGACAAGCCTGGCATGTGCCCCACCCAAATGTGTGGTAAACTCCCACATCCTGCCTTCAGGGGCTTTTACTTTTTTGGGGGGGGAAAGCCAAGTTATCAATAGTTTCCCAAGTTTTAAAGACAGAGACTGTAATAAAAATCAGGAAGATCTGAATCAAACTGAAATTCCAAAGTTCCTAGTTTTCCCACGATGCAAAGTGGTCAATCCACTTAAAGTTTGTTTTGATACTACAGTTCCTTCCAGACCTTATGGATACAGACCAAGTATTGCTGTTACAGAGAATGATGGAGCATCCATATTTCCATGCTTGCGGTGAAGATGGCTAGACAGTGATTTGCAGTATTAGCAAGTATGGTACCAAGGATGCAGAATCGTCCCAAATTGAAGGATGTGCAACTTAACGCTCACATGGTTAATGATAGAAGAGATGGAGCTGGTGAAAAGAGATGAAGGGAGTTGATAACAGGCATGCAGTGCAGAGAGTGCAAGAGGGAAGAAAGGCAATATGAGAAAAGGCACAGGATATTATGGGCATAAAACACAGAACAGAGACAGATGGTCACATGAATTTCAAATCCTGTTTATTCCTTTCTTAAAGACGACCCCCTTTCTGCCCATCCGTGGAAAAGTGCAGTTAGAGAAAGCACTTAATCACTATTTCAGTATCATCCTAGGATTGCTCATGTATACTTGTGAGAGAAACTAAATCCACCACCCTGTGGGAAATGGTAGAACTGTTCATTTAGCTTGGATAATTTGCTCATTTCTTCAGAGGGCTTCCCTAGAGTTTGTGTCATAATTAAAAAGGAAGTCCTAGTATCTGAATAAAATAACATTAGGATTTTATTCATTGTTTTCATATTACAAAACAAACTTTCATGGAAATATGGCTTCCCAAATCAGCACATATAAAACAGCCTTAATCTAACAGGACAAACTCTTACAAAACAGAAGTAGTAGCAAATTCTCTTTATCTTCTTGTGTTAGTAACCATATGGAAATATGCCGAACTGGTTAGTATGTCACTTTAAACCACATTTAAAATAAACTATAGTTTAAACGTGAACATGCATGCTTTGCTTTTTCCTCACTTTTGTCGTCATGCTGCTGGCAGCTAACACATAGTCTGAATCTGGGTTTATGTTTTATTTCTGTCCAAACAAACCATGAGCTGTATACCAAGGTTTGTTCTTGACTTACTGCTTGTGGTTTAGAGATAAAAATCGCAAGCCCAACTTCAGAAGCAATGCTAAGCCAAACCATGGCTTACCTCCTGACAGCACAGCAGTAACAGGAACAGTAATGGAAGAAGTGCTCACACACTGTATATTAGTTTAGTTTAACCATGGTTTAAAGTGACATATAAACCGTCTAGTGGCAAAGGTAACATTTTGATGGCAAGGTTATGAAAAGCAACTATTATAAAAAGGCATGGAGAGGCCTTGTCAAAGGACATGGATGACCCAAAGCCTGTGATATCCCTGCTGACAAAAGAAATCCTCTCATCTTGTATATATTGACACCTAGTGGGTTTTTTTTGTGACAGTACTCACTGGTATGGAGTACCGTTACCTCTTTTTTTTTGCTGCCCTTGGCAACCATTTTGTGCTGCCATCCACAGCACTCTTATGAAGATAGGAATACTGGCACCTCATTTTTAGCAACACCAACAAAAAAAGTACTCTCTGTATCTACCTATAAATGCATTGAGCTATTTACTGAAAAATAGGATACCTCAGTTGTCTGAAGAACGCTGTGCTCTTGAATCAAATCATCTATAGCTTGTTTCTGTCCTCAAAGCTTAGAGGAGGTAACAATGACTTGAAACAAACATTATGCACACCAGCCATTCTAGAGCCACTTCCCATTTTACGTTTGTGAGCAGTCAGTCTTTTGGTGTGGCAGCTTTAGTAGTCCCTGGCTATTGACATTAAGCAGTCACCCATGCCATATTGTTTTAAATGACTGCTGATTAAAAAAAAATCAACAAGCCTACCCAGACATATCATGTAGTTATATGTTTGTTTTAAATGTTTTAACTGATTTTATCTGTGCTTTATTGGTAATTATTTTATGAACCGTTTTTAAAACAGTTTTGTGGATTCTGGCAATGTTTTATCTATAATATTACTATCTACACAGCTTAGAGAGTTTTGTGATTAAGCAGCTGAGAAATTGTTCTAAATGAATGAATTTTTTTAAAGGGTACATAAAATGTTTTTGGTGTACACATAAATATGGAGACAGGGACAATGAACTAGACTTTCAAAAATAAGCTGTGAGATGCACTCAATTCTCAATGAACTGAATAGCCACAAAAATTCTTCACTGAATTGCAACAGCAGAACTTAAGACAGTTGAGATAACATCAGAGATGGGAGAGAGATTTGATTCAGTTCACAGTTAAAGGTGAACCTACTTAATTTGCAATTTCCAGAACAATATAAGAACTGAAAATCAGCCACCGTTCAAAATCCTCTTAATTTTGCAATGTAGTTCTCCAGCCAAGTAATTTGTACAAGAATACATATATTAGGGTACATATATTAGGGTAAAGTGTGCATAAAATGCATATATTAGTGAAATACTGTACAAAAATACATTATATTAGGGGGAAATGTGCAAAAATGTGTTTGCTGAGCAATATTGCATACAAATATATGTCTATTGGGAGATATTTACACTAAAATGCTGATGAATTTTCATGAGGATTTTTTTAAAAAAATGCAGACTGATGTGAATTAAGATTGGAAAAATAAGAAAATGAGAGAGGCTGAAATTGATATATTCATCTATCTCTAGATGAAAGTACTTTTTGTCCACCTAGTACTATATTGTGTCCTGTGATAGGCAGAAACTCTCCAAAGTCTCAGACAGAAGTGTTTTCCAGCTCTGCTGCCTGAGATCTTTTTCACTGGTGATGTCAAAGACTTACTTGAGACTTTCTGTGAGCAAAGCACATGTCACCTTATACATGTTACTGAAAAATATAGATTTTAATAATAAATATGTCCTGCCATTGATGTGCTCAGCAGTGTTACTATGTGCCTGTTCCTCATGGTGTATGGGAAATTGGCAAATAGGAGTGCTGTTATGCCCCTGTCCTACTTGTGGTCTTTCCATTGACATCTGGTTAGCCACTGTGAACACGGGATGCTGGATTACATGGGCCTTTGGTCTGGTCCAGCAGAGCTCTTCCTATGTTTTTAAATACTGAAAGGCAGGAAACCTCTGTTTGGTGGGAGAATATGCTGCAATCAATCATTCCCTATATTGATGATGTTCAGGAGTAAGTGCCAATCATTATGTAACCAAAATGGCATGACCCACAAAGAGAGAGGTCTCTGCATGCTTAGAGGATCCCCAGCATAAGCAGAAATAGGGGGAAAAACCTGGCTGGAAAAATCACACAACCCAAATAGCTGAAACACAACTACATATGTATGTATCCCATTACAGATTTTCACAGGCCTACTGTCATGTCAGGACAAGTGACAAACAAAAACAGAAGAAGAACAAATGGGAGATGCAGCAGGGAGTGAGGAAGAGAGAACCAGAAAAGAAATGACAGGAGGGAGAAGGAAAGGATGCATAAGGTACTAATTGAGGGGATGCATAAGGCACTAACCTGTTTTACTGATCTGTTCAGAATTATGTTGTGGCTACTTGCTTGTCTCCATTAGATTTGCCAGTAATTGGGAGACTGGATTTTATTCTAGATTATCAGCTGCTTTGTTGATCCAGTAATATCCATTATTGTGTGCAGTGGTGGCTGGTGCTCACAAGACCTGATGGCACTACTAAGAGGTCACGGGGGCATGGCCAATGGCAGTTACAGAAGTGTGGCCAAGTAGTTCTGTTTTTTTCCCCATCCTCCTTTCTTGCAAAGCTGCTGTGGACACTTACCCATTACCAATAGTTAGCACCTACCTAAACTGAAAAGTGTCTTACTTTGGTTCAGATGGGTTACCTGCCGTCACAGTTGCCTCTCTGCTTGGAAAAAAAGTTGTGTGGCCCCCACCCATTCTTGTTCTCTTCCTATTCTCCTCCTTTGCAAAGCAACAGTGGACAAACACTGCATTTTATTAATACTTAAGCACTTAAGTGTCTTATCTTGGTTCACAAGTGGTCCCTGCTATAATTTCTAGTGTGGGTTCATGTCAAGAAAACTGTACATGACTCCAAAGAAAGCCCAACTGAATTCCATAGGAAATTGCTCCCAGGTAAGTATGTACAGGACTGCAGCCTGAATTGGTTAATCTTACGGTGCCACATAGGACAACAAGGGACCGCATACATTTCCAGACCTTGGTTCAAAGTAAACAATAAATTCCAAGAAGGCAAACATTTTTTCTTTTAGTTTTAAGTATTGTGCTGATATTTTAAATAAAATATGCTACTTTTGCTTCTAACGTTTTTACAAAAATTCAGCATCTTGATAGTTTTAAGAAGCATTTAATACAGCTAAACACACTGGGGTGGTGGTGGATATTTTAAAAACCCTGAAACCCTTCTGCATTTCTGACATCTGTATTCAACAGCGTTTTTCTAGACCTTTAGAATACTACCTCTGCCATTACAAAAACATTATTTTAAGAAGCTATTATGTCCTACAGCACTTAGCCTTGACAAACAATTACGACATATCACATTCAACAGAATGCAAAAAGTAATCTTTATGACAAGGTTAAAATTAGACTTTGAACAATAGGTGCTTTGCAGAGCAATTCTGACTTGATGCTGCTTTATGAAAATTTCCACTGAGGGGGGCAATATGGGGGTAGGGAGGAGGAGAGAAAGAGGAGTGAAGGACATCTGTCATGGAGGGCTTAGAGCACACAACAGTCAAGAACTGACACAAAAACTTTACTGTATCTCTCCAACAAGAACAGAACAGACATTGGAAACTCTTGGCTCCACCCAGATACAGCTAGTGATGAAACCTTATCTATCTATCTATCCATTGATTGATCTACCTACCTACCTACCAACCAACCAGTAAGAGCCCAGGGTGGCAATTAATGACACTATCCACACAACATCTGAAAGACTTACTGAGAATGGTTTGTACAGTGATGTATGTTATCGTGTTTGTGACAAGAGTTCTGAACTATACATATAGCATGATTAAACCTTTTGTCGATAAAATGCCATTTAACACAAAAAGAAAGCAAATTCGTAAGTGTTGATTCTAGAATTTTGCATATGGCCTTATCAAGCATGACCATGTTGTTCTGAAATTTCCATTTAACCAATTACTGATTGGTAGTATGCTGTCATGCACAATGTCTTAAGAGAACTGCTGTTTTCTTTATTTGAAAACAATGAATTGTTTAATCTATTAAAGTAAACCATCTATATCAGTTTCCCCCTACGTAATGCCCTCCAGATGTTTTGGACAACAACTCCCATAATCCCTGACCATTAGCTATGCTGGCTTGGGCTGATGCAAGATACAGCCCAAACATGTGGAGGGAAGGGTGATCTATATCTATTGTGGAATAGAACTTTGCTTGGAGGAATCAGTTCAACCATTGACCATTCTTCAAGTACATTCTTGACCATTCTTTCAAGTAGATGGCCAACTGCAATCTAGGGATGGCATATGGTCCAATGCAATCTTCACTTCCTCCCATCAGAACTGCTCTTAACATAGGAAGTTGCCTTACACAGAGTTGGACCACTGGTCCATCTATTGTCTATACTGCCTGGCAGTGGCTTTCCAGGGTTTTAGGGAGGAGACCTTCCCAGCTCTACCTAAAGATGCCAGAGATTGAATCAGTAACCTTCTGCATGCAAAGCAGATGTTCTACAACTCAGCCCTTCCCCTAAGCAGTGCTAACATCTGAAGCAGTGTTAACATCTTTCCTGTCATAGGTTTCCTGGCTGCTAACTGAATGCGGAGGGCATGCTTGATTATGTAAGAGGGCTGCCATCCAGTCTATCCGTATCTGAATTTGTCTCTTAGCTTTGCTGAATCATTTATGAGAGAGCTCAAATGGCTAGTGAACTCTTGCTTAATTCTTTTTTAAAAAAAGGTTTGCTGCTGTTATTTATTTGTAGAGGGAACACAGTTGACTGTTGCTTTTGAGACACTGCTGTTAGATCTGGTGTTCTATAGACAAGCCAAGAAAACAAGCAACATTCAAACAGATAGTACACAGGGTGTGAGCACTATAACAACTGCTCATCTGAGCTCCTCAGATTAAGGAGCCAGACAAGAATCAGCAGCTTTACAGGATCAGATGGAACTCTATTGGCTGCTTACATCACCTGATGCCTGCTGTGTTGGTAGCTTCAGTACCACCCTCTGGTCATCCAAGGTGATGGCACTGATGCATTGTGGAAACTAGGCAAAGAACTCTTTCCTATGACAAGGTACCACAGCATTGCTGAGAATAATCTGCTTGAGTCTCATGTAGTAACAGAGATAGTATCAAAAATACATGTTACATGGTAGAAAAGGCTTGGATATAGCCATCTTACAAAACTGTGGCATTTCCAAAACTTCCAGTTTTATGAGCAACTGCTGGGACATTTAACAAGTGGTAGCCCACCAAACTCCTGCCCCCAAACAAGCTGCATTTGCTGGTGAATCAAATACATAATTTCAGACTATCCAATCTGATTGTTGGGGTTTACTCCCTTTTCTGACTCACCAGAAAAGGGATAACAAGGACCATTAATTACATTGGAAGGTACATTTTGATCCTGTCTGATATGATAGCTAGACCCAGTAAGGCACTGACTATTAGTTCAAGAGCCAGTATCTAAAAAGAAGGTTCAAAAGGTTTGGATATCTGGACATCTTACAAAAGTTGTGACATTTCCAAAATTGCCAGTCTTATGATCCACTGTTGAGGTGTTTAGCAGGTGGCACCCCCAAAAAACTCCTATTTGGGGCTAATACTGTATCTGTCGGAGAACATATTTTGACTTGGATTTACCTCCTTTCTGAACCTCTGAAAAATGGTGATTGGGATCATTTATTATGTCATAAGATATATGGCTGCAACTTTTATCACCTGGTAGAAACCACATTCCTGTATCATAAAATACTCAATCAGACTGTTTTATATGGACCCAATCCCAAATCACACCATTTAATATAGTCTGTGCTACAACAGTTTTTATGCGGGGGCCTCATAAAGTGCCCCCTGTGAGGCTGCACGGAAATCCACAAAACAATCTTAAGGTTTTGGGTTCTGCCCTTCCTGTGATGTTACTTCCTGGTGACTTCCTGTGATGTCATGTGGGAAAGGATGATAACAAAGTTACCAACAAATCACAGAAGACATAGAATCAGAGAATAGTAGGGCTGGAAGGGGCCTATAAGGCCACAGAGTCCAACCTCCTTAAAGCATACTCGACATCTGCCTAAATAGGTTATTTTACAATGAAGAGGCCAAAGACTGGATCTGGCCATTTACCTCTACAAATGCAAAGATAAACCAGAAATAATGCTTGAATCTACAATGAGGCATTTAAATGTGTAAGCAAATAATACAGATACAACGCTAGTACGTGTAATAGCATGCTTTAAATCTACATAAAGTTCAATGCACCGAAATCCCAGCAATTTCCATGGGTCTTATGCAAGCAGAACTAAGCAGGATTTGCAGCCTTAGCAGCCTGCCAGGATGTGCAATTGTATAAAACAAGGTAGGAGGAACTAATTATAGAGAATTCATTATGACTTTGATTTACAATAACATTAAACAGAAAACTATGTGAAATATGGATTTGACTCACTTGACAGGGGTTAAATCATTCTCATTTAAAGTTAACTTGAAAAAAGAAAGGAAGAAAGCCCAGCAAAACAACAACAAAAACACTCACTAATATGAATGGCCTATGTTTCATATTGCTGCTTAAACTCAGACAGACAAATTGCAGGAAGCCAATTATTATTGATAGCAAATGTCAGGCAGGAAAAATGTGGAACTTTGAAAAACAACCTGAGACACATCGACATTGTTATGTTTTCACATTAAAACTAGGTGCTATAACACTAATGACTTCTCTTGAAATCCTCTGACAACTCCTCAATCTTAATCAGTTACCAACTGTGGCCTTTCTACTACCACTAGCGCTTTATTGCGCTAAAGCAATGTAATCAGTCCTCATTCAAATTGGTTTAACAGTGCTCTAATAATAAAAGAAATACCAGCTGTTTTGATGGTGGTCAGTTTGATCAACTCTCTCTAAGGGCCATCATTCTGGAGCTGAAATCTATGGTCAGGTTCTGAAGGGCCACACATAGCTACTTCTACACCAAGCCCAAGGGACCTTGCAGCTTCTGTTTTCCATGTCCCTTGAGAAATTGGTATTAAAACTGAGAGGACTTCTATTGAAGCAAAAGGACTGATGTTAAAACTAAGGCCCCATCTGCACTATATATTTAAAGCATTATTATGCCACTTTAAACGGTCACACGTTCCCTCAAATAATCCTAGGAACTGTAGTTTGTTAAGGGTGCTAAGATTTGTTTGGAGACCCATGCTTCACCTCACAGAGCTACAGTTCCCAGAGTTCCCTGGGAAGAGGGATTTATTGTTAAAGCACTCTGGAAATTGTGTTCCTTTGCTCTCTTTTAAGGAGATTGTGTTTTTATTGAAATTGTGATTGCTTTAACATTTTATTTTTTTTCCTTCTAAGCCTAGAAAACCTTTGGCTGCAGCTCAGTGGTTGAGCACCTGCTTTGCATGCAGAAGGTTCCAGGTTCAATCCCTGGCATCTCTAGGTGGGGCTGGGAATGTCCCCAGTCTGAAACACTGGAAAGCCACTGACGATCAGTATAGACAATAGTGAGAACAATAGACCAGTGGTGTGACTCACTAGATGGCAGCTTCCTACATTCCTATAACATAGGATGGCCTATAAATAGTTTGCATGCATGTATAACTAATTAACTAGTGAGTTCATGGCTAAGGTGAGATTTGAGCTGTAGAATTTACCACAGGCAGAGCAATCCAAACCTCCTGTTCACCTCACTGGATTGGGTGATGGTGTCTCTGCCAGCTTGACCAGCCTCCACCATCCTCCTGCTTGTGGAGTGACACCAGAGTCACCCTACTGGCACAGAACTTCCCCCTTACGCCCACCAAACATGTGGGTGGAAGTGCCACTGGTGGAATCTCCACTGGGCGTACCAGCGGCGTCACTAGGGAGGTGCGGGGGGTGCAGACCGCACCGAGTGACACCATCAGAGGGGGTTACACCCATCACCGCCAGGGCCCAGGCTCTCATCGTGGCAGTTCCAGATGCCTCAGACGAGGTCGGCGTACCCCTGAGCAATGCTGTGGGAGGGGGCGGGCGCAAAGAAACTGGATCCGAAGAGATGCCACCGCCACCTCCTCTTCTCTGGGGAAGGGCGGACAGCTTCATTCAGACTCTGTGGGAGCCTGGAAAAACCACCCCCTCTTGGAAGCACGCTCGTCTGTTCGAAGCTGTGGGCTGAGGGACCTCTCCATCCTCCTCCTTTGCGCCACTTTTTTGGGGAGGTGGAGATGATAAGGGCTGGGAATCGGTAGCAAGCCATGGCGGCTGGCATTCTCTTAGAGCCCCACATTTTGCTATGTGTGCAGAAGGGGAGAGGGCAAGAGAGTGATGTCCCGCTGCAGGATTTTTATGTGTTTAGATATTTACATACCGCTTGTCACATTTGTTATGTGGACATTTCATGGCGATGTTAGTAGCATCATAAAAAACAACACAAAAATGTAGAAATGCAATTAAAATCAAGTGCAATCAAGTAGTCAGGGAGAAATATACTTACAATTTCGACAGCAGCCAGCATCAACAGCCAGCAAAGGCCATATTGCACAAGAAAGGTTTTAGCATGCATCGAAATTGTTTCAAAATCCATACATGCCTTATGCCCTCTTCCCCTTGCTGCCAGATGAACTTTTGCAGGCTGAGAGAATTGAGATAAGCTTCTAGCTCCCTAGGCTGAAGCTGGCTGGTTTTTCCCAGAACTGCATGAGCAGCTTAAATAAGGACTTGAATTTTAAGCACCTGTACTCCCTACCCCCACACACACAAATAAGCTTTGGGAACTCACATAATATGTCCACTCCATGTCACCTTTTGAGATGCCCCAGTATATTGTTTCCATCCCAAAGTTTTGTTTTTGTGCAAGTCAGCCATGAAAGCAGTGGCGTCACTAGGGTTGGTGTCACCCAGTGCAGTAACTCATGGTGTCACCCCCATGGACCTCCTCCCGTACCAGACCATACAGAATCCTTAGTAATGTTTTTTGTACTGTTACTTGTAAATCATAATTCCTGTATATCACCGAATGTAATGGCAATAGTAGTGACATAAACAACTAGCAAAATTAAAATTACACCTTTAAATTACAATATCATACGCACAGCCCAAATTCTTGCTCTTATCACTAATGGGAGTTAATTAGCTTGCATATGCCCATAGTAAATTTTCAGATACTTTCAGACCCTCAGCAATTTTTAAGTGGTCTATGTAGAAGAAAAGTTTGGGAACCCCTGGTATAAGACATCTGCTCATGTCCCTATGCTGCTGTCACCCCTCATTTAGGTGTCTGGGATGCATGCGTGTGGACATACCTCCTTACAATTATGGAAAGTGATTCTTAATAATAAGCCTCCAGACACAAAGTTACATAGGTATTTATCAGTTGTTTAGTAGAAAATTCAGAAGTGCAGAGTCCCTTCATGATAGTTACAGCCATATACACCCTTTTTTACTCCTGGATTAAGAATGAGATCTTTCTTAATGCATTCTCTCACAACAACAAACATCTCTAGGAGCCAATCAGCATGTAAGTGGAGAGCGTTAGCAACTGAGAGGAGTATTCTCAGTGGCTGACTCACCTCCTTTCACTCTGATTGGCTCCAATCTGCAGAAAAGGCAAGGAAGCATATTAGAAGACTCTTCTCAGTGACTAACACACTCCCTTTTCATGCTGACTGTAGGATGCTTGGAGACATAGGGACCCTGCTCCCAAAAATGCAGAGGGACTAAGATCCCCTGGGCGACTACCCTCCTGGTGCTTATGGACATGACCGTAATATATTTTGTGATGTGCAAGTTCAATATTATTTATTAAGTGTGTTTAGGATTACGCTGATGGCATTCCCAAATATGTACTTTCACACAGACTTTGGTTTTCCATAACACAATGTTTGTCCAAGCCTCCACACTTGGGGGGGCACTACTTGCACACCCCTTCCATAAGCACATCAAAGTTGGATACACACCTGAACCAAGACCCAGACAAAAGGGCACTCAAAACAAAAAAGGTAATTTATTTATTTTTATTTTATTTTATTTTATTCGATTTATTAGTCGCTCATCTGGCTGGAAACCCAGCCACTCTGAGCTACGTACAAAATAAAGGCATATAAACATCAGACATAAAAGTATATAAACATCAAAAAAGAAGCAATAAAACTAAACAACAAAGTAGAAGCTATCCCCCAACCCACACAGCCCAACCCAAAGATCAGAAAGTCCTCCTAAAGAAGCTCCCTTTTGAAGGCTGGAGGGTGGGGCAAGGCAGGTGGAAGCAGCCTCCCTTGATGGCAACAGAGTCTCTCTCCCCTCATAGTCCTTCTCTTGAGGCAGCTCCCTTTTGAAGGCTGGAGGGTGGGGCAAGGCAGGTGGAAGCAGCCTCCCCTGATGGCAACAGACTCTCTCTCCCCTCATAGTCCTTCTCTTGAGGCAGCTCCCTTTTGAAGGCTGGAGGGTGGGGCAAGGCAGGTGGAAACAGCCTCCCTTGATGGCAACAGAGTCTCTCTCCCCTCATAGTCCTTCTCTTGAGGCAGCTCCCTTTTGAAGGCTGGAGGGTGGGGCAAGGCAGGTGGAAACAGCCTCCCTTGATGGCAACAGAGTCTCTCTCCCCTCATAGTCCTTCTCTTGAGGCAGCTCCCTTTTGAAGGCTGGAGGGTGGGGCAAGGCAGGTGGAAGCAGCCTCCCCTGATGGCAACAGAGTCTCTCTCCCCTCATCACCTTTACCCCTTACAGTACGTAAGTAGATCTTGTACAGTGGTTATACTGACTGGGCAGCCACTGTCCTTCATATTTTACAAAATACTTTTTCCTATACAAAGATTAAATTTCTGTGTATGAAAAAGTAATATATGAAGTGGTCTCAATAGTGAGAAAACTAAACAAGTGAATGGTGATCCAAATGTTTTTCATTCTCACGTTATGAAGCTAGCTGCCAGATGATGTATCACCTTCCCTATGCATGCAGCGTAGACTGAAAAAACAGCACCCAAGCCACCATTCAATACATGCACGTGTTCTTTCCAACATGAATCTACAGGTCTCAAAAAGTAATGTGTGACAAAGTCCTCAAACACCTTATAACATGCCTCAAACATGGTCTCTTGTTCTACCAGCATGCCTCCACACCATCACTTTGCCAAAACATAAGGATAGGTAAATTGCTTTTAGGGAGGTTCACAATTATGATTTCCTATTTATTTAATCTAAAAATATTTAAAATACATAAAAGCAGCCAGGGGAAGATATTGGAGAAATATAAAATAAATACAAATAAAAAAGGGGGGGGAGGTGAAGAGACCTTAAATGCGCTACTCACCTTCTCTCAGCCTATCCTCCCCTCAGGATGAAAACAATGGAGAACCATGACCACCCCCAGGAAGAAGGGCACACTTAAAATGTAGAGGAAAAAATCATCTACAACCATAGTGTGAAATCAAATACTTATTGGGACACAGTATGAAGAAATATTTATATAAACATGACTCTCAAATATGTTTATGAATTACACAATCTGTAAATATATTTATAGTGCAATCCGATGTTTGTTTACTCAGAAGCAAGTCCCAATGTATTCAATGGGGCTTACTCAAACTGGGAAGTGTGCAGAGAACTACAGCCTCAAGTGATAAGGAACTTGTTCTTTCAACTTGTTCTTTTAAGTTGAGACCTTATCCCAGTCTGAGACTGTGTTGGAATTGTTTTTTAGCCTTTTCTTTTTTAAAAAAAGATGTTTTTTTAAAGCTTTTAAAAAATATTTTCAAAGATGTTTTAATATATTTTAAAGTCTGTTTTTATGATGTTTTAAAGTGCTTTTAGTGCTTTTGTTTCCCGCCCTGGGCTCCTACTGGGAGGAAGAGCGGGATATAAATGAAATAATAAATAAATAAACTTCATTCACCCAACCCAAAATTCAGAATCGTGCCTCTTTAGGCTGTTTTCCAACTGTTTATTCTTGCTTTATGGTTATTGGCTTTTAAATGGCTTTATTTCTTGTTGTGAGCTGCATTGGTTTCCAACCCTACCTCACAGGGGTGTTGGAAAGACTACACACACACACTACAGATGTATAAATACATACAGCCCATATAATAGTTTATTGTCAAACCAGTTGGTCATTGCAGAAAAATCAGTATTAGTTTTTAAAAAATCAGTATTAGTTTCCTACAGAATAAAAACTGTAATACCTAAGTAAGCCCTGCCTACTTGCTTTAAAATAGGACTGGAGAGGGGGGGAAACAGAAAGAGAACACAAACACAATTTTTTACATTCACTCCCAAGTCCCATTGATTTTCAGCACATTCATATAACCATGTCTACTCAAAAGTAAATCCTATTGAATTCAATGGGATTTACTCTGGAGATATGGGATTAGCAATGCTTTTACCCCCACAAAAGGAAGTATTGGGAAGGTTTTCAAAACACTGCCCAGGATCTGACTCCTACACACAAGGGGGAAAAAACTGAAATGTATATACTTACCCAATTTATGAGATTTTCAGATAAACGGGGAGGGGGAACCACCATTTTCTGGCCTTGTAATGAGGTTTCCTAGACACTGCCTCAGGTCAAACAAACACTTCACTGATTGGCTGCAATCCTGAACGGGCAGGGTTAAAGCTACAAAGTGCTATACAGTAGTTTAAAAAAAAGATTTAACTGGTGGGCTGATGTTTTTATGCATATCTCGAGAACCGGACCACCTAGAAACTTATTTTTTTTAATTAAAGTTGAGAATCAACCCCCTCTGATGGTGTCACCTGGTGCGGTCTGCACCCCCCACACCTCCCTAGTGACGCCACTGCCTGAAAGGTTTGCAGCTTGAAATAAGCTTTGAACATAAGAACATAAAGGCCAATGGCCAGTCAAATTCAGCATCCTGTTCTCAAAGTGGCTAGCCCGTAGCCTATGGGAAGCCCACCAGCAGGACCTGAGTATTAGAGCACTCTCGCCTCCTGCGGTTTCCAGCAACTGGTATTCAGAAGCATACTGCCTCCGACTGTGGAGGCAGAGTATAGCCATCATGGCTAGTAGCCTTGTCTATGAATTTCTCTAATCCTCTTTTAAAGCCATCCAAGTTAATGGCCACCACTGCCTCCTGTGGGAGCAAATTCCGTAGTTTAACTATATACTATGTGTAGTCCCTTTTTTCTGTCCTGAATCCTCCAATGTTCAGATTCATTAGACATCCACAAGTTCCAGTGTTGTGGGGGATGACGACTTCTCTCTATCCAGTTTCTCCATGCCATGCATAATTTTATACACCATTATCATGTCTCCTCTTACTCACCTTTTCTCTAAACTAAAAAGAGTGCACTTGTAATAGAAATACCAAGGCTGAAAGCAGCAGAGATTGATCTGGAAGAAGCCAAAGATTGGGCAATATTAGATGTTTTGACATTCATAGCTGAATGGAACTTCGTAGAATCTCTCCCAACCCTTTCACTAAGCCTAAAATTATTTCTGACGATTTGTGTGTCTGTGGCTTCATGTGAGAGGAGCTTTTCAAAGCTGAAACGTATAAAGAACTATTTGCGATCTACCATGGGACAGTCAAGGCTTTCCAATCTTGCGATATTATCAGCTGAAAGTGAGTTGGCGAAAGGCATTGATTTCGATGAAGTGATTCACAAGTTCGCAGCTTTGAAGGCCAGAAAAGGAAACTTCTGATTTAGTCGAGATGTTCACTAAGTGCTGAAATGCTTGTGTATTTGTTCCTGTTTATTTTTTTGGTATTATTTTATTTATGAGTATATTTCCATATGCATTTGTCTACAACTTCTACATTATTTGGGCCGTTATTGATTATGCAAACCTAATCCATTAATGTATCTCATGTAACGGTAAAGTTTAATGTTAAAATGAACATAATTTTGATGTAGTTCTTAAACGTTTTTACTTAAAATTCTATTGTTTTCTTACCGAATTTTCACTTTAACCACATGAAATTATGTATAAATGTAAATACATTTAGGCTTTGCGTATGATATTGTAATTTAAAGGTGTAATTTTAATTTTGCTAGTTGTTTATGTCACTACTATTGCCATTACATTCAGTGATATACGGGGATTACGATTTACGAGTAACATTAGTACAAAAAACATTACTAAGGATTCTGTATGGTCTGGTACGGGAGGAGGTCCATGGGGGTGACACCATGAGTTACCGCACTGGGTGACACCAACCCTAGTGACGCCACTGGGCCGCACCCAGCAGTGGAGCTTTCTGGGGACAGGGACATCTCCCTGCTCCCCATTTTCTGCCCTGGCTGCCATGTGCAGCAGGGCTGCAGATGCACCCATGGCCCTGCTGCTTTGTAAAGCCCTTCTGGGGTAGGGGTGAGTTTGGATTACACCATAATACCCCTGGGCTACTATAATTCAGAAGTTCACAAAGGATATAGAAATGAAGAAAGGTCATGAGCGACAGCAATGTATTAAATAGAAAGCATATTAAAACAAACTAAAACCTATAAAACATGCAAAGACTAAGGCTATAATGCTTGCCAATTAAACATCAACATTCACACTTACACACAATCAAAGAGGCAACTATTTGCTTAAGGCAGAATTTATTCACACACTAGTAAAGCCCTTAACAACAATGGACACCTGTTCAAGACTCACTTATTGCCTAATTAAATATTAACATGTCTTGATCCAATCTGTGGCATAATTTTAATTACTGTTGTCTCTTAGGATAGCCACATAATCAATGTATTTAGAGCTGTTCCTAGAGGCTATTTTGTAATTCAAATTGTGATCCATCATTACAATATTTTCCTCCGGACTGTTGTTAGAAAACCAGCACCGTTAAACTCTCCTAAGGGGAGGGGAGATTAAGAGAGCCCGTTTTTTCTTTAAATGAAGTGAAAACTTATTTGTAACCTAAATGGAACCAACTATTGAAACTAATTTGTAAACAGCAGCTTCTGTTAACATTGTTAACATTGTGACTAACATAGGTTAGTCTTCAGCATGGCCAACCTACAACTGAAATCCTACACCACATTTATATTTGATTATGCAGAAAGCTTCACAGTGCACATCTCTGTAGAAGTAAGCCCTACTTTTTATATTAATAATTTGTACTGAATTTCAATAATAAAAAATGAACAAATTCAAAAAGCAAAGTGAAACACACACTCTCAAAGATTATAGTGCACTCAGTTACAAAGGGTAATGCAAGTATACATTACAAATCATGCTTTAAATTATAAAATTAGACTCATGTCAGTTCTTCATTTCTTTGATTTTATCTCGGTATGGAGTACACAAGACCAAAGACAAAGAAAATACGGAAATCTCAAAAAAAAACCCCACCACAGCCCAGTACTAGGATTGTTTTACACTATCCACAAAAGCACTTATGCAGGAGGTGGATAATAGCCATGTTCTCTATACGATCAATAAAATCCCACCAAACAGCTGCAAAAGAATCACATGGGTGCTCCCCCCACAATACTTTGAACCTCTGTGTTAATTTCTCTAACACAGCTACATGCCACATCCTCTGGTGTAAGTCATAGTGAGTTACCCTTATACCTAGGTAAGTCCATATAGAATTGCAGCCTTAAAAGAGCAGGGGAATTTGTTTGAACTGCCTATCAAAATATTCAGTTATTAAAACCAGGTGACCTAAATCCAGTCAGGGGCCATGTGTGGCAGAGACAGGCTTTCAGGCATGCATCCCTAACTGGATGGGACATGGTGTGTGCAAATAGTTGCCATTTGTATGTACATGCATGTGTGTTGTTCCTCTCCTTGATTCAGCTCCTGAGGCTGCTACACAGGGATCTCCCACAGAAAAACAATAACTACGATGATTAGCTGTGTGGGAAGAGAGGAGAGACCCACTTCTTTTTTCTTTCTGCAAAGCAGCTGACTGGCACAGCTATTACTTTTTAACAAAGAGTCTGTATCTGTATTCCTAGCTGGGAAGCACATGCACACCAAGATATTTGGCTAAAGATCCTGCATTTTCACTATAGATTCAGTTTTTCAGACCATCT
The DNA here is from genome assembly GCF_030035675.1 of Rhineura floridana. NCBI lineage: Eukaryota > Metazoa > Chordata > Lepidosauria > Squamata > Rhineuridae > Rhineura > Rhineura floridana. The sequence goes on along the minus strand of NC_084485.1, from coordinate 124,498,246 downwards.
TTAGATGTGCTACGATGCATCACCATACAGATTTTTATGTTGGAAGTGAATACCTAAGAAGGCAGCTTCTCAGATGTTAAGTTCCTTTGTTCAGTTAAGTTACAGACACACCCACTTGAAAGTAGGCTGAGTTACATGGAAGTGGTGGGCTGGGACAGACGTAACAACTAGCTGCATTGCCATTAAGAGTAAGCCAGAGTTAACAGGAATCCAAGCTGAGATGCACATGCAGCATCTGGTTTTTCCTTTCACTTCTAGCTCGTATAAGAGTTTTTGTAACCACCAATTACCACCCTCACATATCCACACAACAGTAACAAGAAAGAACTGGGCCTGAGGAAGGTTCAGGATAACAGTCTATGTCGGTGGAGCACCAATATATGGAATGGAGGGACGGCTCTGGCATATTGTAGCATGTGTCTTTAAATTGTTTTTTTAAAAAATGTGTTTTTAAATTTGTATATTTGTTTTTAATGTTTTTAATTGTTGTAAACCACCCAGAGAGCTTCGGCTATGGGGCGGTATACAAATGTAAATATAAATATAAATATAAATAATAATAATAATAATAATAATAATATCAGTCTGTAGCATCCGACAGGGCTGAACTAAGGACATTCAGTGTCAACACTGTGACTGTGATGCTTTCTAATGGACATAAAAAGAAGCAGAGGTCAGCAACAGGTGCTAAAACATTCTAACATGTTAGACGATGGGGAGCCTGTGACCCTCCAGATGTTGATGGACACCAACTTCCATCAGCAGCCATCATGACCACTGGTGAGGGATGATAAAAGTTGTATCTAACGACATCACACACACACACACACACACAAAAGAAAGAGAGAGAGACAGAGCGCGCGCGCAATGCATTCCAGGAGCAAAACTGCAAAAATCAAATATATTAAATGCACAATGCCTGCATACATACATTTTAATGTATACTCTAATTTGACCCTCATTCTGGTTGGGGCTTCTGTGAGTAAGAACGTTAGCCTCATTCTGATTTCATTTCAACACAAATCAGGAACATAAAGCCATCTTAGCAACAAAACAAAAGAGAGAAGGATTTCACAAATTACTTTCTGTAGAGAGGATTTTGTATTGAGACAGCTTATGTAAATATTAATAAGTCTGACTAGTATACATTCCTATTGAGAGAAAATACAGCTCCAGTTATTTGGGAAGCAAGAGAGCTGCAAAGCAGAAAGATCCTTCTCCATGCTTTCAAGATAACAATGTATGAACAGTAGTCTACCACTAGCTCTTTTCAATGTAGTCATGTTTGCTTTGGGCATGCTGTTGTCCAATATGCTCTAGTGATGTCAAAGCTTCCTTCACATAATTGTATCAAGCTCACACATACATGTGTGGTACACCAGATTATATGAATTCTTGCAATCAAGATGAGTCCCAAAATGGCTGCCAGTATTGCAATAATTGTTGTAATCCTGCATATGGGTACATGCATGTACTTGTGGTCCAGTGGTACTTCTGCACAGCCCCATTATAGTTGCCTGGAAAACAGCTCCTGTTGAACACACAAATGAATACATCTTTTTCCTTTCTCTGCAGTTCCAGACACTCATTTGGAAGTAAGCTCCACAGATTGGACACATCTAAGAAATTCAATTTAGGATCGAGACACTAGCCAAGGAAACAGAAATTGCTCCCCCCTCCCCCGAGATTGCCAAATGGTGCTGGCAGCTGGCATTTTTTTAACCAGAGCCTTACAATGTATATGGCTGGAAAATTGACAAAATTCTGCAGGAAATCAACCATGGAAATGTCAATTTCACCTAATTCACCCCTTGATGCTAATCCAGCACTTCTACAGTGCGTAAGAGATTCAAACCATTTTAAGTCAATACTTGCCTTTACTGGGATCTTTATTATAGATTTTGATCATGGCTTGAGGCCTTATCTACTTGAAAATCCATGAAATAAACCAAATGTTTCCCCTTAAGCACTGGTAATAGCAGTGTGTACGGTAGAGTTAAAACAGTCCTGTTCATGAACTGCCTGGTTATTCGCCTGTCCCTGACTCCCCCCTCTACCATCTGCACTTCCTCTAAAAATGCGAGGAGGATTATAAAAACAAACGTATTTTTTAAAAAATCATGAGGATTTCCCTGAGGTGCAAGCTCTATATGCTTCACCTTAAAAACTAAAAGTAGTTTGCATTGTTGTTGTTATTATTATTATTTTATTGCATTTATATCCCACCTTTTATCCAAGGAACTCAAGGTGGCATACAAACATGGTTCTCCTCCTCATTTAATCCCCACAGCAACCCTGTGAGGTAGGTTAGCCTGAGAGGCAGTGACTGGCCCAAGGTCACTCAGTGAGCTTCATGGCTACGTGGAGATTTGAACCCTGGTCTCTCAGGTCCTGGTCTGACACTCTGTCCATTACATAACACTGGCTACAAGTACGTACTTGTAGTATATTACACATACTTCATGAATGCTATAATTCTGCTCTTCATAACTGAAGTACATACTGCCTTGGAACAAAATAATGATCAGGGCAGGGTTAATCAGAAGTCTGCCATTCTGCTGCAAAGTGAGTGTTGGAATTGCAATAAAATCACGTAGGGGAGGAGGAGGCTGGGGTGTAACAGCACCCACAGCAAAGGAAAACCCACAGAGCAGAGGGGACCTGAGTACTATAATTCCCATGGGAAACTGATGTTACACCACAATCAGGGTGTGACTGTGGATATCTTAAGAGTCATATACGAGGAGCAAATGCACCAACTGTGGAATGAATACATGCCTCTTCAAATATCCACCATGACTTGTCTCAGAACTCTGACCCTATCAGGTTTCCTAGATACCTGAACATGGATAGGGTGATGATGAATGTGCATGCATGTATGCCACAATTGTTGTGTTTGCTCTGGAAAATAGCAGTACTCAATCACAGTAACCCTAACATTTATCACCACCCTTACGTGGTGATAATGTTTATTCACTGTTGTATTTATATCCTTTCTTTCTTTCATGATGGAACACAAGGTGGCATACATAGGTGTGAGAGCTTCCACCCTCCCACTACAGATCCCAAAGGTCTTCAGTGCCTTCAGAAAACACCTGGTGTTTTGGATGAGTTTGGATGAATTTAGAGCCCTTTTCACCCACAGAGGCCATCTGAGATCTGTTTATTTAAGCAGTCTTGCTTTCCCACTTAACCCTTTGTCTCCAGGTGTGTAAGTAGCCCCTCTCCCTTCAGTTAAACCTTGCCCTCCTTGACTCGCCACAGGGGTGGCTAGCCCCAGAACGGCTGCCTCTTCCTTCCTCCCATGCTGTGGAAAGTCTTGCCCAAAGGCTAGCTCTTTACCCTTTTCTTTTTCTGCTACTCTTTCTCCGTCCTTGCTCTCATCCTGCTTGGAACTTCCTCTAAACGTGCCACCCATCACACATTTATCCTCCATATGGTTTGTTTGTTTATTATTTGATTTATATCCCTCTCTTCTTCATAGCAGGAGCCCAGGGCGGCAAATAAAAGCACTAAAAACACTTTAAAATGTCATAAAAACATACCTTAAAATACATTAAAAGAAAACAACTTTAAAAACATTTTTTAAAAAAGGTTTAAAAACATCTTAAATAAAAAGGGTTAAAACATTGTTTAGGGGAAAAAAAGGTTTTTTAAAAAACATATTAAAAAGCCATTCCAACACAGACACAGACTGGGATAGGTCTCAACTTAAAAGGCTTGTTGGAAGAGGAAAGTCTTCAGGAGGCACCGAAAAGATAACAGAGATGGCGCCTGCCTAATATTTAAGGGGAGGGAATTCCACAGGGTAGGTGCCGCCACACTAAAGGTCCATTTCCTATGTTGTGCAGAACGGACCTCCTGATAAGATGATGCAGCCAGCAACGTGTCCTCTTGGCCCTTGCCCTTCTTGGCTTATTAAAGCTTGCCAAGGGGGTCTGACCGAGTGGATCTAGGGTGTGGTCAACGCATCGCTGCGAGAGGGAGTGCTTCCAACTGCCTTGAAAGAGGCGGTGATCCGACCACTCCTGAAAAAGCCCTGCAGATACCATCTTATCAGGAGGTTCATTCTGCACAATATAGGAAACGGACCTTTAGTGTGGCAGCACCTACCCTGTGGAATTCCCTCCCTTTGAATATTAGGCAGGCACCATCTCTGCTATCTTTTCGGCGCCTTTTGAAGACTTTCCTCTTTCAACAAGCCTTTTAAGTTGAGACCTATCTCAGTCTGCATCTGTCAGAATTGTTTAATATGTTTTTTAATAATGTTTTTAACCTTTTTAAAAAAAATTAAAAATGTTTTTAATGCTGTTTTGTTTTAATGTATTTTAAGATCTGTTTTTATGATGTTTTAAAGTGTTTTAGTACTTTGTTTGCCGCCCTGGGCTCCTGCTGGGAGGAAGGGCGGGATACAAATTGAATAAATAAATAAATAATAATAAATAAATAATAAGATGGTATCTGCAGGAGGCCCTCACCTGCAGAGTGCATTGATCGACTGGGTATATAAGGGGTAAGACGGTCTTTCAGGTATCCTGGTCCCAAGCTGGGGAGGGCTTTGTACACCAAAACTATAACCTTGAACATGGCTCGGTAGCAAATGGGCAGCCAGTGCAATTCTTTCAGCAGTTGGGTGACATGTTGGCAATAACCTGCCCCAGTGAGCAGTCTCTCCACCGCAGTTTGCACCAGCTGCAACTTCCGGACAAACCTCAAGGGCAGCCCCACATACAGCACATTAGAGTAATCCAGCCTGGAGGTTACTAGTGCGTGGACAACAGTGGTCAGGCTATCCCAGTCCAGAAACGGCTGCAGCTGTCTTATCAGCTGAAGCTGGTAAAAGGCAATCCTAGCCACGGAGGTTGAGTATCTCTCCTTCTCCAGTGGAGCTATCCTGCCCAGCCCCTTTGACTCACCTCTGCAGGTGATGGCATGACCAATCCTGACAAGAGGGTTCCCAAGTGGCCTCCCTTCTAAGCACACTGACCCAAACCTGCTTACCTTCATCAAGTGCCCTAAGACCACACCCATCAGACCTAGTTTGCCCAGAACCAGATTCACACTTTACATGCAAATCCTACACAATTCATATTTCCCAAAACAGTATATTAACTGAAACCCACCTATCCTTTGAATAGTGCACTTCTGAGTTTTGCACTGCAGTTTTCTAACCAAAATATTTATATAAAAAAGAACGTATTAGCCAAAATAACATTAAAATGCACAATATTAGGGGAAATTCATTCATTCATTGGTTTATTTGTATACTACTTTTTGGGCAAAGCCCCCAAAGTTGTGAACAGAATAATGCAGACAAAATATAATAAAATTGCAGTAAATACAAATTTAAAAGTACACTATTATAAATCAATAAAAATATAATATAAAAACTCAGCACACCATAAATCACACCATATACATTCATGAGTTGCATTTATTCTCTAATCACAAACACAACAGCCATCCACAAACCAGAGCCGACACAATAAGCTTCCCCCTGGAAGCAACTACAGCTGTGGCAAAGTTCTTACAGTCGCTCTCCAGGGAGGGGCAATTGCCTGCAAAAATGTGCTTCTCAGGCAAAACAGCCTACATAAACGTGTATAAAAGGAGCAATGTGCACTAAAATGATTTCCAGTAAGTTTTTTTTAAAAAAAAAATTACAAACTGGTGTGAACATGTGGTGAACTGAACTTTAGACTGGAAAAATTAGAAACTGAAATTGACACATCTGTCCATCCCTAGGCTTGCCACTTTCAACAGTGAGTTGCAGCCAATCCTGGCTCTCTGATGGCTGTATCTGTATACAGCTGCTGGAGAGTCAGGGCTAGCTGCCCGCAAACATATGGCTGCATCATTCACGCTCAATATTGCTGATGTACAGTTAAGCATTCTCCGATGTGCACTAAAGCAAAAAGTGTAACATGTGGCAGGAGTATATACTCCTCTTTAACAACAGTTACAAGACACAATTTCTGAAAATTTGTTCAAAATATAACCCATATGCCTTCACATTTCTCAGGCTATTATAAACTGCACTACTTTGTTTCTAGAAAGCATGCAAAGAACTATGGGACATGCCCGCATAACATTACTAAACATGAGCGTAAGCTGTGGACAGCACAGGGAAGCTTGCTTCTGCATAAACCCCAATAAATTAATTAACACTAGTTGCCTTTTGTTCGTACAAACACGTCCATGGGAAACTCAAATGGATGATGACCAGCACAGAGAAGGGCATCCATCACCAACTGATACCTTCCATCAATAAAGCCCTCTAGAAGAAGCCTATTTATTTTTACAGGTTTCTGCACATTTCCCATTCCTGCAGCAAGTAAAGAAAACAGCACTGGATGCCAATTAGCTTCCAGGCCAAGGTCAAGGTTCTTGTGTTAATTCACAAAGCCCCAAACAACTTGGCCCAAGGTATCTTAAGGACCATCTGATCCCTTATGCTCCACCTCAGTCACTGAGATCCTCTGATGGGGCCTTTGCAGTAGCTCCCCACACCCCTGAGGTTTACTAAGGGGGTTAGCCTTTACTAAGGATGGTGCCTTTATTTATTTATTTATTGAATTTATATATCACCCCATAGCTGAAGCTCTCTGGGCAGTTTATAACAATTAAAAACATTAAAAACAAATATATAATTTTTTTAAAAACACATTTTTTAAAAGCAATTTAAAAACACATGCTAAAATGTCTGGGAGAAGGGGTAAGCTTTGACCTGGCGCCAAAAAGATAACAGTGTTGGCGCCAGGTGCACCTTGTCACACAGATCATTCCATAATTTGGGGGCCACCACTGAGAAAGCCCTCTCCCTTGTTGCCAGACTCCCAGCTTCCCTTGGAGTAGGCACCCCCAGGAGGGCATTGGATGTTGAGCGTACGCTACGGGTGGGTTTGTGTCGGGAGAGGTGTTCCATCAGGTATTGTGGTCCTAAGCCATGGAAGGCTTTATAGGTTAAAACCAGCACCTTGAATCGAGCTCAGAAACATTGCAGCCAATGCAAGTGGGCCAGAATCAGTCTTATATGTTTGAACCATCTGGTCCCTGTTACCAATCTGGTCGCTGCATTTTGCACAAGCTGCAGTTTCCCAACAGTCTTCAAAGGCAGCCCCACATAGAGTGCATTGCAGTAATCTAGCTTGGAGCTTACCAGAGCATGGACAACTGAAGATTATCCCTGCCCTTTAGTGTGGCAGGCCCTGCCATGGAACTCCCTGCCAGTAGAAGCTCAGCAGGAATCATCCCTGCCTTTTTTGTAGACATTCTGGAAAACTGTATTATCCAAACAGGACTTTGAAACTTACATTTCTTTTTCACACCCAGCATTCATGGATGTTTTTATTGTAATTTTATATGTTGTATACTGCCTTGCTGTGTTTTTATGAACGCGTAGTCTATAAGTATTTAAATAAATAGTTGTTGCAAGCTAACTACACAAACCTAACTAGCACCAATGCCATCAAGGACAGATGCCAAAAGAGGATAGGGCTCCTGCCCCTATAATAGTTGCACCTGTAATGGTTGTGTGGAAGAAGGAATTTCAGCAGGTGTAGCTTGTCATGCAAGCACAAGCTATGTTTGCTGAAATTCCCTATACTACACAGCTTTAAACATTGCAGGAGACCTGTCCTTTCTGGCATCTGGGCACCATCTCTAGTCTAGGAATGGTGCCATGCAAAGGCAAAAGTGTTGTCTTTATTATGCTGAAGTGCCACTGACAGACATGTATGGTTAAACAATATACTCTTTCAGCAAAAAAAAAAGCTTTAAAAATTATTACGGCACCATGGTTTCCTTTTATTTCCTATATGGAAGTCCTTCAAATTTCTAATCAAATTCCAGTTAAGTACAGGTGCATATATTTTTTCTGACAACTATGCATATGCCCTATATCTAACTTGCAAATGGTATAGTGAGCTTCTCTGTGGGCTGTTTAGTTCTCCCACAAGCATGAGAGGGTTGTAGTGAGTTTCTTTGTTCCTTTAGTGATCCTGTTGCATTGCTATGCTTTCTAGCCTTTATTTCAAAATAAAATCCCAAGATATATCTCTTGGGGTGGGGAGAGGAGGAGGAAATGTATGAATTGATGAACTAGCATGAGCTTGAGCCATAGCTGCTGGACATTTAGAACCAGGTTGCGGGAGAGACGATTGGTTTATTATTGTTGCACTATGACCTTTCCTCCCATCTTCATGCACCCCACATTCCAAACTCCAATTAACTTCCATGTGCATTTTAGTCCTGAAGTGATTGAAACCCCCCTTGTATGGCAATGCAATCTCTCCTTAAGTAGCTCCTTTCCTCAAGTAGATGCATGCTGAGAATAGCAAACTACCTGCACACTAGATGTTCAGCCAACACTGTGCTTCTTGTCATAATATTTCCTGTACAAATAGAGTGCTGCTAGCTGCAGCAAGATACTTTAATATGACTTGCCCTCTTTCATTCGCCACTCTGGCTCCACAATGGGACAACATAATTTGTTCATGAGTATATGCATGAAATCTATTTTTTTATTAGAAAATCCTCATATGTCAACCAATTCCTATCATTTCTCTAGCACCACTGTATTAGATATCACCTTGAACAACTTCAAGGATTTCTCTGTTATTTATAATGAGCCTCCCCCCCCAAAGCCAAGGCAAAAACCATTTAAGCTTCTTGAAGGGTATCTGAGAGTGACCTATGGTGATATAAGCATGCAGTGACAAAGGAAGCACAAGGGACGCAAACTTCTCTTCCTGACACTCGGTTGGTTTTTTTCTATAGCACAAGCAATGTTCAGAACTACATAAGTGAAGGAGGGGTCTCTGCTCTGAGGAATCTGAAAGCCAAACTTAGATAAGTGGAATGTGAAAGTGGTGGTGGTGGGGACCTGGAAAATGGCAACAGCGGAAAAGGATTAAGTCTAACTTTTCATGAACATGCTGAAGGTACCTGCAGTGAGATGTGTGAACTCCACATGCACATATCTCACCAAAGGGGATCGGATTCATATAGCTCAATATAGCTCAGTATTGCCTACACTGATTGGTGAGACATGAGTTTCAGACATAAGTCTTTCCCAGTCCTATCCAGATGCCAAGGATTTAATCTGGGACCTTCTATATGCAAAATATGTGTTCTACCCCTGGGCTTATTAGGACCCTGTAGCTCATACTTTACACAGGAATTACAAGCCACTCAGTAGGCTGCTTGTTTTTAAATGCCCAATGCACACCTATGATAACAAAAAGGAAAGCTATTCCATTGCCCATTGTGTGGGAGAAAGCAGCCAAGGGGAAAATGGAATGAGCAAGGATGGAAGGACCAATGATGAGATGAGAACTTCATCTGCCCTATTGGGTCCCAATGCCATCTAAACATTGGGAGAGCAGGACCTATACCTCATGTAGCTGTTACAACTTGACGGTAAAGGCTGAAAACTCAATCAAGTCAAAACACAAAAGTAGAAGGAAATGGCACCCCCACCTAGCAGTAGCATTTAGACCTTTGCTATTGGGGGAGGAGGACCCATGCCTCCTCCCTCTGTGCGACCGTTAAACCTGTTCTAGGGGTTCCCCCAACCTTCTGAAGCAGATTTGAGGAGGGCACAAGGCACATGCAGGGAAGGGGAGGGGACAGTCCTGTTGTACTAGCAGTAATCCTTGAGATGACAGGATTTTAACTAAAATACCGTCCATTGTCCTTGCAAATTTCAGCCTGTTAGACTTTGGTTCATGGAAGGGAAAAGGAACAAAACATTCCCAGCAATCAACCAAACATTGGGAAGAGCTCACACAATGATTCTTTGAAATATACAACCATTTCAATATAGGATTACCTTTTAACAGTTTTCTCCCCCAGAAATCACCAAGAAAATCTACTTGAAATAGTTTCAATATTAAAAAAAGATCAATAATTCAGAACCACAGGTTAAAATTTGTACAGCTTCTTCTGAAAACAGGAATGTTTTGAAATAAAAATGATAATGGCACAAATGGGAAAAGATGTAGCCAAAAGAGATGCATGAAAGTGTTAATTCTCTAGATGTGTTGACGTGATTGCAACCTTTCCCCTCCCTCGGATCCTTATTCATTTATGACAAACCAACTTATAAAATCCACATTTTTCATTCTAGCATTTCTAAGGCATGCATCATTTTGTTGTCAATAATATTTTCTCTATGAGAAGTAAAACAGATCATGGCATTTATAGTAAACATGCATACAGAATGTGGGCAATGCATTTTTAAAGTTGTATTATTAAGGTGCCTTCTCCACGGCCCAATCTTGAATGTTAATGCCTTAAATAAGTCCTGGAGTACTTTTCAGATATATAATGAATTCTGAAAGCATTATAAATGAAGCTGCCCAATGGGTGTGGCCTGTATTTCACAAATATACAGTACCTAGTTCTGACCATAGGTCTCAGAGCAATGCTAACTATCTTGAGGTGTGGTATTGTACAAAAACCCAAGTATTTGTCCAGGCAGACAGTAAGCAAAAATGTAATTACTGCTCTCATTTTAACTGAGAATAGGAGACAGTGATTTGCCTCAGGCTGCTCAGCATGGTCATGGATCAACAGGAGCTTCAACCCAGGTCATAGGTGAATAGACCACAGGGACTGGCATTTCAACTAAACATGGGAAGTAGAAAAGCAATCAGGAAAGAAAGGCTAGTAATTATTGGGAGAGATAAGATAATCTATAATGATACTGTGAACCGTTGATGTTTTGATTACATTCAAATACACCACTTTCTCCCAAGAGGACTAAGCTAAGAAACTGGCCAATAATGGCTTCCTTATATCACAGCAGTGGTGGTAAACCTTCTTCAGAACAAGAGCCACATTCCCTTCCAGGGGCCATATGCCAATGGTGGTGGGAGGGGCTAGAGGAAATAGTGGGTGGAGCAATGCATGTAAATATTACCTTTATTCAGTAGGCTGGTTTCTACCCAGACTTAGGCACTCCTCTTTGTTTCTGTCCAGGCAACCAAGAGGCAGTACCAGAGTTTAAGGATGCATTCCAGCCAGGCAAAACTGTTCACGGAGGGTGCAAAGTTGGGCTAGTGAGGGATGAAGCCTGGGGAAGTGTCTTGCAGGTAGGGTTGCCATATTCCAGTTCCACAAATCCGGGCAGGTTAATTTGCATATTATGCAAATTATTTGCATATTAGTACTTGGATTGTCCAGTTGTTTTGTTTTTGTGCCTAGGAATTACCACCAAAAACTGGGGAAAGATGTGAGAAATCTTTTTTTTAAAAGCAACATTTCAGCCTTAAATGCCTAGACTCTAGTTTCCAACACTATGGAGTATTTATTGATTGATTAAGAGAATTTATATCCTGCCCTTTTGCTGTTAAAAACAGAGCTCAGCACAGCTTACAAATATAATAAAAACAATAAAAATACACAATCAATATAAAAACATAATAAAAACACAAAATAGCAACAAACATAAAGTAAGTCAGGGCAACAGTACGGTTAACCATATACGATATATTTCAAAGATGTGGTGGGTGGAGAAAAACAAGAAGCCAAAATGTTAGGAAAAGGAGTCTTTCACACCACATGCTCAGTTCTAAATACTGTTGCAGCAAGCTTTACAAGTTCCTCCAGTATTCCACTGGTGCAGGCACTCAGACATTCAAAGTGTCTGTATGTTTCTCCGGTTTTATAAAAGCAGAGCTTTGCTTAACTCAAAATTTCTTCTCCCTTTGATCAACCACATCTACACAGGTTCCACCTCCACACTCAAAATGAAACTGGGCCTGGAAGTGTGCAACAACCCCACACATACCTTGCTAATTAGATTACCAATGCCAGGATGTCTGTCTTATCGACTACTCTCCTGCTCCCCCCCCCCCCGGGCATCATGAAAGACCCAGTCCTGGGCTCAGAAAGAAAATAAATATCTGGTCCTCTTCAAAGTATTGATAAGCCTCTTGTTTTAATTGAAATAATAATTATAAATTCTTGTTCTTATCACTAATGGGAGTTAATTATCTTGCATATGCTGCTGTTGCTTCTATGGCTGTAACGGAGTGAGGTTAAAGATAAGTGAAATGCAAATAGGAAAAAAACAACACAAAAGGCAGTAACACTTTCCTAAGTGTAATACCACACCAACCACAAAAAGATTCCTATGAGTAAGGCAGAAAACTAAGCATCTCACAACCAAAGATATGATAAATGAAGAAATATTTATATAAAAGCATGACTATCAAATATATTTATTATTTACACAAACTGTAAAGATATTTATAGTGCAATCCTAGGTTTATTTATTCAGAAGCAAGTCCCAGCGTATTCAGTGGGGCTTACTCAAACAGGGACAGAAATGCAACTTCAAGTGATAAGCAACTTCATTCACACAACCCAAAATTCCGAATCATGCCACTTTACGCTGTTTTTCAACTGTTTATACTTGTTCTTATGGTTATTGGATTTTAAATGGCTTTATTTCTTGTTGTGAGCTGCCTTGGTTTCCAACCCTACCTCACAGGGGTGTCGGAAAGATTCCATACACGCACGCACACGCAGACACTGCAGATGTACAAATACATACAGCCCATATAATAGTTTATTGTCAAACCAGTTGGTCATTGCAGAAAAATCAGTATTAGTTTTTAAAAAATAAGTATTACTTTCCTACAGAATAAAAACTGTAATACCTAAGTAAGCCCTGCCTACTTGCTTTAAAATAGGACTGGAGGGCACAAACACAATTCTTTTTTACATTCACTCCAAAGTCCCATTGATTTTCAGCACATTCATAACCATGTCTACTCAAAAGTAAGTCCTATTGAATTCAATGGGATTTACTCTGGGCATATGGGATTAGCATTGCTTTTACAAAAAGCAAGCATTGGGAAAGTTTTCAAAACACTGTCCAAGATCTGACTCCTGCACACAAGAGGAAAAAAAACTGAAATGTATATACTTACCCAATTTATGAGATTTTCAGATAAACAGGGGGTGAAACCATCATTTTGTTTTCTAGACACTGCCTAAAGTCAATGAAACTGAAACACAATCCCTGATTGGCTGCAATCCTGAACGGGCGGGGTTAAAGCTACGAAGTGCTATACAGTACTGTTTAAAGAAAGATTTAACAGTCGGGGGGCAGCTGACGTTTTTATGTATATCTTGAGAACCGGACCACCTAGAAACTTTTTTTTTTAAATTAAAGCTGAGAATCCGGGCCACCTAAAGGGCTAGCCGGGCGCCAGGTGGCATGCATAGAACCCGGGTAAAACCCGGCTAACCGGGCAATATGGCAACCCTACTTGCAGGCCAGTCAGAGGCCTGGAGGGCCACACTTGACGGCCAGGCCTTGACTTCCATACCTGTATTAAGCCACCACATGGCGATCACTGCTCCATGCAGGAGCCATGTGTGTACATCTATTTCTGCATGTATTGACTCAGCTCCTTCGCAACTCCTGGTGCTCTCACAAAAACTCTCAATTCAATTAGGATGGTACTTATTGTAAGAGACTAACAAATGGCATGGCTCCTCACCACACAGTACTTTGTTTTGCAGACTTCCATGTATGTAAAAAAGAAGTTCGCATCACATGCAGAATGGCGCTTTCAAATCTAGTTTAAACAAAGCAAAACTGCAAATTAATATCCTTTGTCCTGTTGTACAGGGAAAAATACAGGGGGTTCCCAAACTGTGGTCTGCAGGCCACCAGTGGGCCATGAGTTTCATTCAGGTGGTCTGGGGTGTGTCTATAAGAATACAATTAAACACCATACAGCATCTAGCACAGTATGCTACAATTGCTACAACAGACAGACAAATCTTTAAGTGGTCAGCCAAGACACTCAGCAATTTTCAAGTGGCCCGTCGGGAAAAAAAGGTTTGGGAACAACTCTGATAGTTTTAGCTCATGTATTTTGCTTGTAATGAAAATGTGGATGTCTTTAAATTTAGTGGTGGTAGTTTTAGAGCAGTTTTTAGCTTAAAGTGGAAGCATTAATTATACTTTATGAAGTCAAGCAAGTACAAAATATTCAATCTATGTTTGTTTCTAAAATGTATATGCTGTTTCCCCACAGAATACCTAAGGGGGTGAACAAGTAAAGCAACAATAAAACCACAATAAAAACAAAAAAGAACAATAGCCAATGATCTGTTAAAACAATTTTTTTAAAAAAGCCATACCAGCAACACATACAGAGACGAAAAGTCCACAGCAGAAAGTCAGAACAAAATAGAACCAGACTGCTGGTCCTTAACGTCAGAAAGATCACAGAGGGGCTTTTAAACTGACTTCTGGAGGAAAGCAGGTAGGAGCTGAGAAGCATCTGCTTTGGGATACCTCACCCCTTCTGGGGGATGATCTGAAAGCCCTATGTCCTCAAACCAAGGACATGAGAACAGAAGGTGATGTAAGGACACTGCACAGACATTTGGATTGTCAAGGTTTAATAGCAAAAAAGAAAGAAATGTTATACTCTTTTATTATAGATTAACCATGATACTGTTTTTAAGTAAGTCAGTAATGTGTGATACAATTCCCCCCTATTTTTTGCATTTATATACATTGTATTTACTAAATCAACATTTAGGATTGTCAGTCAAGCTATTTGAAAATTGTTCTATATCTTAATTATGTATGTAATATTGTATCATAATTACTCTCTTTTGTTATCTATCTTTAAATTTTGACTATAATAGACAGACAGACAGACAGACAGATAGATAGATAGATAGAATTGCTCACCACTGGAGAACACTACCTGTCATCTCTCCTATGCATCACTGCTCTGGTAGTAACACCTCTTTTTGTACATGGCTTTTCACTTTTTTGCTATGATAACCTTTGACTTTGAATGGCTCCCCATTGTTTTTGTATGTTTCTCCTAGACTGAGAACATTCAGATCATCTCCCACACAGGGCAAGTTATTGCAAACCAGATGCTTCTCAGCACCTGTCTGTTTTCAGCTGTGAGCATACTAGCTGCCTACAGCAAAGTGTTTCCATTGGCCACAACTGGAGGGGGAATGGTTTGATCTGTCAATCAGCTGTGAAATCTCTTTAAAGTGAATTTTTTAAAAAACCACTCGAGCTGATCCCACCAAGTTCTACAGGAGAAAGGAGCAGGGCTTGAGTAGCGTTTCAGAAGAGAGAGGTGGAGATGTACAGGAACCGGCAGAACAGTGAGCGTGGCTCCGCCCTTCCACTCCCCCACCAAACACATGTAAGTTTAAAAGCTGTCCTGTGACAGTGTGTGTGACCTAGCAGCACCCTGGCAATATGCAATATAATACTTTATGGATTAATCTTTGGCAAAAAAAGAAAAATAAAGAATACATAAAATAAAGAATCTCACAGATCATTTGTCACTAGTGTAACAGAAATGCTCCATATTTCTGAAGATCTTGCAATTATTAACTAAAACTGGCAAAAGACCCAGCAATATCACAAGTAGGAGGGGAGGCTCAATCCCCTTGCCACATACTTCAGCTTCCCTAGGTTTCTTTCCTTCCTCTCTTCCCATTCCAGCCTTCATCTGGCTCTTTTCTGTCCTCCCCTTCCCTGGCATCCCAATCTCATTCTCTCCTCTTTCCAACATTCCCCAAGACACTGCCCATCTTCCACACAGATCACCTTCTCCCTTACCCTTCCTCCCCCCCCCAAAAAAATACAAGGCTTTACATTTCCCCCATATGAATGTGTAGAAACTATTAATTTATGCAGGAAGGAGAAAGGTCAAGAAATGCAGTCAGGGGCACCAATGTGGGAGGGCTAAAACTGATCACTGCCCTGGTGACCCAACACAAGCTATTAACAAGCAAGCCAGCTTCTGTCTACACAGCCCCTTCCTGGGATCTGATTCTCATTCACTCTAAAGTGTGATGGAATGTTGGCTTTTACTCTTATTTATTTATCATTTCAAATAATTTTTTAAAAAAAATCTTTGAAGATTTTTTTTATCACAAACCATAGACACTGAAGCCTTACTTTATTCCATGCTCCCAGTAGTTAATTTTTTTCTGATGGCCCACTAGCATAGAGTCATGGAACGCTAACAAATTCACTAGTGTTCACATGACAAACCTTACTATGAATGCATCCTTATTCTGCAATCTACTGGCAGTGTGCTTTCCAGTCATGTTTTCTGCCAGTCTTTACCAGTTTGCCAATTACACAAGCTGCTTCCTAGACATCAGACAAAAATTCCACAAGACTGCTGTGCAAGCGCACCCTAATTAACCATCAGCTTAATTAGACAATTTACTGTGTAATTAGCAGGCAATTAGTCAACACCTCTCAGATCTTATTGACTGCTGTGACAGCCTTCTCTACTCTGCACATTCCAATACACAACCACCACTATGTCTCTAGCACTCTCAAATCCCTGTACTATACAATTCTGGGCAAAGAGCAACAAATGATATAACTTAACAAATGGGGGGTGGGGAATCAATGTGTGGCCTGTCCGCATATTGAACTTTTTGCCGGCCTAAACTGTTTGGTGCTATTTGAGCAGCTACTGAAAGAAACTACTGAATATCTATTCTACTTAAATCACCGGTGCCCATTCTGTAACCCTACTTTTTGTGTGTGTGTTGGGGGGGACGATAAACTCAAGATAAATCCATTTCCTGAATTAGGAAAAGCATTTTCTTCCAACTAGAATAAATAATAGGAACCTAGAAAACTGCCTTCTACCAAGTCTCACCATTGGCCCATCTAGCTCAGGATGGTCTACACCAGGAGTAGCCAATACAATGCCCTCAAGATGTTCCTAGACTCCCATTAACCCAGCCAGCATGACCAATGGGGATTGTAGTTCAACACTAATATCTGGAGAGCATCACTTTGGTTATTCTTGGTCTATACTGACTGGCAGCGGCTTTCTAAGGTTTCAGACAGGAGTCTTTCCCAGCTCTCCTAGAGATACTGGGAATTGAACCTGGCATCTTTTGGATGCAGAGCATGTATGCTAATTACGGATATATCTTAGTATATTTTCATAAAGAATGAAATGAATCAGTCCATTCTGGTCTGTATCACTTCCATATATGGACATCCAGAAGTCCTTCCCATTCCATTTTTACATTAATCTGCATTTTTTTAAAAAATTGCATGGGAATTTGTATTTACATATGCATTACTAAATGTATTTTCTCTCAGTTCACACATTTCAAATATATATTATTTCAAAGCACACATTTTTTATATTTAGTTTGATTTTTTTTTAATTATTATTAGACAAAAGCTGTCTCAGAAAATTCAGAACATGTGAAAACCAGGACATAACTAAGTTCTAAACTGCATATTAATCTGGAAGGTGCAGGTCAGGTCAGTTTGCATCACAATTCATGAAGATTGAACTCCTCAAGCATCCCTAATTTTCAAGCATTTGCTTAAGTGTTTTTCTTCCATCAATTATTCTGCATTTAGGAATATTTTGGGGGAGTGGGGTAAAAAATAGGCAAATGAACTAAAGGGGTAAAATCCACAAAAATCTTTCCATACTTTTGTTCATCACTGAGAAATCTGATGACATACTTTTAAAGTTTAATTCTCAACCCAACTTCTTTGTTTTATAGAAAATTATTTATTCTAAACCTGCTCCAATAAATATTGGCTTATCGAATTGAATCATAATATAGCACAGATTAATACAATCCATGAACATTCTTAACCCATTCTTTATAGAAAATCCTATATTCTAAACCTGCCCCAATAAATGCCAGTCTATCTAAATGACATATAATACAGCATAGAAGGATACAGTACATGAAAGGAGGTATTTATAAGCAGAGATAACTTACTTACACAGTCTGAGTAATAATGAAGCAGCAGTGTTGCAACCCTTCCTATAGCACTATGGAAAAGACTGCTGGAATTGTCAAATCCTGTTCTCTGGAATATTAAACATATTTTGTGGGTCACAATCTTTATGAATATGTGGTTTGCACATTTCTGTCCTATCAACTCAAATATAGTTAGATGTGCAAACACAAAACCTCCCTTTGCTGACAACTAGATAGTGGCAAGTCTACATCCATGTTCTCACATAATATTGGTTAAATATAGGTTGTTGCAAATCTGGAATGAAGATTAATGAGAAACATTGCTTGGAATAGCAAATATTAATTCACTTTCAGAAGCTCTGCAGAGGTGCTGTTAGAAGCCTAAAACTTTATCCTTCTGTCACTCTAACGCACCACTTTGAGATATATACTTGCTATTTTAAGATAATTTACTACACTAATTTTGACTCACTGTATAGGTAACTTCAAATTTGTTCTGGTCAATTTCTTCACTACTAAGTTGGCTCTGCAAAGGTGGAAAGGAGAGTGGAGACTAGAATCAAATAATAATGACATAAATATATCAGGTAAATCAATACTTATTTATTTTTGTTGCAATCCTGAACTTAAATGACACTAGTTGCTTCCCACCTTTGTTTTTTTTAACGTATACACTCAATAAAATTGTAAAATAACTGAATCTGTGCGATCTCTCAAAGCTTTATTGGATTGCTGTAACCCCTTTTTCACAATTATGTTTTCAATTTTGCATTGAACAGATGTGTACAGTTAGCTAACAAAAAAAACCCGTTGGTAGATGCCGTGAGATTGTACAACAAAACTTTACACAACTTCAACAATATATATCACACATACATATACTTTCTACACTCTCATTCTACAAGCATCTAATTGTAAAAAATGCTTAAGGGGGGGAAAGGAAGGGACGCAAATGAAAACTAAACAGCCATAGTCCTTTGGCAACACTTCAAATCTTGTTTTATGGTTTCTGAAACAGGTCAGCTCTTTCCAACTTGCATGGAGAAAGACAGACCAAAGGGGTCTCAGTTCTCAATGCACTTGAAGGGTCAGCATCAGCTTTAACAATGTAAAGTTAAGTCCCACTGCAATCATCTTCATAATCAATGCATTGCTATACTGCAAACTCCTGTAAAATATATTAATGTAGTGTTCAAGTTTCCAGTTAAAACCAAAACAACACAACAAATAAAATAGAAGCAAAATGGGTTACCTGACAGGGAGTTTATATTTTTTTAAAAAGAAAGAAATCAGAAGGTTTGCTGAAATAACCAAGTCTGAAGTTGGCACTTCATTAAACTCATTAAAGATGATGCCAGCTTGATTTCATTAGGCAGAGAGTGCCATAAACCTGGTGTTACCACACTAAACGCACAACTTCTTCTTGAGGAAAATCTGACACTACCAGGCACTGTCAGACATGTCTCAGTGGCACACCACAGAGACTGGGCAGGGACAGAAACTGTGTATAAGAATGGGACCTTAATTTCACTTAAAGCAGGATTTGCCTGCTGACCAGCACAAAGGAATATTAATCCTAACAAGAATAAGATATTTTTTAAAAGCTACAAAATGTTATCTGTCTCCTCTGCCCTGCCCCTACCAAATTAAAAAAATAAGGTGTCATAAAGACTCAAGAGTTTCACTCACCAAGGAAAATAAAATTGTTTGCAAATATTGAAAGAACCAATGTCATTCTACTCTTCACATTTCATCTCTTCAAGAGTTCTGTTTGCATGGTCCTTGCCAATTATTCCTTGGATAATTTATAATATAACTTGGAAACAAATAAGGAAAGGAACTTCGGATGTACAATAATCTAAAAATACCCACGTTGTCTGTGATGCAGTACATTTCATTTCATCATTGAGAGGGCCAGACCACTCTTATTAGCAATGACAATAAGGTGAGCTTTGAAAGACTTCAGGGATGCCTCCAGTTTGTTGGAAGCTATCGGGTGAACCCCCTTCTACATTGATGGCCCTCATGCGTTGTGGTGGGCTTACCTTGTGACAGTGGAAAAGGGAGCCCTCCCCTCACCAGGCAGCTGCTTGAGGATGCCAAGCGCTGATGCCATCCATCAAAAATAACATCTGGAGAAAGGTCAGTATAAAGCCCATTGCAACATATTAGGTCCTTGGCAAGCAAGTTAAGAGAAGCAAAGCTGGAAAGAACTCGAGAGGGTAGAGGGGAGAAAATGAGATTCAAGTGTACTGTTCAGGCTTAAACAGGGTGATACCAGTGATGTCTGGTGCCCATTAGGACTGGTAGGGCGGAAGGGACAGCCAGTGCCAATGAGAGGTGGAACCAACTAATTCAAGTGTGGTCCCCATCCTTCTTCTTGCAGAATTCTATAAGGGCAACATTGAGAGTGAGCCCCCCTCTAGACTGGTGTTTAATTGTGGGTGCATTCTGCAACATGCTTTTGATGATGCCTTAGCGGTGCATTATTCTGCAATGCTTCCCCAGCGCTACCACGTTACTGATGTCCAGAGGGGCTATAGTGCAACAAAAGCAGGACAAACATAAACCAGAACATGTGTACTATAAAAAGTTAGGGGGCCTTAGCAGGATGTTACAGGATATGTACTGACTGGAAATAAAGTAGTGTGACCACCCCAAAACATTTTCAGGTACAAACAGTAATTGAAAAAAGGACTGTGTGTCACTGCCCTGGTATCTTCATGACCACATATCATCATGAAGCGCAATGAAAAGGATGTCATGGGGGGGGGTCTGAGGAAACTGAGAGCCAGTGCCACCCCCTGGACTTGTAAGTAAGAAGCAGAGCTTGGAAAAGTTACTTTGTTGAACTACAACTCCCATCAACCCCAGCCAGCATTGCCACTGGATTGGGCTGATGGGAGTTGTAGTTTTAAAAAGTAACTTTTCCAAGCTCTGGTAAGAAGGTAGGCAGTTGGGGGCTGCCTGAGGTCACCACCCAGAGAGCTATTGCTAGTCGGGCAGTATATACATTTAATAAATAAATAAATAAATTCACTCTAATGGACCAGCATACACCTGGGTGATACGCAGCTCTGTCTGACTACAGTCAGGCATGTGGAAAGTTTTCAGCCTGTTTCCTAGTGTGTTAGTCTCCTTGCAGGAATTTTTTTAAATAATGGGTAATTCAAATGGGACATGCTTACCCATCTGCAGATTAGAACACAGTGTAGCCTTAACACTTGAGTCAGTTTGGTTCTCTGCATATACATAGTAGTCGACAAGGAAGAGAAGACTTTGTCTCCCCCATGAAGACCATGTGTCTCCCCCCCCCAGGCTAGTTAGCTTGAGTTGTTGTGAGAATAAAATGAAGTGGGGTGGGGTGGGAGAGATAAGTATGTCAACCCTGAGTTCCTTGGAAGAAGTACAAGACAAAAATGTAATAATAAGCATCAGCAACTGTTTATGAGAGCATTTGAAAATCATTTGGAAATACTTAAGTAGCAATTGCAAATACACAGTAAATATAGCTCAGCTTCATATTATGAATTCCTCTTTCAAAAGCCGTAACTGCAGAAGCCTGCAACCCTCAAACCCTTCTCCCTGGCATAGTCCAAATTTAGTGGATGTAAGTATTCAAGAATAAAAGGTTTGAGACTCCTTGATACACAATATGAATTCACAAAAAAACCACAGAACTAATCCTTTTTTTTTTTAAGTGCTGTTTTCTTAAACTTTAAAAATAAAACACATCATATCTTATCCCTTATTGCAATTCTGTCATTTTAAATCCACCTCTCATATTGAGGGGAATAGTGGAGCATTTATCTGTAAAATAATAAATAATTCAAGTCACCAGACGAAGGTCAGGGTGCTGAGAAATCTTGCAAAATGTTTTGTGTTCCCCCTTCGCCCAGGTTTGGTGTTAATAAAAATAGTCTTTGATGTTGTTTAGTGGAAAGGCAAACAGTCATCTTCTTCTTTTTTCATTTGACATTAACAATCTGATCATTTGTCTCTCCAAAGAAAGCTTGCGTACCTTTCTTATGCTCTACACAATAAAGCATCAAATATTTCTGTTTACTGAGATATCAACTGGCATTTCACTGCAAGTCAATGGTCTGTCTTGGCTACAGCATACCATACACTTCAATCTGGAATCTATAAATGTTGTGTGTGTGTGTGTGTGTGTGTGTGTCTGAAAATAAAAAACAGGTTCTAGATTTTTTCTGTTTTTTAAAAAAGGAAACAAAGATCACCTAAATATATTTACTGCTATAAAAAAATAGTGCAATATTCAGCTGTCAGTCTAGAAAAACAACAGGGGGAAACACTGTCAGTAGGACAGGATAATAAAATTTCAAGCAGATGTTCAAGCAAAGGCTCTAATTCTCATGCAACTCCCTTGATAAGCATATACTTACTTTATCACATGCAAGCTAGGCAAATTGCACTTCATCACAACTGAACTGTAAAATATTAATATTTCATATTCCAACAAAACATAGAACAAACTTTGTTATGTTAAATGCACCAAGAGTTCTGCATTTTAATATCATGTCTAGTTGTTTTTGGAGAGAGAGGGGAACAGGCAGGCCTGCAACCAGAAATCATAAATAGTATATTACTGTGCAGTGGTATCAGAAAGAAAATACGCTTTTTATGCTGTGAGTTCAATTCAACAAAAATACTGACATTACATAGGACAATGCAAGTCATTGTGCTTCAGTGCTGGCACTTATAATTATGAAGAGAGGCATGTGCCTCCCATATCCGTCCCTATGGAAACACCACTGGTTGTAGCATGAATCAGAGTATCTAATATTGTGAAGGAATGCCATTTTTCAGCACAATTAGTAACTTCATAGAGGCAATGTCTCTAATTGGCAAGTAACGTCACTGGTTACACTATGCCATCATCCCTGTTGCTGTGCATCAAACACACACAAACACACACACACACACGCTCACTCACTCACTCATTCACTCACTAATGCCTTGAAGATTTTTTTCAAAGTGTTGCATTTTTCTTAAGACTTGATTAATAACCCTCTTTTTGAAACAGTTGGTAAATATTGCAGCAACCAGAGGTGGTGTTCAGATATAACACTAAACCATCGTTTAGCTTTACAAAAATAAGCTTCAGCTAGGGATGGGGTTCACTATCTAATTCTGTTCTGTTTTTCGATTCATCAAATGGGCTGCCAGTTCCTATTCGCTATAAATTGTGTTCTGCTAGTTATCACAGTTCCCAGTTGTCCCTTTTTTGTTATTTTTTCTGAACAATCACATAATTTTCTGTTATTCCTTATGCTGCCATGTATTTATATAACGTACTGTATACAGCAACAGATTACAAAAAATAATTACGTGAATAATTAATTCTCACTGCAGATTTTTTAAAAAAATTACGGTGTCACTAACAGCTGCAAACACACGCAAAGAGTGGGAGCCTGTTTGACAATGAGACAAACTTGCAGATTATCCCAGAATTCAATATCAAATCCAGTTTTGCAAATATTCTACACCATCAACAAGACCCAGGCATGCACACTCTCTCCTCCCCTCTTCTCCTCTGGCACTGCCAGGAAGATATCCAAAGGCTTCAACTCCATTTTAAAGTGACCACAGTTTACCATGTTGTATGAGCTATAAACTGTGGCTGATATTAGGGTCCAGCTATGCATTAGGTTTAATACATAGCCTGTAACTACATTTGTGCTTATATTTTACTCATAAATAACCATAAAAGGCCTGGATTGGAAACACAGTATTCAGGAAAACTCCCACATACTCAGCTGTTACCCATAGTGGTTTCTTAAAATCAATTTCTGCCAATGTCAGGATTTTTGCAATTTCTAACTGCTGCACATGGGGAGTAAGTGGGAGGATTAAGCCTTCCCTTATGGTGGAATCCCAATCCAGATTACCCTTGATCTTACTTCTGAGAAAAAAAGCACATAAGTGGCCAAAGGCTACATATCAAATTGAATGTGTAATTTGACTCTTGATTATAAGGCAGCTTCACAAACTATAGTTTGATGGTGACTTGTTTCTACTCGTCATAAGTAACATAAAACAGTTTATGTGGGTTCAGACAACACAGCAAGTAAGTGAGTGAAAACATCCAAACTGCTCCTTATTGGCACACTGGAGGAGGGGTGAGAGCATGAAAGACCAAGGTCACATCCACACCGTATGTTTAAAGCACATGGCTTCCTCAAAAGAATCCTGGGAACTGTAGTTTGTTAAGGGTCTTGGGAAATGTAGACCTGTGATGGGTAAACTACAGTTCCCATAATTCTTTTTGGGAAGCCATGACTGTTAAAGTGGTATAAATGTGCTTTAAATGTATGGTGTGGATGTGAAACATGACTTGCTCTTGTAACACTAAACTATTGTTTGCATTATCAGCCACTGTGTTTTTTTTTAAAAAAAATACTGGAGATTTCAACTGAAGTGGCTCCACATGTTTACTTCTGCTGGTAAACCTTAATAATGGCAACAGCTTCTAAGTTATTGAAAGCGACAGCATCACAAATCAATGCATGTCACCAGCAAAGACAGATGTCTCTGATTAATCAGAATTACATTTTTAACAACCAAGGAAACTGCTAAAATCAAAGCAAATATTTCAGCCATCCCTGCTGTGTTTATTCTTGCTCCTCTATGTCAACCATTCTGTACACAGTGAAGCAGCCATGAGTCTAAAGCTAGAATGTTTTAAATCTGAAAAAGCTCTCTTCCCTCATCCCACAACTATTTTTAGTAATTTTTATATATTTTATTATATCCAAACTGATACAAAGAGAAGTGAAAAAATTGAAATATAAATTTCAGTAAAGTCTTATATGTCAGCAATATAGATTCCAATAAGAAATAAAATAAAACCATTTATCAGCTACATTGATTATCTGTTGAGATCTGGTTCGCCTATGAATTGCATCAGTTATTTTGTCTGTTTAGGCCATATCAAGACATTTTAATAAACAATCTCAGACTAAAGGAGGCAGAGTTCCCTCTCCACCCCTCCAAAAAATTGAGCTCTAACACTTTTACCAGAAATCAATAAATCAATTTTAAGAGATCTTTAAAAAGTTAGGTTTACATTTTTCTATTATGTTGAATGATATAATTGAAATTATTTAAATCCAACTTATACTGTACAATTTACAGAATTATACCTAATATTTGCCTCCAATTGAGCAAGCAGTCTGGCATCCCCACCACATGTGCAGAAATGCTGCATGAATAGCTACACATTTCCATCCTTTAAAACTCTTTAACATACACATCCGGTTACACCTAGCTGCTGTTAAATATCAGGGAAGCTCAAACTGCTAAGACATCTCATGTAGGGTTGCCTTATTGCCCGGTTAGCCGGGTTTTACCCGGATTCTATGCATGCTACCTGGCGCCCGGCTAGCCCCTTAGGTGGCCTGGATTCTCAGATTTAATTTTTTAAAAAAAAGTTTCTAGGTGGTCCGGTTCTTGAGATATGCATAAAAACGTCAGCTGCCCCCCCGACTGTTAAATCTTTCTTTAAACAGTACTGTATAGCACTTCCTAGCTTTAACCCCGCCCGTTCAGGATTGCAGCCAATCAGGGATTGTGTTTCAGTTTCATTGACTTTAGGCAGTGTCTAGAAAACAAAATGGTGGTTTCACCCCGTTTATCTGAAAATCTCATAAATTGGGTAAGTATATACATTTCAGTTTTTTTTCCTCTTGTGTGCAGGGGTCAGATCTTGGGCAGTGTTTTGAAAACCTTCCCAATGCTTGCTTTTTGTAAGAGCAATAGTAATCCCATATGCCCAGAGTAACTCCCATTGAATTCAATAGGACTTACTTTTGAGTAGACATGGTTATGAATGTGCTCAAAATCAATGGGACTTTGGAGTGAATGTAAAAAAGAATTGTGTTTGTGTTCTAACTCTTTCTGCCCCCTTCTCCAGTCCTATTTTAAAGCAAGTAGGCACGGCTTACTTAGGCATTACAGTTTTTATTCTGTAGGAAAGTAATACTGATTTTTTAACAACTAATACTGATTTTTCTGCAATGACCAACTGGTTTGACAATAAACTATTATATGGGCTGTATGTATTTATACATCTGCAGTGTGTGCGTGTGTGTGTATGGAGTCTTTCCAACACCCCTGTGAGGTAGGGTTGGAAACCAAGGCAGCTCACAACAAGAAATAAAGCCATTTAAAATCCAATAACCATAAGAACAAGTATAAACAGTTGCAAAACAGCGTAAAGTGGCATGATTCGGAATTTTGGGTTGTGTGAATGAAGTTGCTTATCACTTGAGGTTGCATTTCTGTCCCTGTTTGAGTAAGCCCCACTGAATACACTGGGACTTAAGAACATAAGAACATAAGAAGAGCCTGCTGGATCAGGCCAGTCGCCCATCTAGTCCAGCATCCTGTTCTCACAGTGGCCAACCAGGTGCCTGGGGGAAGCCCACAAGCAGGACCCGAGTGCAAGAACACTCTCCCCTCCTGAGGCTTCCGGCAACTGGTTTTCAGAAGCATGCTGCCTCTGACTAGGGTGGCAGAGCACAGCCATCATGGCTAGTAGCCATTGATAGCCCTGTCCTCCATGAATTTGTCTAATCTTCTTTTAAAGCCATCCAAGCTGGTGGCCATTACTGCATCTTGTGGGAGCAAATTCCATAGTTTAACTATGCGCTGAGTAAAGAAGTACTTCCTTTTGTCTGTCCTGAATCTTCCAACATTCAGCTTCTTTGAATGTCCACGAGTTCTAGTATTATGAGAGAGGGAGAAGAACTTTTCTCTATCCACTTTCTCAATGCCATGCATAATTTTATACACTTCTATCATGTCTCCTCTGACCCGCCTTTTCTCTAAACTAAAAAGCCCCAAATGCTGCAACCTTTCCTCGTAAGGGAGTCGCTCCATCCCCTTGATCATTCTGGTTGCCCTCTTCTGAACCTTTTCCAACTCTAGAATATCCTTTTTGAGATGAGGCGACCAGAACTGTACACAGTATTCCAAATGCGGCCGCACCATAGATTTATACAACGGCATTATGATATCGGCTGTTTTATTTTCAATACCTTTCCTAATTATTGCTAGCATGGAATTTGCCTTTTTCACAGCTGCCGCACACTGGGTTGACATTTTCATCGTGCTGTCCACTACAACCCCGAGGTCTCTCTTCTGGTCGGTCACCGCCAGTTCAGACCCCATGAGCGTATATGTGAAATTCAGATTTTTTGCTCCAATATGCATAATTTTACACTTGTTTATATTGAATTGCATTTGCCATTTTTCCGCCCATTCACTCAGTTTGGAGAGGTCTTTTTGGAGCTCTTCGCAATCCCTTTTTGTTTTAACAACCCTGAACAATTTAGTGTCGTCAGCAAACTTCGCCACTTCACTGCTCACTCCTAATTCTAGGTCATTAATGAACAAGTTGAAAAGTACAGGTCCCAATACCGATCCTTGAGGGACTCCACTTTCTACAGCCCTCCATTGGGAGAACTGTCCGTTTATTCCTACTCTCTGCTTTCTGCTTCTTAACCAATTCCTTATCCACAAAAGGACCTCTCCTCTTATTCCATGACTGCTAAGCTTCCTCAGAAGTCTTTGGTGAGGTACCTTGTCAAACGCTTTTTGAAAGTCTAAGTACACTATGTCCACTGGATCACCTCTATCTATATGCTTGTTGACACTCTCAAAGAATTCTAATAGGTTACTGAGACAGGACTTTCCCTTGCAGAAGCCATGCTGCCTCTGCTTCAGCAAGGCTTGTTCTTCTATGTGCTTAGTTAATCTAGCTTTAATAATACTTTCTACCAGTTTTCCGGGGACAGAAGTTAAGCTAACTGGCCTGTAATTTCCGGGATCCCCTCTGGAACCCTTTTTGAATATTGGCATTACATTTGCCACTTTCCAGTCCTCAGGCATGGAGGAGGACCCGAGGGACAAGTTACATATTTTTGTTAGCAGATCAGCAATTTCACATTTGAGTTCTTTGAGAACTCTCGGGTGGATGCCATCCGGGCCCGGTGATTTGTCAGTTTTTATATTGTCCATTAAGCCTAGAACTTCCTCTCTCGTTACCACTATTTGTCTCAGTTCCTCAGAATCCCTTCCTGCAAATGTTAGTTCAGGTTCAGGGATCTGCCCTATATCTTTGACTGTGAAGACAGATGCAAAGAATTCATTTAGCTTCTCTGCAATCTCCTTATCGTTCTTTAGTACACCTTTGACTCCCTTATCATCCAAGCATCCAATCGCCTCCCTAGATGGCCTCCTGCTTTGAATGTATTTATAGAATTTTTTTTTTGGTTTTTATGTTCTTAGCAATGTGCTCCTCAAAATTCTTTTTCAGCATCCTTTATTGTCTTCTTGCATTTCTTTTGCCACAGTTTGTGTTCTTTTTTATTTTCTTCATTCGGACAAGACTTCCATTTTCTGAAGGAAGACTTTTTGCCTCTAAGAGCGTCCTTGACTTTGCTCGTTAACCATGCTGGCATCTTCTTGGCCCTGGTGGTACCTTTTCTGATCTGCAATATGCACTCCAGTTGAGCTTCTAATATAGTGTTTTTAAACAACTTCCAAGTATTTTCGAGTGATGTGACTTGCTTCTGAATAAATAAACCTAGGATTGCACTATAAATATCTTTACAGTTTGTGTAAATAATAAATATATTTGATAGTCATGCTTATATAAATATTTCTTCATTTATCCTATTTTTGGTTTTTCGTTAGGAATCCTGACTGGTTGTGAGATGCTTAGTTTTTTGCCTTACTCATAGGAATCTTGTTGTGGTTGGTATGGTATTACATTTAGGAAAGTGTTACTGCCTTCTGTGTTTTTTTTTCCTGTTTGCATTTCACTTATCTTTAACCTCACTCCGTTACAGCCATAGAAGCAACAGCAGCATATGCAAGATAATTAACTCCCATTAGTGATAAGAGCAAGAATTTATAATTATTATTTCAATTAAAACAAGAGGCTTATCAATACTTTGAAGAGGACCAGATATTTATTTTGTTTCTGAGCCCAGGACTGGGTCTTTCATGATGCCCGGGCGGGGGGAGCAGGAGAGTAGTCAATAAGACAGACATCCTGGCATTGGTAATCTAATTAGCAAGGTATGTGTGGGGTTGTTGTACACTTCCAGGCCCAGTTTCATTTTGAGTATGGAGGTGGAACCTGTGTAGATGTGGTTGATCAAAGGGAGAAGAATTTTTGAGTTAAGCAAAGCTCTGCTTTTATAAAACCTAAGAAACATACAGACACTTTGAATGTCTGAGTGCCTGCACCAGTGGAATACTGAACTTTTAAAGCTCGCTGCAACAGTATTTAGAACTGAGCATGTGGTGTGAAAGACTCCTTTTCCTAACATTTTGGCTTCTTGTTTTTCTCCACCCACCACATCTTTGAAATATATCGTATATGGTTAACTGTACTGCTGCCCTGACTTACTTTATGTTTGTTGCTATTTTGTGTTTTTATTATGTTTTTATATTGATTGTGTATTTTTATTGTTTTTATTATATTTGTAAGCTGTGCTGAGCTCTGTTTTTAACAGCAAAAGGGCAGGATATAAATTCTCTTAATCAATCAATAAATACTCCATAGTGTTGGAAACTAGAGTCTAGGCATTTAAGGCTGAAAATGTTGCTTTTAAAAAAAAGTTTTCTCACATCTTTCCCCAGCTTTTGGTGGTAGTTCCTAGGCACAAAAACAAAACAACTGGACAATCCAAATATTAATATGCAAATAATTTGCATAATATGCAAATAATTTGCATAATATGCAAATTAACCTGCCCGGATTTGTGGAACTGGAATATGGCAACCCTAATGTCATGCATTAAAAGTCTTCAAGATGATAACCTTGCAGAGCTGTAAATATTATTGCATTTGTGCTCTGAAATGGTAATTTCAAGATCACTTTCCTATAGTCACTTAATATTTCTTTCTTTCTTTTGTTAACCAAACTGTTAATTTTAATTATGGCAGAGGTCTGGGCCATAATTCACCATTAAAAATTATACTTTTCCAAGATGTTAATATTCTAAGTATATGCTTATCTATACAATTTGAAAAGTTTGTTGAAAATTCTGCAAATACAAATTGTAAACCTTGTTATATGAATGACCCAAGTTTGTTTGTATGTTAATGTAGGGTTGCCATATTGCCCGGTTAGCCGGGTTTTACCTGGATTCTTTGCATGCCACCCAGTGCCCGTTTAGCCCCTTAGGTGGCCCGGATTCTCAGCTTTAATTAAAAAAAAAAGTTTCTAGGTGGTCCGGTTCTTGAGATATACATAAAAACATCAGCCGCCCCCTGACTGTTAAATCTTTCTTTAAACAGTACTGTATAGCACTTCGTAGCTTTAACCCCACCCGTTCAGGATTGCAGCCAATCAGTGAAGCCAGGGTTGCATTTATTATTATTTATTTATTTATTTATTAAGCTTATAAACCGCCCGACTAGCAATAGCTCTCTGGGCGGTGAACAAAGTACAGTAAAATCATAATACAATACCACAGGACATAAAAACAATCAAAAATCAATTACAACAATTTGTATAAATTTAAGTTAAACTAAATTAAAATGCTTCAGTGAAAGGAAAGGTTTTCACTTCGCACCGAAAAGAAAACAGCATCGGCGCCAAGCGCACCTCCACAGGGAGACTGTTCCACAATTCGGGGGCCACCACCGAGAAGGCCCTAGATCTTGTCACCACCCTCCGGGCCTCCCTATGAGTTGGGGCCTGGAGGAGGGCCTTCGTTGTGGAACGTAGTGTACGGGCCGGTACATATCGGGAGAGGCGTTCCAACAGGTATCGTGGCCCTGCGCCGTATAAGGCGTATTTGGTTGACCTGAGGCAGTGTCTAGAAAACCTCATTGCAATGCCAGAAAATGGTGGTTTCCCCCCCATTTATCTGAAAATCTTATAAATTGGGTAAGTATATACATTTCAGTTTTTTTTCCTCTTGTGTGCAGGAGTCAGATCTTGGGCAATGTTTTGAAAACCTTCCCAATACTTGCTTGTGTAAAAGCAATGCTAATCCCATATGCCCAGAGTAAATCCCATTGAATTCAATAGGACTTACTTTTGAGTAGACATGGTTATGAATGTGCTCAAAATCAATGGGACTTTGGAGTGAATGTAAAAAAGAATTGTGTTTGTGTTCTAACTATTTCTGTCCCCCCTCCAGTCCTATTTTAAAGCAAGTAGGCAGGGCTTACTTAGGTATTACAGTTTTTATTCTGTAGGAAACTAATACTGATTTTTTAACAACTAATACTGATCTTTCTGCAATGACCAACTGGTTTGACAATAAACTATTATATGGGCTGTATGTATTTATACATCTGCAGCGTGCGTGCGTGCGTGCATGCGTGCGTGCGTGGAGTGTTTCCAACAACCCTTTGAGGTAGGGTTGGAAACCAAGGCAGCTCACAACAAGAAATAAAGCCATTTAAAATCCAATAACCATAAAAAAAGTATAAACAGTTGCAAAACAGTGTAAAGTGGCATGATTTGGAATTTTGGGTTGTGTGAATGAAGTTGCTTATTACATGAGGTTGTATTTCTGTCCCTGTTTGAGTAAGCCCCACTGAATACACTGGGACTTGCTTCTGAATAAATAAACCTAGGATTGCACTATAAATATCTTTACAGTTTGTGTAAATATATACCACTTTATTGTAAAAAATCTCAAAGCGGTTTACAGAAAGAATTAAAACAATAAAATTATTGGCAAAAGCATTAAGGACAGATACTTAAAAATATTCAAAATAATAAAACCAACAATGAGTTAAAACAGATTTAAAAACACAATAGCTTCCACATGCCTGGAGAGGCTTGTCTCAAGAAAACTGTTAGCAGGTGCTGAAAAGAGGCGTCTGCCTAATGTCAATAGGCAAGGAGTTAAGCATAGGTGCTGCCACCCAAAAGGACTGATTTCTTACAAGAGCAGAACAAGTACTATGTGGCACCCATAACATGGAAAGCACAGCTTGAACTTGGACTGGTAGCAAATCAGCAACCAATGCAGATTTCAGAGCAGAGGTATTATGTGCTGATAGGATCTCACTCATGTCAGCAATTGTGCTGCAGCATTCTGCACTAACTGCAGTCCCCAGGTCAGGTTGTGCTGCATGGGGATTTCTGTGACCTTGGCTGACTGGCTGCTAGGATTTGTTTAGTTTGGGTTTTTGGTTATGAATCCTGACTGGTTGTGGGATGCTGAGTTTTCTGCCTTACTCACAGGAATCTTGTTGTGGTTGGTATGGTATTACATTTAGGAAAGTGTTACTGCCTTTTGTGTTGTTTTTTTCCTATTTGCATTTCACTTATCTTTAACCTCACTCCGTTACAGCCATAGAAGCAACAGCAGCATATGCAAGATAATTAACTCCCATTAGTGATAAGAGCAAGAATTTATAATTATTATTTTAATTAAAACAAGAGGCTTATGAGTACTTTGAAGAGGACCAGATATTTATTTTGTTTCTGAGCCCAGGACTGGGTCTTTCATGATGCTGGGGGGGGGGGCAGGAGAGTAGTCGATAAGACAGACATCCTGGCATTGGTAATCTAATTAGCAAGGTATGTGTGGGGTTGTTGCACACTTCCAGGCCCAGTTTCATTTTGAGTATGGAGGTGGAAACTGTAGATCAAAGGGAGAAGAAATTTTGAGTTAAGCAAAGCTCTGCTTTTATAAAACCTAAGAAACATACAGATACTTTGAATGTCTGAGTGCCTGCACCAGTGGAATACTGGAGGAACTTGTAAAACTTGCTGCAACAGTATTTAGAACTGAGCATGTGGTGTGAAAGACTCCTTTTCCTAACATTTTGGCTTCTTGTTTTTCTCCACCCACCACATCTCTGAAATATATCATATATGTAATGGTTAACCATACTAAAAAATGTAAATAAGTTTATTTTGGTCAATGACCAGCAAAAGTTAACCATACTGCTGCCCTGACTTACTTTATGCTTGTTGCTATTTTGTGTTTTTATTATGTTTTTATATTGATTGTGTATTTTTATTGTTTTTATTATATTTGTAAGCTGTGCTGAGCTCTGTTTTTAACAGCAGAAGGGCAGGATATAAATCCTCTTAATCAATCAATAAATATTCTACATGTTGGAAACTAGAGTCTAGGCATTTAAGGCTGAAAATGTTGCTTTTAAAAAAAAAGATTTCTCACATCTTTCCCCAGTTTTTGGTGGCAATTCCTAGGCACAAAAACAAAACAACTGGACAATGCAAATATTAATATGCAAATAATTTGCATAACTTGCAAATACTATGCAAATAATTTGCATAATATGCAAATTAGCCTGCCTGGATTTGTGGAACTGGAATATGGCAACCCTATGTTAACGTGCTTATGTAAATTCTCACAAACCAAAATAAATGTCTAAATATATTTTATTTTTTTACTTGAAAAGATAAAGCTGATGTATATTTATCAAAAGCAACTGGGGTAAACTGCTGTTTATCATCACAAATGTATTGTAAATTAGCAATCTTTCACACTCCAACAAAACTTCATAGAGCAACTTTGCTGTATTAAAAGCAAAAGGTTCTGTATTTTAAGACAATTTACATGAAATATCCAATGGCCATCACTCTGCAGCTCTCCTGAGACACAGTGGCTGCACCAGGCTCCTCCCTCTCTGCCCTTAGATGGTAAAAAAATAATAATCCTGGGGGTGGGGGAGGAAGTCGAAGAGTGCACAAGCTGACAACAGAACATCCACTTTAACTGTGCCCTTGGCAGACAGTGGAGAGATCTGCAGTCCTCATGGGAAGGGAATAAGCAAAGCATAGCCAGGCAAGGGTGTAAGGAAAACATGCCAATTGTCGCCCAACTGTGAGCAGGCCAGGGAGTAAAATAGAAGCCATAGTAATCTCATAATAACTAGTAGTTGAGAAGGGTGATTATGCTATCCTCAGGGAAATACTCTGGGCAACTTAAAGTGGGTTGAAACAGTCTTGATGTAATTGTTTTATGCAAGCCCCCTTGGGGATCCTTCTGGAAGAAAATGCAGGGCAGAAATCAAATACAGGCAGGACAACAGATACCATACAGTGAATTAAGACAACTGTTTGATAATTGAGCCCAGCATTATCTAACCAAACTATCAGCAGCTTTCCAAGGTCTTAAGTGGAGGTATTTTCCCGCTATCTTCCTGGAGATTCTTTTAACTACAGAGGCCAAGGACTGAACCTGGGACCTTCGGCATGCAAAGTATATGCTCTACCATCGAACTTTTTAGGAATATGTCAGTAAATGCTGGCAGTTAATATTTATTAGTAAATAGCAACAAAGAGTCTTGCAGCACCTTAAAAACTAACACATTCAGTATGGCATAAGCTTTCGTGGGCCAGAGCCCACCATCAGCCATATGAAATATAATCCTAAATTGGCAGACATACATACATGATGGGATATGTATGTGGAGGTGCTGCTGGTGGTGGTGGTGGTAGAGGAGTGAGGTCGGAGGAAAATAAAATGCAAAAAGAAAGAAGAAAATACTTCTCTGAGTTTTTGGAAATTCATGAAATTTGTCTCAGATTGAACACTGCATGTGAATTTCAACAATCACCCAATTTTAGAAAATAAGCTAACACTGGATCTCTCTCATGACATTATTTTTTAAAAATTGCACACATCAAAAACAGACACACGTCCAGAAAGCTGACATTCACAGATGTTAATTTAAGAGAAATTCCATTTCAATTGGTGGTGCAGTCTGTGCTGGAATATTACCACAATCTGTGATGTATCCATATTACAATTCCAATTAGATACTGACTAAAGGAATTTTGCTTTTTTTTCCCAGGCAATTCCTCAGACACGGAGCTAAATGAAGTAGTTACACAGAACAAACTGTATTAAATTGGTACAACCAAGGTCTACTTTATCTAATCTCTCAGTCTTTTCTTCCTCTAATTTACAGCGCTAAATTTGCATGACAAACATTTTATTTCAGACATAAGAATATGGGCTATTAATTCTAAGGAAAAAAGATGTAGGTGTGTTGTGTGTATGCGTGCATGCATGTGTGCATAGGTCAGACAGAGCACTTAAGAAAGCATATACACTGCTGCACCCCCTTCCGAACTGTATATGACAACATCACTTTAACATCAAGGACCTCTTTGTCACAGCATCTTATTAGATCTGCCAGTCATCATGATGGGAGTGGTGTGAGAGGGATAGCATACTCCAGACTAGCAAAGGACAGACCTGTCAATTTCAGTCTTAAATTCAGTTCCTCACATTTCAGCATCAGCTTGCAATATTTTTTAAAAGTCCTCATGAAAATTCATCAGCATTTTAGTGCCACTCCCTAACATACTCATTTTCGTATGCAATTTGGCTAATGTACAAATTTTTGCAAGAGCTTGCCCCAATATAATGCAATTTTGTATATCATTTCCCCCTAATATCTACATTTTTGTGCATACCTTCCCCTAATATCTACATTTTTGTACACATTTTTGGTTGGAAGACTGCATCACAAAATTTGGAAAAGTGCAAATTTTGGAAGATAGCTGCATTTTAGTTTGCACATTGTTGTGGGAAATGCAAATGAGGTAGGTTCACATTAAAATGTGAACAAGACTGAATTTCTTCCTTATCCCTATGCAAGACTCCTGCAGTACACAATGCAACCAAACCATTCGCTTTCAGGGTAGTACTTGGATTTGCCCTCAAGGCACTGTTATTCCCAGACTGAGTGCTATATCTTCCCTATAACAGTGAACTGTAGCCATTTCCATGGGTGAAAACAAACCAGGAAAACCATGATTTAAAACTCCCCCTGACCCAAGCGTTGTGTCCCTGAGAGTTAATGAGAGTTGAGTCAGTCCCCTGAGTTCTGTTATTGTGACTCTATAGCATGCTGGGATGTAAATGCCCCTCATTATAACAGGCAAAGCAGATGTGAAGGGAAAGGCCTACATATTACATATGGGAAAAGTGCACAGGGAAAGCTTTTCTCCCCAATACAAATAGTAGATTGGGGGTGCACAGTACAAACTAAAGAGTAACCAAAGGACATTAACCAGCATATATTTCACAACCATAATTTCTTCACAAAGAACTATTTTATCCATCTGTTACACAAGTCTGACAAACACACCTTCTAAGTCCCGTTAACATAAATTCCACAGCGAATTAATAACCAGGAGTCTTGAGGGAGAGGCAACAGGAAAACGCATACATAGCCTTCTGTGAGTATGGGGGATGAGCCTGCATGACGTGAGGCAAAGTGGTGTCAGTGAAAGCCACAAAGACTATGGTGGTGAGACTGAAGAAAGCCAGAGTTGGGCATGGGACAAGTGATGGTTCACAAGTATGGTCAGTAGGTCAACAGCTTTGCAAATGTGCTGTAAAGCAGGAGACATGGTAGCACAGGCTGCTATTATAGCACCTTAATTAAAGAAGTGGCTGCTTCAGTGATCCAGAATTAATTTTGGCTAGACAACAATTATAACACAACCTCCTGGGTAATTCTATCCTTGGAAAGACACATATGCAGCGCTGATCTCTGTAGACAGAGACTCTGACCTGACTGAACATTTTTAAAAAGAGAATAAGTAAGCCTGTTGTTTGCAGGTGAAGGAAACTGAAGGAAAAGGCATTTTGATTTGGTTCTCTCCTCTTCCTTCAACTCAATCATTGGATCATCATTGTTTTGAGGTTACCGGACTGGGACAGACAAGCAACATCAGAAAGTGGGAACGGAACTGTGCTGTGGAAGTTACTGCTGTTCACAAGAAACAATACGAAGTGGGAATGGGAGAGAAATTTAAATTGAGTTGCATTTTAATGCCAACCTGCTTAATTTGTGTTGCTCAACCTACATGAAGCAATATGAGAACCAAAACTCAGCTGTCATTTGAAATTCATACTTCTCTGAATTTTGCAATACTGCTCTCCTTCGAAAACATGTACACAAAATTTCGTACAATAGTGCAAACAACATTAAAAAGGTACTACGTGAAGGGGAATTGCTTGCAAAAATGTGAATATTATGCAAAATTACATACAAACATGAATCAACATGTTTTAACTACTTTTAATACTGAATTTTAAACAGTTGTAACCCGTCCTGGGACCTGCTGGTGAAAGGTGTGTAAAACATTATTATTATTATTATTATTATTATTATTATTATTACTATGGAGAAATGTACCTTAAAATGTTCTTCACTTAAGAGGCTGCCACCTGCAGCTCAGTGATTCACCACATGGGGCAGCTGCATACAGTTTCAAGAGTTCCTGATACTTGTAGGCTCTGCTAGTAATTGAATGTAAAGTTTGTATTCTTTGGCCTAGTGACTTAGGATTACTACCAAGTTACACCCACAGTACAAGGCTCCTGCTTCGGCTTATCCTTACCAGGAACTGGACACTGATTCCTCAGAGGATGAACCAGCCCTCCCATTGACTGAAACTCTGGGGGAGCAGGCAGGATCCCACTCGTCAGGCCTCAAGACCCTAAGAGTCTGGGGAAAACCTCCCCAGGGCTGCCTCCAAAGGATGTTCTGTAGGGGCTCTAGGGGTGGGTTCTAGTCCAAGTGCAAGGGAATGAGATCCCAGTGGAATCAGAGGGAGAGATCGAGTAACCCTCAGTCCTTGAGAGTTCTGAAACCTAAAGATCCGAACCTGGCCCACAGACCCACGACGAAGTTCATGCCTGAGAGCCCAAAGTCACTATGCAACTCAGGAGTAAAGGATTCCTTATAAGTGAGAGTAAGGGCTCTCAGAGTAAGGGCTCTCAGAACACTCTTAAAGACCAGTAGCTGGGATTGGCTATGGCCTGGGAGGCCAG
This sequence comes from Rhineura floridana, assembly GCF_030035675.1. Taxonomy (NCBI): domain Eukaryota; kingdom Metazoa; phylum Chordata; class Lepidosauria; order Squamata; family Rhineuridae; genus Rhineura; species Rhineura floridana. The sequence goes on along the minus strand of NC_084485.1, from coordinate 124,460,642 downwards.
GTTGTATCAGCCCTAGTTGATGGAACAGCACAGATCTTTGACACTGAATTTCTTGATTTACCTTGCCTAGATTGAATCTCCTTTGTTGCTAGTCCTGGTTGCCTTTTGATGCTATTCTTGGATGTTTTGGACTCAGACTAATTACTTGTGCCTGACCCAGGCTGGTCTTTCACTTTCCATGCTTGACTTATCCTATCATTATTTGGTGATCTTGTGTACAAGGCCTTAGTCTCTTTGGACTCAATAGGCTTGGGGTTTACCCACAGACACCACCTTCTGCAACAGATCAATATCCATTCCTCGGACCCTAGTTGAATGTTTTCTGTGGGTTAATTAAGCCGGGTTATCAACTATCTTTTACCAGTATGAGATGCAGGGTTGACCCAAGATATTGTGCTAAGATGGACAGTTCCTATTGCAGTGAATCATCAAAGAAGCTTCAAAAGAAGCACTAACAGTGTCAGTAAAGCTAGAAAAGATTCTCTAGGGAGTTCCACAGATTTGCATGAACCATTTTGTATTTCTCATTCTCTCAGGCCAAAATTGCCATATTCACTTGACATACAATATCATATCAAATCCCACATGTATGAAATAATGAGAGAAATAAAGTATAGATGAATCAAACTATGCCCCCAATTTGACATTTAATCTCTGGAATTTAAACACCTCAACACAAAATTGTAATAAATCACAATTTTAAAACATTAAATTCATGCTTCACAAACTACACTTTTTGACTTCCAGCTGGTCCCTCAGACTCCAAGCGGTTAACAGTTTTAAAAATATACACAATACTCAGTAAAATCAGAACACTTTTTGTAAATAACCTTAACAGCTTCAACACAAGTTAGGAATGTGATTTTTTAACAAAGTTTCCAGCAATCCCCTACTTGCTTAATTTGACCACCAGAGGCCAGTCCATTCAAAAATATATATAGATGACTTCACTTCTATATCTATATTGAATAGTATACTTAAACTGCTATTTAGAACTGTAGAACAATTCCCCTCAGAGTTCTTGACACCTGAACCTCTCATATAAGTGACATTCCTGCGGCTGATCTTGGGAATTCCTGTGTGACACAAAGAAAGATACAATTTCTAGATTATCTGTACTTTCTAGAACAGCCCATCTCCACTCCTTTCAATTCCACTTCTCCTGGTCAAAATAAAACTTAGTCAAAGCACAAACAATTGAAGCAGATATTTTTAACAGAAGGAAATATACAGCATTAGTGTCAATGGCTTAAATCCCAAGGAACATAGGAAGCTAATATATACCAGGTCAGATTATTTGATCATCTATCCCAGTATTGTCTACTCTGGTTGATAATGGCTGTCTGAGGTTTCAGGTACAGGTATTTCCCATCACCTGCTACCTGTTCCTTTTCACTGGAGGTGCTGTGGATCGAACCTGGGATCTTCCAAGTGGAAATCTTGTACTCTACCACTAAGCTATGGACTGATTCCATAAAGGAAGCCACATACCTGAACTTACAAGATCTGAACAGGGTGGTTCACAACATATGCTGTTGGAGATCGCTGATTCATAGGGTTGCCATAAGTCGTAGTCAACTTGAAGGCACAACAACAACAACAGCAAGCTATAGACACTCCCCAGTACAAATCTTGTTTCTACCATGAGTTCACCAGGTGGCCTTAAGCAACACTATTATCCCAAGTCTAAGGGCACCTATCTGGGATATGGGGAAAATAATACTGGCTTACCTACCTTACAGAGCTGATATAAGGATCGCAACAAGGTGATGCATATGAGGTACTTTGAATATTCAAAGGTGCTCTTCAAATGTTATGTATCATCAGTGGTATGCATAGCATAGGACACAGTGGCCTCCTTCAAAACATCCACATCATTTTCCACCAGAAGGAGTCAGGCTTTTGAGATGTAGATGGATTTCTGAAGGCTATTATTTTATTTATTTAGGCTATTTGTGTATCTATATCTATAAATATAAATTGATATGTTTTGATGTTTATGGGTGATCTGGATTTAAGCAACAAAGGAGTGGGTGGCATTCAATAAGACGGAATGAAGGGGGGGTGCCCCAGAATGACAAAAGAAAAACGTAGGAGCGTGTATTTTTAAAAAGATCTTGTAAAAAGCCCAACGCGTTTCAGCCTACAATATACAGCCTTCATCAGAGGCAATCACTGAATGTCTGGATACATACGGTGGTTTTAGACAAAAATGCTTTTAGGAGGGTGTTGGTGATCAATATCACAATCATTGGAACAAATCTAACCAACACCCTCCTATCTTGCTAATCAGAATAACATGGGGCATTTTGTCAAAAGCTTTGCTGAAGTCAAGATATATTATGTCCACAGCATTTCCACAGTCTACTAGGGAGGTTACCCAATCAAAAAAATGAGGTAAGATTAGTCAGGCAGGATTTGTTCTTGACAAATTCATGTTGGCTTCCAGTAATCACTGCATTGTTTTCAAAGTGCTTACAGACTAACCACTTTATTTATTTTATTTATTTATTTATTGTATTTGTATACCGCCCCATAGCCAAAGCTCTCTGGATTACAATCTGCTCCAGAATTTTCCCAGGGACTGATGTCAGGCTGATTGGTCTGTAGTTCCCAGGTTCCTCCTTTTTGCCCTTTTTGATGACAGAGACAACAACAGGCCTCTTCCAGTCATCCAGCTCTTCCCCATCCCCCACTATTTCACAAAGATAACAGACAATGGTTCTGAGAGTTCTTCAGCCAGTTCCTTCAATACTCTAGGATGCAGTTCATTGGGCCCTAGAGACCCATTCAAAGTAATTAGGTATGCCTTGACCATTTGTGTATCAATCTCAAGTTGCAATACTGCCCCTTCAACTTGTAGTTCAAATCTGCCAGGGGGGGTCATAGACCCTCTTTTGAGAGAAGACTGAGCCACAGTAGGAATTGAGCTCTTCTGCCTTTCCTTTGTCATCTTCATTTAGTAGTTGTATCACTGTGGCTTTTCTGTCTTTTATTATGCATGTACTTGAAGAAAGATTTGTTGTTGCTTTTAGCATCCCTTGCTAACTACAGCTCATTCTCAGCTTTGCCTTCCTGATGCCATCCCTACAATTCCATGCTACCTGTCTGTACTCTTCCTTTGTGGCCTGGCCTTCCTTCCACTTCCTGTATGTGTCCTTTTTGTTTTCAGGTCCATCTCTAAGCTTTTTGTGAAGCCACATGGACTTCTTTTGTCTTCCACCTCTTTTCCTTGTTGGAATTGTTTGCAATTGTGCCTTTGGAATTTTACTTTTTAGAAACTCCCACCCATCTTGGACACCTTTTCTCATTAGGGTCATTTCTCATGGAACTTTCTTATCACTGTTCTGAGTTTATTAAAATTGGCTTTCCTGAAGTCCAAGTTATTCATATGGCAATTTTCAGCTTTTGATTCCTTGAAAATCAAGTATAACATGGTCATTTTCCCCCAGAGTTCCTGTAACTGCCACTTCATCCACTAAGTCATCTCTACTGCTCAGAATCAAGTCAAATATAGCTAATGCTCCAGTTCCTTCCTCCACGTTCTGTAGTAGAAAGTTATCAGCAACACAAGTCAGGAATTTCTCCCAACAGGTATCAGGGTAATTGAAGCCCCCCCCCCATTATTTATTTATTTATTGGATTTCTTAGTCACCCATCTGGCTGGCTAACCAGTCACTCTGGGCGACGAACAAAATAAGCAAAATAGCACAAAATGACACATCAATACAATAACATTATTAATAACACCCCAAAGGCCTGCCTGAAGAGCCAGGTCTTCACGGCCCGGCGGAAACTCATTGTAGAGGGGGCCTGGCAGAGATCATTTGGAAGGGAGTTCCACAGGGTGGGGGCCACAATTGAAAAAGCCCTTTCTCTAGTCCCCACCAGTCTAGCTGTTTTGACTGGTGGGATAGAGAGAAGGTCTTTTGAGGCCGATCTTGTTAGGCGGCATAGCTGATGATGCTGGAGGCTCTCCTATAGATAGGTTGGGCCAAAACCGTGTAGGGATTTAAAGGTCAAAACCAACACCTTGAATTGGGCCCGGCAAGCAACTGGTAGCCAATGCAACTCTTTGAGCACTGGAGTTACGTGATCTTACCGGCGGCTGCCTTAATCAGGTGTGCCGCCGCATTTTGTACCAGTTGCAGCTTCCAGACCATTTTCAAGGGTAGCCCTACGTAGAGCGCATTACAGTAGTCAAGGTGAGAGGAGACCAGGGCATGTACCACTGATGGGAACAGATGATTGGGAAGGTAGGGGCGTAGCCTCTGTATCAGATGGAGTTGATACAGTGCTGCCCGGGTCACAGCCGAAATCTGAGCTTCCATGGACAGTTGGGAGTCAAGAATGACCCCGAGGCTGCAGACCTGGTCTTTTAGGGGCAGTTTTACCCCATTGAGCACCAGGTCCAAGTCCCCTAACCTTCCCTTGTCTCCCATGAACAGTACCTACTACATCATGCCTCCTTGAAACATTGGGATTTGCTTTTCAAAAGTTTCATCCTCGTCTTCTCCTTGATGTGGTATTTGGATGCTATAGCTCCCTATTTGGGAACACTCATACATCTAGTCCTAGAAAAGTAGGCTGTAGAGTCTCAATGGTGAGGGAAATGCACACTGCACACGTTCAGAAGTACTGCTGCCTCTCATCTTTTAGACATGGGTTCTGCAAATATGACAGCAGGTTCTTGCCCTAAAGTCCTGAGTGGCTTTAAACATGAGGTTCTTAACCTTTTTTGAGTCACAGACCCCTTTGAGAATCTGATGAAAGCTGTGGAATCCCATAAATAAACAAATAACATTTATTTTATTGCATTGGAAATTGATTTTTTGTTTGCACCCAGTTCATGCACCCCCCTGAAGCCCATCCATGGACCAAATGTTAAGATCCCCTGATTTAAAAAACAACCCTTTATTGTCATATTGTTTAACTCATTATGGAAAAGCCTTCAGGATGTCACAAAATTATTTTAAAGATGTGGGGTGGAGGAACCCGCTTTCATTACCTTGTCCAGAGAAAATGTTTTGGTCAGGGCAAATCCCCATCCTTCTTCAAAAGCTCTGCGGATCATTGGTGAACTTGTAGTGGGAGTTGCACTTGCAAGTCCAAAAGGGTTTGGAAATTTGAGTCCAGCCACTTCTACGCTGATGTCTACTAAGTCAACAGGCGTGCAGAAAAGAGGAAGTCGTGGTACAGCAGGAACTGCAATGCCATATAAAGACTGTGGAAAGAAAACAACAGCAAAAACATTTGCTTCTTTATTTCAGCTCTGTCCCATCACACCTTCCCCCAAGAAGCTCAGGTTAGTGCAACATGGGGGTGCTCTTATTTTAGCCTCACAACAACGCTATGAAAGAGCTTAGGCTTAAACTAGGGATAGGCGAATCTGTCCATTTCAGTTTCTCTCAGGTTCTCATTGTTCCAGTCTTAAGTTCTGTTCTCCACATTTCTACATCAGTTTGTAATTAAAAAAAATGCTCATGAAATGTCATCAATGTATTAGTGCAAATTTCTCCTAAAATATACATTTTTATACAATTTTGCCTAATATACATATTTTTGTAAAGCAATGTTCTCTAATATACTTTTTTGTATGTTATTTTCACTAATAGATGCATTTATATGCAACCTTTAGCATATACATCACTTGGCTGGAGAACTGCACTGCAAAATTCAGAAAAGTGCACATTTCAAAGGATGACAGTACGAATTTTGAAGGCTGGCTGTATTTCAGATGGTATATTGTTCCAGAAAATGTGAAATTGGCAAGTCTGCCAAATGTGGACTGAATCTAATTTCTCTCCCATCCCTAGCTGAGACACAGTCTCTGACATCTTACAACTATTCTTAATCAGGAAGGATGGGAATCTCTCACAGATTTTTAAAATATTTTAACACTGTGTGTGTTCATAATGTCAATAAATACACTGCAAAGAATCCAGTCAAGTTATTAAAACAATGGGATATAAGGTCTCAGCAGGTTCATTGTCAATAGCCATAGTGAAGCTTACAAGCTTGGAGACAGTGGTTCAATGCTGAGCCTTTGGCCTGCCTACTCTCCTTTCACCCACTTTTCCTGATCTGTGAACCAACTGTAGTTTGCACAATTCACAGTTGTTAAACCAATTTCCTGCAAACTTTGAAGCTTCTCATCTCCACTTCTTTTTCACAAAGGGGAGAAGGGGAATGAGGGAGCATGCGAGCCAGATTGTGTATGCAACAACAAACCATTGTTTCACATTATATCTGAAATTTGAACAGAGCTCTGAGACAGCATGCACCTGCCATACTTTCCCCACTCCACTGGCTTTGTCACCCAAACTTCTTTTCTGCCTTCCATAGCAAACAAGACACTTCACAGCTGGCAGAAAAAGTAGGTGAACAATAGTTTACCACTGTAGCCTATGAGGAAGGGCAGGATATAGATTGAATGAATGAATGAATGAATGCTGGATGTCTCACTGCTGCAACACGCTCCTTCTGCCTCTAAGCTCTTGAAGAGAGAAGCAAAGTCTCAAGAAAGAAATTGGCAATCAAAAGAATGCCAGGGTTGGAAGGAACTCTAAGATCATCAAGACCAACATCATTCTGTAAGGCATTCTGCAAGATGAGTGCCACATCAGTCTTTCACAGATCAACCCTTCCCTAAAAATGAAATGAACTGCCTTCAAGTTGATCCCGACTTATGGTGACCCTATGAAGAGGGTTTTCATGGTAAGCGGTATTCAGAGAGGGTTTACCATTGCCTTCCTCTGAGGCTGAGAGGCAGTGACTGGCCCAAGGTCACCCAGTGAGCTTCATGGCTGTGTGGGGACTTGAACCCTGGTCTCCCTGGTCGTAGTCCAACACCTTAACCACTACGTCACACTGTTTATGTCAAAACAGTTTGCTTTTCTTTTAAAGATGATTCCTTTGAGTATAATTTTTCTTAGTTTTCAGCTTTTTTGGTCACACTCCAACTTCAAAAAAGAAACAAAATTTCTGGGGTCTGATGGGTTATTTTCTTCTTCTATCATTGATTAAAAAAAAAACACCTCATAAAAGAAATAATCTGTAGAATGAAGGGTTGTCCTGATTCCTGGATTCTTAGCAATCCAAAACAAAAAAACAAAAAACAAAAAATAAAATAAAAAACCACAAAAGAAAATAGTGACTAAAAGCATGTTTGACACATGTACAAGAGTTTGCATCCTACAATTTCTACCATAATGCCTAAAGATAAATAGACTAAAAAAAGGGGGGCATAATTTTTATCCTCGGTTGCTAGACAACATCTCTAGTACTATGGGAATGAAAATTCCTGCCTACTTGATCATTTTACTTGAGATATATGTTTAGCAGTGACCAAGGGAATCCTGTGGATGTACAAGAGCCATCATAATAATGCTCCATAGGAAAACATTAGGTTATCATAAGAACATAGGAAGCTGCCTTGCACTGAGTCAGACTTTTGATCTATCTAGCTCAGTATTGTCTGAGGTGACTGGTAGCAGCTCTCCAGGGTTTCAGAGAGGTGACATTCCCAGCCTGAATCTGGAACCTTCTGCATACAAAGCAGTTTCTCTAACCACTGAGCTATGGACCTTTCCCAACAAAAGGAGCAGGATAACTTCATGCTTTGTTGACATTGCTTTGTGGCCAGTCCTGATTGCTCAGATCGACCTCTGCAGCAGAAATGTAGGAGCTAACTCCTGAGCATGTAAAATGAACAAAGCAAATTCAGGCTACAAGTGAGAGAATGTCATTTTTGTCCCCTCCCCATAAAATAATAAAACTCCCTCCAAGTAAACTAAAAATGTAAAAAGGTAGCACACATCATGGCGAAAGGGCTTAGCCTTGCTCCACTCCTTGTTAGGGCCAGCATCAGGGCTAAAACATGATTGGTACTTGTCAAAGTAAACATGACTGGTACCTGTTTATCTCATTTCTACCCCACCTTTCTATAAAAATAATCATGATGTCTTGCACTCATTGAAACAACAAACGAACAATAACAACACGTACACTAAAAGCCAATTTACTGGAGATGTTATAAAAAGAACAGCAGCTGTTAAAAACAGTTAAAAGGAGCCTCTGAAGAGGAATAGTGTACAAGTGAATCCATGTGGGGTGGGGTAGAGGGGGGGAAGATGCTACCTTCTCGCTGTTACTGAACCACCTTCAGGTCCCAGAGGGGGTAAGCAAGAGAGTAACGGCAGCCGAAAAGAGGGCACCTCCAGCTTTCCCCCTAGCAAGCAAGTAGATATGGGCAAGAGCAGTGAGGAGGGCAAGGGCCTAAAGAGGGAAGGGGGTTCACATGGGTGGCACTTTGCCCAACAGCCCTTCAAAACTTGAGCTGGTGCTGTGCTCGTTTTCTGCTTAACATCTCCCTCCAGTTTGAAGTGGTACAGCCCATTCTATCACTCCACAGTTCTCACCCTGGCTAACGTGCCTGAGAGAGCTAGTTTGCGCCAATATTTTGTAAGCCTCCCTATCTACATCTTGCTCATTGTTCTCCCAAGGACACTGCATGGCATGGTAAGTAATGCATTTGCCTCCTACATCTCTCTTTAAAAAATGAAACATTATACCAGCATTCTTTCTTCTTCTTCTTCTGTATTTCCAGTTTTTGTAGCAAAATTCCCCTACATCTATGCACCTTATTGACCCGCTCCTTTTCAATCTGCCCCCGCAAAAGATTTCTATTCTTCCCCCCCCTTGTACTTCCATTGCTTTGTCTCGTCTATTATTTATTATTTAATTCTGTAATTGCATTATTTACAGTCAGGGATGCATTTTGTATGAAAGTCTCTATTTAAATTAAAATTGTATTGCATTGCAGTACATTATGCTCTGGCTCTGGATTCTTCAAGTGATTCAACAGCATTTTCTAAAGAGATGCACTTATTCACCTTACAAAAACACAATAAGGAAACTTAAGGATGAGAATTAATACTGATTTCCCCATCCCACCTCCAAATAACTTGTGCTTAAATTATCTCTGAAATATTTCAAACAGGCAACCCTACATAAATGAGAAATTCCTGGCAAACCAGATATAAAAATTTGCACATTATTTATTTACTGAGGAAGAATATTTTTACATAATATAACATTAAGGAAGAGCTCTTAAAGCCACACTGAGGTAAATCCCCAATGGAAGCTTCTATGTGCCAGCAATGAATTTGGTCCCTCCATTGTTTGTTAAGTTCCCAATTATCTTACCGTCTTAAGAGGGATAAAATACACACAGAATCTCAGACGTGGAGAGAAATGGCCCTCTAGATTTTGTTAAGACTCTATCAATCCCAGCCAGCATGGTAATGATGAGACATAATGGGAGCTGCAGTCCAGCAACATCTGGAGGGCCACAGGTTCTCCTTCCCTTCTATACTTTAAAAGGAGTGGTGGTGCTTTTTCTTTTCTCTCTCTCTCTTTTTGGTTGGACACAAGTTGTGGGTAGCACTTTCCAATAATAACCTATAGTTTCTGTACTGCCATATTGAAAATGCTGTAACTACACATCATTAACTAAAAGCTTGATGAAACTGGCAGGCTGAAAGGTTTGCTTTCTCATGTATTCAAGAGCATGCCAATCTGCTTCATGAATATATAGTTTAATCTCAAGCTGGAGAGGTTGCAACAGTAAGAGCACAGCAGAGGAACGTACACATGTAGATGAAAAAGACAGAGAGCACAGTATATTAGCCCTTGCAAAAAGAATAAACCAAAACTACGATGCCTTGACTGGCCTCTAAATTACAACTCTCCCAAAATAATGCTCCAAATCCAACAACTAAAATTGCATGTGGTCCCAATACTGGCAAAGCGATTGCCAAATTATAGTAATCGCTGCCACAGCAACCAGATTTTACTGAGACCATACACCCAAATAAATGCCTCGTGGCTACCCATTCATCTAGCAGCTGGAAAGATGACACTTGACATTTGGAAACTTTCCTGTGAAGATTGCTGCAAGGCTTTTCCCATTAGCTTCATGGTGAGACAGTAAGGTCGAATAAGCTCCTTCAAAACCTGAAAAGGGTAACGGAAACACTCTAATATTAAGCCTGCTTGATCTAAAATTCCAATTGACAAGCTTTTTCCAATTGTCAGATTTACTCCAATGCTTTTAGTATATTCCATGGGAAATGTGTGCTTTATTGTGCGGATCTAAGTCCAACAAGGCATACGTGGAAGAAAGAGTGAGGCACTTAAACTCAAAGGGCTGGTTCATATTTCACTCAGCAGAGGCGTCTGCCACAGTGCACATCATAAAGGGGTGAAGGGGAGATGCCTAAAGAGTATTCTGAAGGCAGATGATACAGTTCCATAACTGAAGCTAAGGAGACCTGGCCTATAACAGTATAAACTGCCTGGACGGGAGACTGGCTGGGAACTCTGAGTTCCTCAGAGGAACGGGTGGGCATGATATATCACACAGGCACCACCTCTGTTGTCTTTTTGGAGCTTACTGAAGACCTTGCTCTTCCAACCAGGCTTTTAAGGAGAGATCTTTTCTCAGTCTATATCTATGTTAGAACTGTCTTTAAGATGTTTTAAAGATGTTGTTTGCCACTCTGGGAGGAATGGCAGGATATAAATTTAATAAATAGATAAATAAATAAAATGGCTGTGAACACCTGAGGGTCATCTGCTAGGAAACAATGGCCAATTTGTTCTCCAGTACACATCCACAGATGTCCTCTTTATGCTTTGTATATTTTGATGATGTTCCCTAGGACAAAGGTGTGTAAACACTGCAGACATGTCTGCCAGACACAGCGTGAATCAGCCCACAGTTGTCTAATATTTGACACACTAGTAAAGAATACCAACACTGTTTTGTCTTTATTTTGGTGCCCCAACGCACACACAGGCATCCTCTAAAAAAGCAGGAGCATCAATGTTGGAGAAAGCTCCAGACGCTCATTAGTCTCTCTCTGTGTGTGTGTGTGTGTGAGCATGTACACACACACACCAATTCTCCAACACTTCAATACAATTGGGCAGCCCCATGTCTTACAAAGTTCTGGGTTTTCAATTGAGTCCTTTGGAATTTTGGGTTGAACAGCAGTTTACTAGTAGTGCCTTGGAATAGTCCACGTGTGGGGAGGTTAACAGTTAAAAGAACTGCAATATGTGCTGCAGGTCAGCTGAACACCAGACAAATGTGTACACAAAACCCATGACATTATAGAAAAGGGAGGAGGGTCTTGACTTCTGTATTACAAAACCTTCAGACCCAGGCCTGGTGCCAGTGGTGGCCCAGATGGTCCCTGGCCAAGGGCCCTGTGGCCTTAGGGTGGGAGGGTGGCGCTCCTGCTCCATGGCAGAATTGGGTCATGCTCAGCACCTTGGACAGCTCCTTGAATGTTCAGACAAAAACCCTGAGTGGATTCCACTGTCCCACTGACAGAAAACAACCACCTGCCACTGGATCTTAGCCTGGACACAAGCTGGGAAGCAGGCAGGCAGTTAAACAGGTATACATGGAGAGGTAATCAGAGCTCAGTCTGAAACTGAATGGCAATATGTTTGGACTGAGGAGCCAGGCCAGAGCCAGCCACTGTATAAGCTGAGGTGGAATCCTCTTGGTCCCTCATATCATCTGAACCCTGTTGATCTGGTAGCTGTAATATCACCCCCAGACTATATGCAGAGGTCTAAAGTAGAGGTCTAAAGTGGAGCAGGACAGTAGCTCCCTCCTCTGGTAAGCTGATCATCACAGCACACAGAGTAAGGTGTCAGATACCACAGCTAAAGTGCCTAGTTTGAGGCTTTGGTGCCTTACAACTTCCTGGCTCTCAGTTAAAACTCTTTGTTGTCACACCATACCAGCTCCACTAAATGCTCACTGGCATCTGGCTATCATCATAGAGATGCTATTTTTCCTGGTAACTACTCCATTGCAAATAGGTACTCCACTGCAATAACAGCCATATTGAAATTATTGGAGGATTTCCCCTTTTTCCAATACTTGAAAAAGCAACACACCAAGCAGCTAACCTTCTTCCACTCCCAAACTGTTCCTCTAAAATGAAATGAGACTCCACAGAAATCTTTTCAGATTTTTGAGCAGCTCACTTTATATAATCTGGAATATTCTGATGGAGGCTTTCTTCCAAAAGCTACGATCTGAGGCAAATTCCACCATGTATATAATAATGTCCCTATCTTTACCACCACCACCACTCTAAAAGCAGCATTTGTAGCATCTACCTCTGCCATTTTAAATTTACATTCCTCTAACGTCCCTGGATTGACGTACTGTAGATAGAGGCTCTTACACACAGACTGATGGCATACAGGCAAGTGGGTCTAATTTGGCATAAGCATTTTGCCTCAAAGCATTCAGTGCAATCTCCACTGAAATGAAGCAGAGCTAGGGCCAGTGGAGAAATTTAAAGATCATGATCTAGATGCTGTAAACTACCCTGTGAATGATAACCAAGGCTGCATCTTCCTAAACATTCTAACAAAATAATATTGCTGGCATCTGGCTGCAACTTCAACTTCTGCTCCTTTTTATATTCTCGTTGAATAAAAATTGATCTCTTCTCTCTCTCACTCCTCCACCCCGTCCCATAGTTTTAACTATGCAGAAGTGAGAAGCATCTCTCTATCCTTCTATGCCACAGTATTGCTGGGTAACTGTTCGGTTAAAATGAAATGGAATGAGGAATACTGACTATTCACGCTGGGGAAAAAAGGAATAATATTACCCCCCCAGTCTGAATAGCCATTTCTGAATAGCAGTGCCATCATTTCACCTAAGACAAAGGCTTGATGGAGCCAGAAAAAAATGGACTGTTATCCCCCCCCTCCCTAAATGTGGGAACTGTAGTGTATTGGCCCTCCAGGCTTGCCATACCAGGAACTGCTGCATCAGCCCCAGGCTGTGGCAGTTTCAGTTCCAGGCCTGCCTTACAAGCAGCACCATGCTGTGGGCCTTGTTCTCTGTATATAATTAGTTATAGTAAAGTTCCTGTTACTGTTTAGATCCTCTGTGTGGCCTCTTCCTTCATGATACTTTTCAGGAACAGCCACATTTCACAGAAAGCATACTATATTTTCTTTTTGAACCCTGCGTCATTCCTGGCTTGGCTTGATTCGTTTTCTGGCTGGGCAGGTGTTATGTAGGAGATCTGAGAAATGTTAAACCAGGCTCCCATGCACCAGAAGGATCACAAAACGTCATTTTCTCTACCCTTTTGCTTCTATTACCCATGTGGCATATTCCATTAAGACATCTTGAACTCAGCAAACTGATGCCAGCTTGTTTCTTTTTATCTTCTTGTCTGCTCTGCAAAAGAATTATATGATGCAGAGTTGCCACTTTCCACAAACATAAACATATGTACACACAGCACACAGCTTTCTCCGCTATGTTCAGCTTTCAGTGCAAGAGTCTTTCCCCCCACTTTAACCTACATCACAAAGTCCTCCTCCTCCATTTTCTATTCTAAGATGTATGGCAAAGAGGTGAAAGAGTCTTGTGGCACCTTAAAGCTTATGCAAACACTTGCTTAAGCTGCAGCAGACTAACATGTCTACTCTCTGTAAGTGGCAAAGAAATGCTCAGTAAATCAGGGATGTGATACCCGTGGCCCTCCACTTGTTGTCCAGGTCCCATCAGCTCCAGCCTGCATGGCCAATGATGAGGGAAGATGGGAGTTGGTTCGATAACTTTTGAAGTGCAACTGCTTCCCCAGCACTGCTTCAAATCTTCTTTTGTGCTACTTCCTAAAAGTGATTCCCAACCCTTTGTTACAAAATGGGCACGTAAAGATGATATGTTGGCAAAATACATGCATACTGCTTCATAACATCCCAAATAAATTCTCTTGACTGACACAAAAGTATGCTTTTTATTCTACATCAAATGGCTTTGGAAAGGAAATCTCTAACAAAAAGGAATATCTGAATTTTTATATTACAGTTGTGAAGGAAATTGATGTACCCATTCTCCTCCCTGTGCCCAAGAGGGCCACTTTTGAAGTCAGGAGGGAAGGAAAATGGTGGCATGGTTGTTGTATTAACTTAAAAGATAAGGTCTATTTCTAAAAACAAAAAACAGAACCACAAATCCCAAGATAAATACACAGTGTATGACCATATGGACTAAATATGTGGTTTTAGGTGCCATGACAAAAAATAGCTGCTTTTCAACATAGAAACAGCTAGTTGGTGAAACACTAAGTTGAGTGGTGCTCTTTACACTAGACTAATCAATGCACAGGGAGAAGCCTCAGACCTCTCTGACAAGTGCCTATAGCTATATGGCATGACCCACCTCATGCACTGAGAACCATTGCTCCAATTACTTATCTACTGAAAATTTGTTTAAGAGGGACTGCCAACCTTTTTTGGCCAGTGGGCACATTTGGACTCTATAAAAAGTGCCATGGGCACCAGTCACAAAATGGCTGTTGTGGGGGTAACACAAAATGGCTGTTGTTGGGGTGGCATAACAGAAATGGCTGCCAAATCTAAAACAACAGAAAACAGATAGGACCACAAAATGGTGTGTGGTCTCTCCCCATTAATGGGAAAAAAGACACCAATATCAGCCATGCCACACTTGCTCAGAGAGAAGTTGCACATCTTTGCACATATTCTCTATTCAGAACAGAAGGGAGGGTGGGTATCCAAATCTTGGCACCCAATCAAATGTAGGCATGTTTAAGGTTTTGTGTTCAGTACAGGAGAGGTTTAGCCAGTGCATATAGGAACTAAGCATGACAAATTCAAATTCTCTCAAGCATTGAGGATTTTTGAAGGGATATTTATTGAGTCTTTTTGTGGGTGCCACAGGAGGTACTGGTGGGCATACTAGTGTATGTGGGCGCTGTGCTGGCAACCCCTGGATGGCAGGGATTTGGACTAATCCAGTGCATAAAGAAGATAATGGTCTGCAAAGCATTGGCTAAAAACACTCCTCTTATCAGCAGATACTGCTTAAACAACGTTCCTGGTCTAGGATTTTGATGCTTTTAAAAAAAATATGTAAAAAGAGAGCTTCGGCTATGGGGCGGTATACAAATGCAATAAATAAATAAATAAAATACTGACAACATTATGAGAGATGGGTCTTATTTTGTGTATAAAAGACAGGAAATGTTTACACACTTTAAAAACTATTCACTAGGGTTTTTTTTTTTAAAAAAAAACTCTCTCCACCAGCATTCAGTATTTATATAAGGGTGCTTTTCAATCTGAATAGTTAAAAAAGGAATTTTCAGGATCACTTTTCAGTTACAAGCTATTGAAAAAAGCAAGATCACAGTATTTTCTACTTCTTTTTCATTAATGGCCTCCTTTTTTATCATCTGCTGCGTGATACAAACCGCATCTGTCTTATGACTTGTTTACCACCACAGGAAGGCCTATTTGAGGCAGCATAAAGCAAAGAGCAGGACATATGAGCCTCTCAGCACTAGTCAGAGGAATTGTTCCTTCACCTGCTTGAGCTCATTCCTGATACAATTGTTTTTACTTGTATACATTTCTGTCCACAAGCAAGGGCTCTCTGCCTTTCTCCTGTGGCTTCTTGTGTGACTACCATTTTCATCTGACAGGTAGGCAGCTTTATTTGTGTAGGTGCCCTTGTTTTGGATGTGTATTTTAGAAAGTAATGGTGTGATCACATCCTATACATAATAATTTCTGCCCAAGCTGACAAAGCTAAAAGTATTTTTTTAAACCACAAAACAAAACCTTCCATGCTGTTCAAAATGCTGTGCTGTTTTAATATTTATAAGCTGTTCTCCCCTTCAATTACTTGAGTAAAATGTATTATGCAGTATATTATGCATTAAGTTGTATCGCCTTTGGGTACAAATAAGAACTGTTAACCAATGAGAATTGCTTTTACTTAACATAAAAAAAAATCACACTACCTTCTCAATAATAATCTACCCCTCCCTCATTCTCCTGTAGATTCTGTATCTTACTTGTGGTGGGGAACCTGTGTCCTTCCATAAGTGTCTTGCAAGATCAGATCAAATGCTTAGCTGGTCCAGTATTCTGTTCCCACAGTGACCAATCAGATGCCTATGGGAAGCCCACCAGCAGGACATGAGAACAATATCACTCTCTCGCTCATAATCCTCAGCAATTGGTATTCAGAGGGTATGACCCTGGAGGTAATACAGCTATCATGACTAGTAGCCACTGATAGCCTTATCCTCCATTAATTGGTCTAATCCCCCTTTAAGGTCGCTCAAGTAGATTGCCATCACTGTGGGAGCGAATACCATATTTGAAGCATGCCCTGACTGAAGAAGTATTTCCTTCTGCATCTTTCACCATTCAGCTTCATTGGATGACCCCTGGTTCTAGTATTATGAAAGAGGGAGACAAACGTTTAGTTATCCATAATTACCATTGTCCCTGACAATTGGCCATGCTGGCTGGGACTAATGAGAGCTGTGGCTGAATAACATCTGGAGGACCACAGGGTTCCCATCCCTGATCTAAGCTTTCCATTAATTACTCAGTTGTCAGATTTGTAACTTATCCATCTCCATGGAATCCCACTACATCAGAACTGATTATTGACATCCTAATAAGTTTGGGAAAGAGGAGGAAATGTGTACCCAACAGGAGAAATCAAGGCAAAGCCAGAGAATGCTCCATTGAAAACTCACCTGTATGTATCTGTGCATGTACCAGGAAGCTTGCTTTCCGTCATTCACTGATTCCACTGTAGTGTTGGCCAGTCCACCAATATCACCTCCTGCAAAAATCCCTGGCTCGCTTGTTTGCATGGTCTCTTGATCAATTTCAGGGAGACCCCACCTGTTAAACTTGAGAGGACTCAGAGCTTCTCTTACTGTTTGGAACAAAAAGAGGGGATGAGGAGGAACAGGAAAAAGGTGATAGAGACATCTACTATATATTGTGAAAAATTGACTGTACACTTACATATTTGGACACCTATTAAATTATCTTAACCAAATTTTGCATGATGGTTCCTGAAGTCAAGGAGCAGTTTTTTGTCTATTTTTGATACCAGTGGATGCCATTTTGAAACAGAATGGCAGACTGCATCCTTAAAAACTGCACTGGACAACACTTAGTCATCATAACAATTTGGCACAATGGTTCTTGAGATCACAGAGCAGGTTATTGTCTATGTTTGGATACCATTTTTATGGTTCTGCCATTTTGAATCAAGATGGTGAACTTATTATCAGTGTGGGTTGCTGTTGCTTTCTTAGAATTCTCGAGCAATGCCAGACTCTCCCCACTAGTAACTAATAGGCACAACCACACTTAAAATGATGTATACCAGTGACTCGCAGGTTGAACCACAAACTTCAGGGTTTGAGGCTGAGACCTAGCTTAGTGAGCTACTGTGGACTGTGTGTGCTCAGGCCTCAAAACACTGCTCAAGTACAGAAAAGAAGGATGGGCAACAGCATTGATTCCCATGATGATCAGGCAGCATGTATCCTCTACTGGTCTAGTTTGATATACAGCATAAATTCTAGGATCTTGACATCCTCCCTTTGTTGTGTCTGAAAAACAGCATGTTCTGCTTAGTGTTGGTGCTCAAGTTTAGAATTAGGGCAGTTATAATGACCAATGTAAGAATTTTCTCCTCCCCTGGGCAAATTACAATAAAGATTTCGCACTGCTCATAATGTGTTAGCTAACACCAGTCCTTGTTGCTCTAGCTGTCCCCTTCTCTTCCCACAAAATCTACCTGATGGCAGCTGTGGCAACAGGCAAAGGATTTCTTCAAATCCTCTAATCTTAATCATGGAAAGCTAGCTTTTTAAAAAAAGCAAACAAACTAATAAACAAACAATAGTTGTAATAAATTGAACCAGGGAACAATGAAACAAATAAATAAAATGGCAAAAGAATGGAAGATTGTTCTCTTGCTCATGATAAAAAAATCTTAATTTTAAAATAATGTCATTTGCTCTTTTATAGTTTAAAATTCAGAATGATCTATCATTTAAAATGCACTCGCTCTTTAATTTAACTTCATACTAAAGTACATTTTAATATTATTTTAGCACATCTTGATATCCTGCATCAAACTGAATGATTTTTATGTAAGTATTATGGCGTGCAGGTTTTTCTCCCCTAAATGATGGGGTGGGGGTTAGCATCCCTTGGGGACATACCACACACAGATGCAGATTGCTAAGGTCAATTAAACTGATGTAGTTGTGCTGTCATATATGTAAAAGAGAATCCTGCTAGTATATTTCTCAGTTGTCATATGCAGTGTCAAAGATGTGTTCTGTTTTTACAAGAGATGAGCACAGGCAGCTGTGTTTTGCCTTGGGAAACCCTCTGTAAAGTCAAAACTATCATTATAGGAAAGGATCAGATTTCCATAATTTCCTGTTCTCTATTTCCACGTCAGTGAGTTAAATAATGGGATAGAGGGCAACCATGTGTCAAAGGCTTGTTAGAGACAGAAAAGGGACAAATGAGGGTTTCCTTAAAAAAATATTTTCTGAAAAATGGGCTTTTAGGATGGATCTGAAGGAGGAAAGGTAAGTGATGCTTTTTTTAGATATACTACTATTCCATAGAGGTTATATGCAGGTGCATGGTCAAGAAACTTTTGCTGTAGCTGATCCAGTGGTGGAAGAGGTAAACCTCGAGACTCTTCAGCTTGGAGATGTTGTGGTGAAGAAAGTCAAACTATCTGCTCATCAGCTAGTTGAGCAAATTTTAACTATGTGCATAGTTCCTTTGGATCACTACCACCAGTGTGAATGAAAACACCAAGAAATCTGTTGGGGTGGCAGTGAGTGGGGAAATGAAGTACAGATTGGATTTAGACCCTCACACAGGCGCTATCTCAAAATACACTGGAAGGAATAATTAAGCTCTGTATCTTATTTTTTTATATAGTAAACAAAATGCTATTATAACAAATTAGTATGAATGCCACATAGGGACTGCTAATGCTGATAATGCCAAGGCATGGAACATTTTGAAATCCTGAATGCTAAGATAAGGCACTGATGGCTTAGACAAAAATCCCAGGAAAAGAAACTGCTTTGCATGTGTCACCAGCTAATTTTAAAACTGGAAATACTGTGTCACTTTCAGGATCAGAAGTGATTAGTCTCCTTTAAAGTCCCACTGCTTGCAGAAAACTAAACTAAACTGAAATAAACGAAGTATGCATTTGGTCATGTCTGCTAAAATAATTTACAAAGTGCCAAGACTAGATATTTTTTCTCCTGGTATCTGAATACAAAACAGCTAAGTTTAATACTGTATAGTTGTAAGCATAAAATAAAGAGGACCAAACTGTGCAGATAATTTACTAGAAACTTTACGGCACTTCACAGGGGTTGGAGAACTGTAGCTCAGTGATGATGGCAATAAGGGAAATTTGGCTAATTATACTATTTGTGGTGCAGTGTAGTGGTGTAATGTGTTGGACTAGGGCCTGGAAAGCCAGGGTTCAAATCCCCACCCAACCTTGAAGCTTACTGGGTGACCTTAGTCTGACCTAACCTACCTCACAGGGCTGCTGTTAAGGATAAAATGAGAAAACGGAGAACCATGTATGCCATCTTCAGATCTTTGGGGAAAAGGTGGGATACACACACAAAAATAAATAAATATTTACTAATTGCATTTTTATCTTACTTTTCTCCTAAGGTACTAATGGTGACATACATGAGGTTATTCTGTTTTAACCTAGCAACCCTGTCCAGGAAACTGAGATGAGTGACTTGCCCACTACACTACCCTATGAAACTTGGTTAGCCCCCAGCAGCTAGGGTGTGGAACATTATATCATCATCATCAACAATAACAATAACAATAATAATTTAGATTTATATCCCACCCTTCCTCCTAATAAGAGCCCAAAACATATACCAGGGAGACCCGGGTTTGACTTTTTGCTTACCCACAAAAGCTTACTGGGTGATTTTGGGCCAATCACTGTCTTTCTATCTAACTACCTCACAAATTGTTGTGAGGATAAAAATGGGGAGATCATGTACGCTGCCTTGAGTTTCTTGGGAAGGGTATGATTGAAAAAATGTAACAAACAAACAAATCAGTTAAGATTCTCAGGCCAATATCAGCACAGGCTAGTTTGGTTATGTCTCATAACAGTTTGGAAAGAACATATCTCAGGACCATCTGGTAAAAATGCACAATGAATAGCTGAGAAAATAAAGATAAATGGTTGAGTTCTGAAGTGAACCTGACTGGCTAATACTACTACCTATGTCAGAAACAGGACTTGAAACTTAAAGGTTGCAGTGTATGAGGCTCCTGTTCAGGATGCCAGCCATCCAGACCTTCTTTCAGGACACTCCATCCCATTCCTTCTCCCTCCATTTTTCAGTCCCCTCCCACACACTGAACATTCCATACTCAGCGAGCATACTCAGTCCTCAGTGAGCTGTTTTTGTCTTTTTTCCTTCCTCTTGTGAGTTTTTTTTTTTTTTTTTGTATTTTGGTTAAGTTTTCTTCGGGAGGGGAGGGGAATCCAACCGTACTCTTTTAAGAGTACATGTACTCTTTTTGAGATGGTGCAACAGCATACTCTTACTTTTCACTTATCAAACCAAATGTACTCTTTTTGAAATGACCAAATGATGGTAACCATAGAGGGGATGCTTCTACAAACCTTGGTGTTTCCACAACCCTCTTGTGCATTGGTGGTGCTGTTTTGCTTGCATAAACAATAGAAAATAATGAGTTTACTACAGTATTGTTATAGTACTACAAGGCAAGAAGAGAGAATTTCAAGTAGGCAAAAGGATAATTGTGTATTATAATAATCACATTGATCACGTAACTGGTTAATTCATTATCTGCAGACACAGAATCACAGAATTGTAGAGTTGGAGGGGGCCTATAAGGCCATGGAGTCCAACCCCCTGTTCAGTGCAGGAATCCAACTTAAAGCACACCCAAATGGCTGTTCAGCTGCCTCTTGAATGCCTCCAGTGTTGGAGAGCCCACCACCTCCCTAGATAAGACATGAATCTTAATTTAAAAATATTAGTGGATATTGAAGTGAAATGCCACTACCCTAGATCCATGTGATCAGATTTGTCATAACAGCATTGTGGGGAAAAGTCTGGGAAGAAGTTGCTTTGATTTCACCATCAGGAAATGTTGGCACTGATTTCCCTATCAGGAAAGCACATTCTACTGCAGTGGCAACTTATATTCTTCCAGCAGCATCTGAAAGCCCATCAGCACTGCATGTAAGACAACAGCTATGTAACCTGAGCAGATCATTCTGATTGGACAACAGCACACAAACATTACCAAGAGATACCAGGACAAATGCAGAAGCCAAAATAATTTTGTATACTACATTATAGTTCAAACTGCTGTGTTCATTGAGCAAATAGACACAAATGGGAAAGCATCAACCAATTATACACCACTTGAGGGGGGAGAGCCACCAGTAATATTAAGATATATCGGAAAGCTAAAAAATATTTTAATTAGCAAAACAAATCAAATGGAAAAGATTCCTCAAATAAAGCTTTAAAAGTGACACAGTGTGTGCTTGACTGCCATTACTAATTACGTATCCATGTAATGTGTGTTCAATTTGGGCTTATTTAAATAGCAGAAATGCTCATTAGCTGCAGTATTTCTGTGAAGCCTCAGTAAACAGTTTAATGGTATTTTATGTTTAAACAATTTCATAAGTTCCTGTAATTTTGGCGTTTGCAGCTCATTAATGTTATTTTTGATATACATCTTACAGACTTCTTTCACTGAAAGTTGGCAGTAGCCCTTGACTGCAGTTGGGAAATACAGTGACCTGCTTAAGGGGGGGAGGAAAGGAGAGGATAACTATTACTTTACACACTCTCTTTACACAATGATCCAGTTTAGCTGTTGTGTTGTGAAGACAAAAATCCTTTAAAAGTTCACTTGAAAGGGAGGAGAAAAACCACTTGGGAGTCTAAATTGAATGGCTTCATCAGAGAATTTTATCTTGTTGTACACCACCCTGGGAGCTGTTAGCTATAGGGCGGTTTAGAAATGTAATTAAATAAATAAATAATAATAAATAAATTAAAAGCAGATCAACAAGCTTATTTCTGACCCCTAGCTGTAACAAGATACAGCAGTGGTTCAGCTAGGTATGGGTGGGCAAATATATCCATTTTGGTTTGTCTCAGTTTTTCCAATCTTAAGTTCAGTTTGCCACATTTCCACATCAGTTATGAAAATTTATCAGCATTTTAGTGCACATTTCTCCTAATACACACATTTATATATAACTTCGCCTAATATACACATTTTTGCAAAACAATGTTCCTGAATATAATGCATTTTTGTATATTATTTTCACTATATGCATTTCTATGCACATTTTATCCCAGTATATGTATTTTTGTACATATTACTTGGCTGGAGAACTGCATTGCAAAATTCAGAAAAGTCATAGTTTTTGGAACGCGCATTGATTTGGAAAGTGTAAATTAAGTAAGTTCACTTTTAAATGTGAACTGAGCCAAATTTCCCGCCATCCCTAGGCCCTGGACTTAATGGTCTTATGCAAGCACCCCTTCAGATGGCCATGTGTATTGTTTCAGTTGTAAAGCTCACAAATAACATTTCTTTCCACAAGTGCCATTCCATGCTTTACAACTGCTTTTACATTCCTGATATGTTAAAGCAAGCAAGCAAACAAACAAACAAAACAATTTGCCAACCCTGAGAGAGAGAGAGAGAGAGAGAGAGAGAGAGAGAGAGAGAGAGCATGTGCAGTTTGGCATTTTACAAAACTCACTGAAATTATAGCATTGTCATGACTACATGAATAAAATTGAGTTTGTTTCTTCTGTTAAACACATAACTGGGGAATAAGCATCATTTTGCCAAAGTAAAAAATAACAAAATGAGCATCTGCAACCAAGTGCACATCTCTGGTCAGCTGCACCAACTATATATTTTTTCCAAAGTAAGTCTCAGCAAAATGGTACTTCGTCTCCCTCTCCTTTCTTCACATGCCCCCCAATCTGTTCTGGGGACCCTCCATCCCTCCAGAACATATTTGATACTGGGGACATGGGGGGCATGGGAAGAGGAAGTTCCGTTGTGCAGATGGAAGTCCTTCAGCTAACAAGACAACTTCGCTGGATACAACCCATAGTTCTAACACATATTATCTTGTTAATGAAATTTTCAAAGGCTTACTCCAAATATGAAACTCAGTGGTGAACTTCACAGTAAAGCAGAAGCAGCTGTGTGGTGGAACAAAGTTAACTCTCCACTGATGGATTGCCCTTTAGAACATATGTATATATCTATCATTACCACAGGGCTTCAACAGTAATAGCAATCTGAAGAGATGACTTTAGCTGCCTGCATTAGCACAAACTGATGATATAGGTGGTCTACTTAGGATGTGTACTGTATGGTACTTCCACACCCCAAGCCCGTAATTCTTAGGCACCACCAGGCTTCTTCTGTCCTTTGGTTCAGTGACATGCATCCTGTGACACATTAAGGTTGTACAAACTCTTCCCTCACCTAAATTGAGAAATTTCACTAGTCTTATTGAAATTATTTTGTCTTCTCTCAAAAATATCTCAGGCATTTCTCCTGAGAAGAACCCTCAACACAGAATGCATTTCAAATTTTACCTTATGTAATACTGGAATGGCAACTGTAAAAAGTCATTGATCTTTACTGCATCACAGTCTTTCAATTTATCAAACACGTTTATTTTATTAAAGGGTATGGGTGGAGATATACATTCTCCTCTACCTAAACCTCTCCCATTCTACAACAAAGGCTCTTACCATATATGGAATGAGAAATGCCAGATGTCCAAGCTGGATTTAGAAAAGTAAGAGGTACCAGATAACATATCGCAAACATATATTGGATAATGGAACGGAGCAAGGAATTTCAGAAGAAAATCACCCTGTGCTTTATAGATTACTGCAAAGCCTCTGATTGTGTAGATCATGAAAAACTATGGAATGCTTTAAAAGAAATGGGGGTGCCACAACATCTGATTGTCCTGATGCACAACCTATACTCTGGACAAGAGGCTACTATGGCTAATATGGAGAAACTGATTGGTTCCCCATTGGAAATGGTGTGAGACAGGGGTGTATTTTATCACCCTAATTGTTGACTCTATATGCAGAACATATCAACTTTAAAGAGGGACTGAACCAAAATAAAGGAGGTATGAAAATTGGAGGGAGAAATATCAATAATTTAAGATATCCAGACGATACCATACTACTAGCGGAAACCAGTAATGGTCTGAAATGAATGCTGGTGAACGTTAAAGAGGAAAGCACAAAAGTGGGACTACAGCTGAACATCAAGAAGACTAAAGTAATGACAACAGAAGATTTATGTAACTTTACAGTTGATAATGAGGACATTGAACTTGTCAAGGATTATCAATACCTTGGCACAGTCATTAATAAAAATGGAGACAATAGTCAAGAAATCAAAAGAAGGCTAGGACTGGGGAGGGCAGCTATGAGAGAACTAGAAAAGGTCCTCAAATGCAAAGATGTATCACTGAACACCAAAGTCAGGATCATTCAGACCATGGTATTCCTGATCTCTATGTGTGGATGTGAAAGTTGGACAGTGAAAAAAGGGGATAAGAGAAAAATCAACTCGTTTGAAATGTGGTGTTGCAGGAGAGCTTTGCGCATACCATGGACTGCAAAAAAGACAAATAATTGGGTGTTTGAAGAAATTAAAGCAGAACTGTCACTAGAAGCTAAAATGATGAAACTGAGGTTATCATACTTTGGACACATAATGAGAAGACCTGATTCACTAGAAAAGAAAATAATGCTGGGAAAAACAGAAGGGAGTAGAAAAAGAGGAAAGCCAAACAAGAGATGGATTGATTCCACAAAGGAAGCCAAAAACTGAACTTACAATATGTGAACAGGGTGGTTTATAACAGATGCTATTGGAGATCGCTGATTCATAGGGTCGCCATAAGTCATAATTGATTTGAAGACACATAACAACTACCTAAACAGCTTGCATGCATGCATCATCATTTATTTCTAAAACTGAGACTGCAGTAGGCAGAGTCCATTCATCTCTTGATTAATAGAAAAACTTGGTATTGTTTAAAGGGAGAAAATATACATACTCAGTTACCTAAACTTGTGTGCATTAGTATCTCTTTATTTCTAAAACTGAGACTGCAATAGTCAGGGTCCACTCATCATTCAATTAAGTCTAAGATATTTATAAGTGCTTGCCTTTTTAGGGATGACACAGCAACTCAAACTGTGTACTTCAGGACCCTAAAACTATATATATTCCTCTCTATTTGGTTCTCTATTGTACCTAACGTGGAAATAAAATACAGCATTCTGGACTCGGGTCTGGTGCCAAACTTAAGTTTATCAGTGGTCTCTTAGTAAGAGCGTATGTGATATCAACTACTAGTGAAACCTGGCAAATAATGATAAGCGTAGCTATTTACAAGGGAGGAAAACCTATTTTTGTGCAGCTATTGGGGAAATGGGGAAAAATAATAATTACAGAATAATCACATTGTGCTTCACAGCAACTGTCTAAGGCAACACTCAGCAACGTGATGCTGCACTTAAAATAGGCTTTTAAAGTAACTTGGGTTTATCCTCTTTTAAAATAATTCCAATTAAAATTATGTACCTTCTATAATGTCTAACGGGAGCACCTCATATATGATGTCACACGCATAAGGATTTTTCATATGATCATGCTTTTACCCCTCATCCTTTTGAGTTGTTCCAAAAGCATGAAAACATGTGCATATATGGCGACATACAATGCTGCTAATGAACTTTGTGCATTGTGTTGATGTTGCAGAGTGTTTATTTTCTGGAAAGGCAAAGTTGTTATTGGATGTTTAATCAACAAGACCACACCAAGAGGAACTGACGGCAATGCCCGTTTGCAGAATGCATCTGGAGTACTGAATGATGTAAAAGGAAGGAGACCTTTGACATAATGACCTAACGAACAGAAAGCATGCGTGGGGAACTGGATCCAGCTGATGGTTCCCTCAAACCCTGGTGTGCCACTTTGACAGGTGGGAGGAGCCACAACCACCTGTCAATCATCTGACATCAGGATGACATCCAGTGACCATTTTTTCCTTTGTAGCATGACAAGCCACACTATAAAGGGAAATCTAAGCCAAGTGAGACTTGAAGTTACCACCTATTACCTGACTCCAAGCCTGTTTTCTGCAGGGATCAGCTATTGCTTTTAGATTTCAATGTTATTGTATTGGTGTGTCATTTTGTGTTATTTTTTCATTTTGTACATCACCCAGAGTGGCTGGATGGCCAACCAGATGGGCGACTAAGAAATCCAATAAATTAAATTAAATTGAGCAACCAAGCTCCCCATGGCAAACACACACCTGATCCAGTTGTCTTGGAGTCACCACCAATCAGCGGAAAGGTGGTGATTTCAAGCATGCTGGAGTTCCCCATGCCTTGCTTTGGGTAGGGGTCAGCTGTGTTCTTGAGGTCTCCACAGGGAACTCGGCAGCGCAGCCAATCCCAGCAGGCTTACTTTCACTACCAATCAGCTTATAGGAGGTGACAGCAAGCCTCCCTTACCAATACACAATTGGGACAGCACTTTTAAGGCTCAGTGAGGGTGCACTGCCACTTGCATCTCTACCTGCCCCACACCTGATGTTACCTGATGGCAGAAAGTGTGGGGCAGGTGGCCACTGTTTGGGCAGCTTTGGTTTATATGTGATCTATAGATTTGTTAAAATAAATAAAATAATATAAATAAAATGGCATCAAGGGCCAAATTGGGGCCTGTGCTGGGCCTAATTAGGCCTGCAGGCTGGAGGTTCCCTACCCCTGGAGGACAGCAAAGCATCAAGTAAAGTGACCTGGGTTCTAATGTTCCCTGTAAAAACAAAAACATTCCGCCTGCCTTGCTTGGCCAGGGAAGTCCAAAGAAATCAGACTGGGAAGAGTTTCCCAGCTGAAGAAACAATCCACATCAAGACGGGGGACAACTTCACTCCCTACTGAACACTGAAGTGCAAGTAGCAACTGAGAAGAAAGGAATGGACTACAAAGAATGACAGCTTAGTCATTAAGGGGCAGACATTCTCATGGCAAAAAAGGGCCCAAAGTCGCCTACTGTAGTCATTTTCTTATACTGCAATGGTTCAGTCCCTTTGAACACTGGGGAGGGGGCATAGCTCAGTGGCAGATCACATGCTTTGCATGAAAATGGCCTCATTTGTGTGGCATTTCCACACAGGGCTGGAAAAAAATGCTTCTCAGGAAGCTGAAATTCAGAAAACCCAAATCTCTTGATGACCACTCCCAAGGGCTTCATATAGATGTTAAACAGCATGGGGGACAAGATGGTACCCTGCGGCACCCCACAGAACAACTGCCACGGGGCTGAAAGATAATCACTCAAAGTTATTCTCTGAAAATGACCCTGCAGATAGGATCGGAACCACTGTAAAACAGTGCCTCCAATACCCATCTCACCAAGTCGGCCCAGAAGGATACCATGGTCAATGGTATCAAAAGCTGCTGAGAGATCAAATAAGAGTAACAGGGTCCCACTCCCCCTGTCCTTTTCCTGATAAAGGTCATCCATTAGGATGATCAAGGCCGATTCAGTCCCATAACCAGCCACGAAGCCAGACTGGAATGGGTCAAGATAATCTGTTTCATCCAAGAGTACTTGCAATTGCTGCGCCACAACCCTCTTAATCACCTTCCCTAAAAAGGGGATATATGTGACCGGGTGGTAACTCTCGCAGACAAATGGGTCCAGGCTGGGCTTTTTCAGGAGCACTCGAATCACCTTCTCTTTAAGGGTGGCTGGAACCACTCCCTCCCACAATGATGCATTAACCACACCCTGGATCCACTTGGTCAAACCCCCTCAGCAAGCTTTCATAAGCCAAAAAGGGCAAGGGTCGAGAGGACATGTTGCTGGCCACATCATTGCAAGCACCTTGTCCATTTCATCAGGCTGCATCAACTGAAACCGTTCCCAAGAAGTTGCAGCAGACTTTGCACTGGACACCTTATTGGGAACTGCAGTAGATGTGGAGGGGGCATCAAGACTGCTACGGAGGCGAGCAACTTTACCCTCAAAGTGCCTTGCAAACAATTCACAGTGGGCCTCCAAAGGGTCTAGAACTCCATTTCCTGGAGTTGATGTCAACAGCCCCCTGACGATATGGAAAAGCCCCACTGGACGGCTACTTGAAGATGCAATGGTAACAGAGAAGTGAGCCGCCTTTGCCACAGTCACCGTCACACAGTAGGCACGGTTATGATGGTTTACTCGTGCCCGATCGGCTTCACAGCACGTTTTTTGCCACTTGTGCTCTAGCCGTCATCCAGCCTGTTTCATTGCCCTTAGCTCGCTGGTGTACCAAGGTGCAGACCGGGCTCCACAATGCTGGGGAGAGCACTTGGGGGCAACCGTGTTAAGAGCCCAACGCACCTCAGTGTTCCACAGC
The DNA here is from genome assembly GCF_030035675.1 of Rhineura floridana. Lineage (NCBI taxonomy): Eukaryota > Metazoa > Chordata > Lepidosauria > Squamata > Rhineuridae > Rhineura > Rhineura floridana. Next base: position 124,432,177 of record NC_084485.1, on the reverse strand, counting down.
ATGACAAGGGCTTCAACAGGGTCACCTGCTCGATCTACTGGGAACTCCCCCAGGGCATTCAGGAATCCTGTGGGTTCCATTAGTCTCCAGGGGCGGACCATCTTAATCTGTCCACCACCCCTGCAGGGAAGGATCAGAGCCATAAGTCTAAGCTTCACTAGGAAGTGGTCTGACCATGGCAATAGGGTGATATCCACCCCCCTTATCTCCAGACCATCCCTTCCTCCATCTGGAGCAAAAACCAAGTTGAGGGTGTGCCCTGCCCTATGCATCGGGCTGGTGACAACTTGAGACAGCCCCATGGTCATTATGGAGGCCATGAAGTCCCGAGCTGGAACACTAAAGGCAGCCTCAGCATGGACATTGAAATCACCAGGACTTTCATTCTCAGCTCCTCCAATACCACAGCCGAGATGGCCTCAGCCAGCTCAGTCAGAGAAGCTGCTGGGCAGCAGGGTGGATGGTACACCAGCAGCAACCCTAGTTTACTGTCTCCTTGGCTCAACACCAGGCCCAGGCCCTCACAGCCAGCTCTAAGACAGAGAGGTTTCCCGATGACAGAGATGGAAGTTCTGCAGACCACAGCAACTCCCCCCCCCCATCCCTGCAGCCTGTGCTGGTATTGCACTGAGTATCCAGGTGGGCAAAGCTGGGTCAGATCAACTCCTCCCAGCTCACCCACCCAGGTCTCGGTAATGCACACCAAATCGGCACCTTCATCCACGATCAAATCATGGATGAGTGTGGTCTTCTTGTGTACCAATCTGGCGCTAACAACACACACAGGCCAGTGGGCACAGCAGATGAGCAACGAGGAACCCATCCATGAGAGGAGTGGCAGCAAGGAACAAGGCGTAAATCTCCCACTCTCACTGGTATTAAAGCAAGGGTGACTAATCTGCAGCCCTTAGGCTATATATGCCCCCCAAGTGATTCCTGGTGCTCCCGCAATTCCCCAATAATTTGCCATCTGTGTGGCTGATTTTGACAACCTTCAGTGTGGTCCTGAGTCTGAAAAAGGTTAGCAATCCTCATACTAAAGCTAGACGTTGCATCCCTGAATGTTTTTAAGAGTGAAAACTGCACCATTCTCAGTCACAGCAAAAAGACAACAGAACATCCAATGCCAAAGTACCTGCTAAAACACTGGGGATGGAGAACAAAGTACAACACAGCAACCATCAGTGGTTATGGTGTGGTCATAGAGAGCCCTCCAGATGTAAGGTCCCTTAGCAACTCAGAGTCAACAACCATAGGTCTGGTGTAATTGAACATCACAAGGCTCAGTTCTGCTCAGAAGAACCCTTGGGTTACCGGTTGTTTACCGGGCCCAATTCAAGGTGTTGGTTTTGACCTTTAAAACCCTATACGGTTTGGGCCCAGTTTATCTGAAGGAGCACCTCCAGCACTGTCAGGGATGCCGCTCGACAAGATCAGCCTCTCAAGACCTTCTCTCGATCCCACTGGTTAAATCAGCTAGGCTGGTGAGGACCAGAGAGAGGGCTTTCTCAATATTGGCCCCCACCCTATGGAACTCCCTCCCAAATGATCTCCGACATGCCCCCTCTATGATGAGCTTCCGCCGGACTTTAAAGACCTGGCTCTTCAGGCAGGCTTTTGGGATGGGTTGAAACTTTTACTGTATGTTTTAATATTTTTTAATATTTTAATATTTTAATGCTTATGGTATGCTTAACGTCTAATGTATTATTCTGTTTTGTACGTTGCCCAGAGTGGCTGAGTAACCAGCCAGATGGGCGACTAATAAATCCAAGAATAAATAAAAATAAAATAAATAAAATAAAAACCCAGTGCTTAATCCTATGACCCCCATGACACCACCATTGCCTCTTCTATTCCAATCTACATTTCTCTATAGATTAAGGCTAGCCAAAACATCAACTTTATCATCTGCAACAACTACCCCCCCCCCAATATATATGAAAACTGAGATTTAATCATGATGCTGGACTCAGCATTATTTGCTGTGTTCACCTCAGGGCTACAATAAAAGAAGATAAACACAGTAAGACCATTAAACTGATTGATATTGCATTACTGCTGGATGAAACCATAGATATTACCAGTGTGGTCTGGTGAATCTATATTCAGTGGAATTCTTTTAATAGATCAGCTTTTCAAATATGCTCTTATAAGATCTAATTCAAGTTAACTTCAGCAATCAGGACATCAACAGAAATTAAAATGTTGCTTGTTTCTTTTCTCTTTACAGCATAAGCAACTGATAAATAAAATCATCTATGAAGTAATGGGGGGCAGGGAGGTGGTGGTAGAAAAGCATAACAAAAATAAGAGCCCAACTAAATCACACCAAAGGCCCATCTAGTCCATCATTAGGGGTGTGCATTCATTTTTCAATGAACAAAAAACCTGAATCAAATGAGGCCCATTCAGTTCAATATTCATTTATTCCAAAACAATGCACCCAATTGGATGCTCCTATTCATTCCCATTCATGTGGGGATGGGGAGAAATGGCTGATGGCAATAGAACTCTGACTGTCCTTGGTGGCTGCCATTTTATTTGTCCACAGAGGTGACTCACACACACTTTTCAAAATAGTTTACTTCAATGCAAGTTTACCTTTTAAAAAAATTGTCCCATCTCTTGGTCAAACTGCCTGATGTAGATATTTTCTTGCCATATCAATGTATCCACTGAATGGGTAGCTAATGTGACCCACTGGGTTATTCACATCAGCCAAATAACCTAAGGGGCTCATCGTAGTTGCAATGACACATGAATGTATTCACTGACTGAGTAGCTAACATGACCCACTGGGTTGTTCACAGCAGCCCTATAATATAAGGGGTTTGTTGTAGCTGCAACAATATACTCCTAATCGGCTGTCACTTGCATGAAGGGGCAACGCAAGCACAAAAAGACTATGGAGCTGTGCTTTTAACCCCATCCTCATTGTCACACCTCTCACTTCCCCCATGTTTAAAGTAACTTCTGTGGTGGGGATCCCTTTCTCCTCTTCCAGAGTTCTATATTCCACAGGGAGCCTACTTGGATAGAACCGGGTCCTGGCTCTGTTGTTAATGCGGCAGTGAATCCATGCTGGGTTTTAGCCTAAACTTTCAAAGGAGCTGTCCAAGGTGCTGAAAGGAGCCACCAGTCTCCACTGAGTAGGGTTATCATGAGAGAAGATCTGAGTCACTACAGCTAAAGTAACATTATTAGATGGGAAGAACTGAGCTGCCTGGGACTACCAAATGGAAAGGTGAGTGTGGCTTCTTCCTTCCTTCTAGGTTTCAAAGAAAGCTGTTAAGAGTCCAGAAAAGAGGTTTAGTGATTCAGGTTCTCCACACAAGAACATGAATGTGAGTTATGAAAGGAATGGATAAAAAATGAATGTGGTTTTTTTAAAAGAAAGAAATTCAACTAATAAAACTATTTTAAATCAAATTTTGTCCACTATTATATTATAAATAACATGAAGATTTCAGTCATCAGAGAGGTTGTTCTTAGGAACTAAATACATTCTAATAGAAAATCTAGCCAAAGTTAAGACTTTTTAAGTCCCAGTGATTTCAATGAGACAGAGTTATGCACATACTTACCTTTCCTTGTGGAATCAGTGGGACTTAAATGTGCTTAACTGTGGCTGGATCATGCCCCTTGTGACTGAAAAGTACCTTGAGGGTCACTTAGGACTGAACCGAAGGCACTAATCACCACATCTGCTTTCAGGTGAACAATCTGATCCTGATCTTCATTCCAGTTTCCATCTTCATCTTGCTCAGTCCGAACAAATTCCACAGCAACAATCTTCCCTCCTTTCACTACAACCTTCTGAGGAGAAAGGAATGGCAGAAATTCACACTTTTCTTCCTTTGCAAGATCTACCTAGAAAGGGAAAACATCATATTTACTACTTTTTTAAAACTGTGAATTTATATGAGAATGTTTGACCCTAAAAGGGCAGCCTACAAATATTCTTTATATATAAAGGAAGTGCGTGAAAAGGTTTTATTATTTAATCCTGCGGTAGGGATGGAATGATCTATCAATTTCAGTTTCTCATTTTTCTTATTTTTCTATCTTAAATTCAAGTCTCCTCATTTCTTCAGCAATTCAATATTTTTTTATTTTTTTAAAAAAATCATGAAAATTCTTCAGCGTGAATTTCTCCTAATAAATACGTTTTGTATGCAGTTTTGACTAATGTACACATTTTACTGCAAATAATTTATCCTAACATAATGCATTTTCACCAATATATTTATCTTGTGCACACTTTCCCCAATACATTATTTTTTGTAAATATTGCCTGGTTGGAGAACTGCATCATAAAAGTTGGATAAGTGCAAATTTCGAAGAATGGCTTTATTTCAGCTCTCATATTGTTTCAGAAACGATGGATTTGATAACTTTGGCTTTTAATGTGAACGGAATTTAATTGCTCTACCATCCCTACCCCACAGTCCTATGGGGTATGGGAGAGGGGGCCATCCCAGGGGCTCTCTCTCTTAGAGGGTGGAAAGAGTGGTCAACCCTCAGAGAGAGAGATCTGACATCTCAAGCCTCTTCATGAGGCTGTGGGAAGGTCCACAGTCAGTTCCTCTCTGACACTGGGGAGGCATTCCAGGGACACTGGGGCAAGGGAAGTAGCTCCACACAACCGACAACCTTCTCATTTGCACAATACACCTCTTGAAGTGCACATAAACTAGGCAAGCCCTAGAGCTTGTGTAATCTGTTATTTCCCTCCCATTGTTTTCAATGGGAGGGAAATCATAAAAGAAAAGAAAAGAAAAACTTGGCAAAGTAAAAAACACCACGCCATCCTCACTTCTGCCCCGCTAGCACAAGCTTGGTAGGACACTGGAACAAGTGAGTCATCTACCTTTGGTTTTCCTTGCCTGCAACCCCTTTGGATTGCAGCCTAATTTTTCGACATACTGGGCTATAATCTATTCTTGTGCCTTTTTCTATAGATGCCAGTACTAGCAAAAAAGAAATGCATTTGAACAGAGCAACAGTAATATTCTTAATAAACATCATTTCCCCTCCCCCTCCCAATCACAGGATCAAACTGTCTTTTTAGCATCTTATCTACCACCCACTACTTCTGGAATTGCATTACTTTTAATTAGCAGCATCTGTTAGGAGACCTATTGGATTTTAACTCAAAAACTGAAACAGTTTTATCTTTGTGAAAAAGTATTACAGTAGGCTTCATTATCATTCCAATATGAGAAGAGACCACACAATCTGTGCTGGGAATAGCAGCTAGACCTACACACATTCCGTTGTCAGCTACTTGCTGTGGTGCCCAATTATCAAATCCACAAATGTTTTAAATACATTAAAATATGTAAGGCAGGTCTGTCATGGTAAAATAATCTTCAACTCTGGGATTCATCCATACTCTTTTTGCATTTAAAATACCATTTAAAAATAGTTCCAAATTGTATTTTATATGCAAAAAGAGAATCGATAAAAATAATATCCATTCGCATGGCATATATTGTCTGTATACAAGATAGCATCCTTCATAACCAATAGTCATCATTCTTTCCACTCCCATTCATCAAATGGCTATGCTTAATGTCAATGACTGATTTCAGCTAAAACATGAATGCAAAGCAGTGGAGCCCAACTTAGTGAGAGCAGCAAATCTGCATTCTCCATTCCCCCCCACTTTCCGTCTCCTAGAATTCTACTATTGTTCTGTGAACCACTCCTCATTAAAGGGCATGAAGGAAGGCAACAGGCGAGTGTCTAGTAAACAACAGGCTTACTGCAGGAAATGTGGCAGATGGAATCACTTCATTACCCCCCAATCCCCCAAAAAATTCCCCAAAAGAGACTTCCAGACTTGTACAAAGAGGAGACAGCACATCAGACAGAAGTGATGATATCATCTCTTTCTCTATCAACCCACAAAAACGGAAGGTTCAGACTGCTGGGTCACAGAGAAAAGGTAGCATTACAGCAGCTACAATCTAGGCAATAACAATAGCTGGATACTGCCCCCACAGTTCCAAATACAGACTGGAACCTCTTGGAATGCAATCCCACAAAGTGAATTGGATTCCAACATGCCCATCAAACAGAGCCAATGTGCATTAATTATCTAAACTGACAAGACAGTGCATTTGGTAAGCAACTATGATCTCATAATTTATCCTAGAAAACTCAAACAATAGCTGGCTACATATATTTGTAATTGTGACAGGAAAGACCCAGAGAGCATTGAGGGGGAGAATTGCCATACAGACCAAGAATCTGATCAAGGAGCAGCAAGAGTGGGATAGGCTCCATAAATAAAGTCTAGGAAGAGACAACGTATAGCCTTCCCTCCTCCATCAAACCAAATTTATTATTTTCATCCCTAAATGCCATCTCTCGATTGGTTCTATTCTGAGTGTGGTTCTGAAACCCACTTTGCCAGACAGTCAACTCAATCTCTCTCTTTTAATCAGAATTATTTTATCCAACCAGAGAAAACAAGGTATACAGAAACTTCAAAGAAAATGTACAGTCTCTGGGGATGGTGAACTGAGGATGGCGATGATGATGATGATGAAGGTTGTTGGCAGGTAATTATATTGTAGAATTGTTGAAGAGGTAGATTCAACAGAGGAGAGGTAACTTCTGAGAGAGAGACAGCTTCTGGAAGAGGCAATTGTGGCAGAGAAATAACTTCCAAGAGAGAGTTAGGTAAAAAAGGAGTGTTGTCCTCTAGGGCTACTAGGCCTGCTGCTAGCTTCACTGAAGACTGAAACAAACTGAGACAGGTTTTGGCGGGGAAAGCTAACTAACCAATTAAATAAAGGGGTGATGTCAACCGACAGGAAGTTACTGTAAAGCTAAGGGAGCATAGAAATAGACCGCTAGAGTTCCATAACTCTAACCTAATAAATACCTTCTTTAGCACAACGGAAAGAGTCTCCCTGCAGAGGCAGCACACTCCCCGTCTGGAATTCTATGGATTCCATCACCTATACACTATGATGATGGGAATCAACATTACTAACAAACATATTATACAGCTTCAATACTGACTAAAGGACATGTACAATAGGTTTGAGCTTCTTCCTTGGATTCAAGGAGTACTACTTCAGTGATTGTTCTGGCGAAGGTCTTTTGGGTACCTTGCTTGACAATCCTCATCTGGACCTTTCAGACCTTTCCATCTGGAAATGTAGTTTCCAAGTTTAAGAGAAATTCTGGGCCTTTTAGCCGTGTTGACACTGGGATCTGTGCTGCTGGGATTGAGCATGTGCCGTGATCTACTGGATTCTGGTCGATGGGAACATAGTGCCACTGTTCAGGTTGCGTGGATTTTCTTATGTACGCTACCCTGTTGCTTACGTACACATAGAACCTTCTGTTCTCGTATATGTAGCTCAGAACTACCTTGCTGTCTGTGTAGAAATGTACAGCATCAAGTTCAAGGTCCAACTCTTTTTCTGCTAATTCTGCAATCTCTTTGGCCAACACTGCTCCGCACAGCTCAAGTCTTGGATCGGTGAGTTCTGGCCATAGCACTGGTTTGGCCTTGCCAAGGATGAACCGTACATGGGGACACTTCTCCCCATCAGCGACTTTCAAATATGCCACAGCTGCTATCACCTTTGTGGATGTATCAGAGAAGTCATAGATCTCTCTTTGCATGGCAGTGGACGGTGAGGCTGAAACGTAGGTGTGTGGTATCTTAACTGTTTGCAGAGTACTGAGGGAGTTACTCCATGACTCCCACTTATGCCTTCGTCTAGGAGGAAGTGGATCATCCCAGTCTTTGGTTTCTATGGTCAGAGTTCTCAAAAGACATTTTCCCTGGATAGTCACAGGAGCTGCAAACCCCAGGGGATCAAACAGGCTGTTCACTGTTGATAGGACATCACACCTGGTAAACTGCTTCTCTTGAGATGACACCTGAAATGTAAAGGTGTCACCTTTGAGGTCCCAACTCAGCCCAAGGATGCATTGTATTGGTGGGGTATCAGAACTCAAATCTAAATCCCTTAGGCCTTTAGCGTGATCTTCAGGAACAAATGCTTCCATCACCTGAGGGCTGTTAGAGGCTATTTTGTGGAGCTTTAAGTTGGTGGCATCTAACATCTCATGTGTTCTCTTCAGGAGGTCAATAGCCTCTTCTGCGGTAAGTAAGGACATCAGGCCACTGTCCACATAAAAGTCTTCCTCTATGAACTGCCTGGCATCACAGCCATACTTTTCTTCACCTAGTTGTGCAGTATGGTGCAGTCCATAGTTGGCTATTGCAGAAGGTGGTCCATTTCCAAAGACATGGACTCTCATGCAGTACTCGGTCACTTCTTTATTGTGATGTTCATCACTGTACCACTGGAACCACAAGTAGTAGTGGTGATCTTCTCTGACAATGAATGAGTAGAACGTCTGTTGGATATCTGTAGTGATTGCAATGGCTTCTCTTCTGAAACGGATAACAACACTGAGCAAGTTGTTGGTCAGGTTTGGTCTGGTGAGGAGGGACTTGTTGAGGGAGAATCCTCGGAACTGTGTGCTGGAGTCAAACACCACTCAGATCTGGTCTGGCTTCTGTGGGTGGTACATGCCAAAGGATGGAAGGTACCAGCACTCTTCACCTTCTCTCAGCACTGGTGCGAGTTCTGCATACTTGTTCTTCAACATATTGTCCATGAAATCTACAAAGTGGGCTTTCATTTCAGATTTTCTCTCCAGGGTATGGCACAAGGTGATGAGCAATGATGCGCAATGGAAGTGGTGCCACCCAGCTATTGAACTCATTCTGAACAAATTCTTTGTTCATTATTTTCAGGAACTGCTTATCTTCCATAAACAGAGCAAGCTTGTTGTCCTCCTTGGTTGTCTGGAACACTGTGGCTCCTAAAGCTATGTCTCCCTTTCTCGGAGGCTCGAGAGGCCCTCTAAGGGAGAGGGCTTCCTTCACAGTAAAGTGTTCTGGGCATGGCTCTGAGAATGAAGGGCGTCCATTCTCCAGAACACTTGTAGCAAAGACACTTGTGTAGCCTTGCCTGCGAATATGGTCCATACAGATGTTGCCCACAATAACCCACCCGAGGTGCACTCTTTGGGCATAGGGAGCACCATAAGCTCCAGTAAGTTGTTCACGGGTCACATGGACTTCTGAGATGTCTGTCCCCAGCAGGAGCAGAATCTGGGTGTCTGGATCTAGAGGCGGAATGTGGCTGGCAATCGGCTTAAGATGTGGCTGGCTGAAGGCAACATCTGGGGTGGGGATTTGGTCACACCTATTCGGTAAGGCATCACATTCTAGCAGTAGAGGTAAGGGGTGCTGCACCTCACTTTGGATGGGTTCAATCAGGAAGCTGGTGGCCTTTCTCCCCGCCGTCTGCATGACACCCATACATGTCTCAAGGATGTATGGGATCTCATTCCCATGGAGATTGAACTGTTCAAAAAATTCAGATCTTGCCAACGACTGATTGCTCTGATCATCTAGTACAGCCTTTCCCAACCAGTGTGCCTCCAGATGTTGTTGGACCACAACTCCCATCAGCCTCAGCCAGCATTGCCAATGGTCAGAAAAGATGGGAATTGTGGTCCAACAACATCTGGAGGCACCCTGGTTGGGAAAGGCTGATCTGGCATGACATACATTTTTACAGTTCTTTCTGGATGCCCTTCAGGAAACACTCTGGCTAGGCATGTTTTGTGGCAGGACCTTTCTTTGAGCCCTGGACCGCACACCTTGGTGCACCGGACTGTGGAGATGTCAAACTCTGTCTTCTTGTTACTTCACTCCCCGCCGTGGTTGGTGGTAGGGGTCAGGATGCAGTGCATTAACATGTCTGTCACTGCTGCTATCAGTGCACCTAATGCTGACCTTACAGTCCTTAGCAGAGTGCTCAGAGGAGTTTCAGCATCTGAAACAAATCTTGTGGTCCTTCAGTAGGGGCTTGCGTTCTTCAAGTGGCTTCCCTCTGAAGGCTCTGCACCTCTTTAAAGGATGGGGCCTTTTGTGTAGTGGGCAGATATAGTCTGGGCCATCTGCTTTCTTGGGTGTAGACGTGATAACTGCAATCTCTGTTTTGCGGACAGTTGCAACTGCTCTAGGTTTGGTGTCACATGTAGATGTCTTCCCACGAGTAGGGTCAATGGTATTCGATGCAGAGTGGACACAGTAGGGGTCATTCATCTGTTTAGCAACTCTTTGGACAAAACTGGCAAGGAAAGAAAAGGGAGGGTAGATGCCTTGGTACCTTTCCCTGTAGTTGGTGAGTGCAGAGTTCCATTTCTCTTGTATTGGGTATGGCAGCTTCATTACGATGGGCTTTTGGAACAGGTAGTGGTCTAGGCATGAGAGTCCTGGAAGATGTGGGTCTGCCTTGACAGCTGCAAGCTCCTCCAGGAGATCTGCCAGGTCCCACAGCCTGTGGTAGCCTTTACTGATTACCTTGAGGAAGCTTTCCATAAGGGCACTTTCAATCTCTGCAGGTGCACCATAATGTGTCTCCAGCCTGTCCCAAACTCGGCACAGAGCTTCCTTGGGTTTGCCTATGCATGCTGCCCAGATACGCCGCACTTGGGCTGCAGAATCAGGCCCCAGCCAGGCTGTCATGAGGTTAACCTCTTCAGCACCTGACAGCTCCAAACCTTGAGTAGTGGTTAGGAACACATCTTTCCAGGGTCTGAAGTCTTCTGGTCTGTTGCTAAATTTTGTAAGACCTCCAGATAACAGGTCCCGTCTAGATAGCTGGGCAGCCAAGCTGGAATAGTTGACAGCATGCCCTGGAGTATCCCATAGCCTCTGACGGCCTGTTTCTGGAGGGGTTACCTGTGAAGCCTCCCAGGGTGCATGTTTGGTGGAACCGTCAGCAGGGGGTCCTCATCAAGGAGAGGCTGGATGTCATCCATCTTGAGGAGGCATGGCTGTGAATGGCTCCTGAACTCCAGCTCTCTCTCATCCAATGGATTGCTCCCACTGCATGCATCTGCTGTATGGGCCCAATAGGAAGTTTCAGTGCATTGAGGCCTACGGGAGTCAGGCTGGCAAGCATACTCTGGGCTGTGGCTGGGCTCACACCTTATGGACTCAAACAGTGAAGTTATATGGCCTGATATGTATCCTGATATGCGCTGAGCATAATCTGCCTCTTCCAGCTTCTTAGGGTGGAAATCTGTCTCTTCCCTTTTCAGCACTATTTTCAGGGCCTTGGCTCGTGCAATCGTCTGGGTAGCTACCTTTTCTTCTTCAAGTAGAGCCAATTCCCCTTCCATCTTTGCCTTCTACTGAGTGGCTGCTACACATAGAATAGCCTCTCTCCTGGCAAATTCTGTGCACTCTTTTGCTGCCGCAGCTTCAGCATCTGCCTCCACTGCGGCAAGGGTTAGGGCAATTATGGCTGACTTCCCAGAACTACTGGTAAACATGGAAGAAGCTTTGGAGCTTGATGTTGTGGAAGCTCTTGATGAAAGAAGAGCCTTAAGGTTTGCTGCTTTCCATGGTTCAATCCCTTTGACTGTGTCACCAGGTGATGCAGGTGTTGACCCACCTTGCATTTCTAGTTCCCTTGAGGCTAGGATGCACTGCTCCAGGTCCTCCTGAACCTCATCAACTAGTTTATGTTGCTGTTTGTTTACCTGTTTCTGTTCCCTTTTCTCACTCAGACTTGTTTCTGAATTCAGTCTGTCTAGAATGCGGTAGTGGTTTGTGTCAGGCGAAGCCAGGTGATGCAGGGCTTTGCCAGGTTTTTCCTGACTTTCTGCATGTCTTCAAGGATGGCAGCTGTTCTGGATACTTCCAGGTTACTCTCTACCTTTTTCCAGGCTCTGCTGCACTTGATGGAGAGTTGAGCCTCTTGCGCTTCTAGAGTCTCCCTCATCTTAGAAGTTAGTTTCACTTTTATTTTGTTTGATAGGGATGTAGCACTTTCAGCCTTATCCTGACTGCCTTCATTGCAGTGGCATTGTGGAAACCTGTGTTTTGCACACTTTGCAGAAGCTTTCTAAAATGGCTGCAGTTTCTAATCTGGGTAGCAGAACTGCAGTTATGCTTGCAGTCCAGCAGGTGGCACTCTGGTGCTCACTCAATGTGTGGAAACAACAGGACTGGCTCCTTGTAGGCCGATCTGCGTTTTGCACCCAGAGCCTGAGTTTGGAGCTGAGTACAAGGTGGTCTGAGGGCTTGCTTTTAGCCCTTTGTGAATAGCTGGTGGGCTACTGCCTTCAGCGTGGTTGGAATACCCGTGTGCTTTGTTCTGTCTCCCGCTTGGGTTGGTCTGCACCATCTGGGTGTTAGAAACCTCTGCGTATGAGTTTCCAGTCTGCTTTGGAGTAACAGACAGCCAAACACAGTCTTCTGATCACTCAGAATGGGCCCAACTACTTTGTGAGACAAGAAGGCTAGAAACCTGTAAGTGAAGCTGAGTGGATTTTTTAGCAGGAGGGTTAAATGCTATTCACTTGCTTTCAAGACTTCAGAGGAAATGTAAAACACTCCTTTTTTACTGTTCTGAGCCCATGGTTCTGAAACCCACTTTGCCAGACAGTCAACTCAATCTCTCTTTTAATCAGAATTATTTTATCAAACCAGAAAAAACAAGGTATACAGAAGCTTCAAAGGAAATGTACAGTCTCTGGGGATGGTGAACCAAGGATGGTGGCGATGATGATGATGAAGGCTGATGGCAGGTAATTATAATGTAGAATTGTTGAAGAGGTAGATTCAACAGAGGAGAGGTAACTTCTGAGAGAGAGACAGCTTCCGCAAGAGGCAATTCTGGCAGAGGAATAACTTCCGATAGAGTGATAGGTAAAAAAGGAGTGTTGTCCTCTGAGGCTACTAGGCCTGCTGCTAGTTTCACTGATGACTGAAACTGATGCAGGTTTTGGCAGAAAAAACTAACCAACCAATTAAATAAAAGGGTGATGTCACCTAACAGGAAGTTACTGTAAAGCTAAGGGAGCACAGAGATAGACCACTAGAGTTTCTTAACTCTAACCTTTAGCACAACGGAAGGAGTCTCCCTGCGGAGGCAGCACAGGTTCCCTTCCCTAAAAATGCAGTGGCAGAATGTGGAAAGGGTTTTGTAACAGTCCAATGGGTTATCCAACAGACCATGGGAAAGTAGGGATGAAAGCCCTGCAATAAGAGCTTTTAGCTGAAATTTGAGCTCTTTTCATGTGAAAGAAGGGGCAAAATTGGTCCCTTTCTTTTGATGAGCACTGCCACCACTGTGATTGTGGCAGCGATCCACCCAGAGGCTATTGACCACCATCCCCCCCGTCATAATACTATGTCATGATGTACTGTTATTCTGAGAGGGATGGGGCGGGGCATCAGCTGCCAGTCACAAAACAAGAGACAGTAATGAAAGGCAAAAAAAGGCGTCCCCTCTCCAAATTAAGCTACCAGAAGGAGTGCTGCTGCTTCTGCAACTACCAAAAATAAGTTCTGTGCCCTCTATTTTGTACAAAAACTTCCTGAGGTATCATCAAAATGACCTCCCCACTTCCATTATTTGCTCCTTCCTTAGCAGCATCCAATTGTTGCCTGTGAATTCAAGAATATAACTTATGCTACCAGATGCTTGACTTGCTAATTTGGTCAAAGTTGTTACCAAGAGTGGGCATCTAATAAAAGGATTATGTAAAATGGATATGGAATTTAAATGAGAGCTTAACTCTTTTCTCAGAACCAAACATTAGGATTCTGTTTGCATTCACTAAAGTTGATAAAATTACCACCCCTTATGCATAAAAAGTGTCTTGGCAGGCAACTGACCAACACATTTTACTGCAAGGTTGTGTTCACACATATTCCACACCTTTTGTCTATATTTGATATCATTAATAGAGTAATAATTTGCTATGAAGTTATCATAGCATTTATTAAAAACTAGTGTGAGTTGGTTAATATTTTAGAACAGAGGCGGCTAACCTGTGGCCCTCCAGATGTTGCTGGACTCCAACTCCCATCAACCTCAGCCAAGCACAATCAATGGTATGATGGCAGCTGTAGTCCAAAAACATCTGGAGGGCCACAGGTTAGCCACCTGTTTTAGAAAAACCTTTATCATTTGCAAAGAATATTTACACTCAGGCCAAAACAAAACAGCAACTGTACAGATGCAATAACAGGGAAATATGATCAGAGTTGTGCTAAGAATAAATGAGTATATTTATAACATTTGTTCAAAATAATCTCTCTACATTTTAACATTAGGACAAAAACTCCAGAACATAAATATGTATTGTGAAAAATTACTCTCCTTTCTGGATGCCTCTGTCTCCTTTGTGTAACTGTTAAGTCTCTGCAATCTATATCTATTCCTGAAGAGAGAGGCCTGTTTCCACATATATTTTGTAACTGGGGCATATTTGATGTCTCATTAGTGTAAATTATGCAATAATCTGTGGTATGTGACACATAAATTACAACAAAGCAAGCCCACCATATTGCAATAATTAAAGCTGAAATAAAGAGCTTTCATAATAAAACAAATGATTAAGATGCCAATCAGAAGCTTAATATGTGTGCAGAGTATGCACGCTGGCAACTAGAACTTTGATATTCATTCCAAACGAAGTTGTGCCTTGAAATATTTGCAACATGTTTTTAAAACCTCATAAATTCAACATGCAGCTTTGATTTCTGAGGATCTTTCACATGTGCACATACAAGTTCTGGCCTGCTCTTCATAGATATCTGTCTAGAAGTTGTTCATTTTATAGTGCTGTACTAGACAAGTCCTATAAATATCATACACAGCATGGAGTGGCTCCACACACAAATTTCCCCTAACAAAATGTCAATATTTAGATTCACATCACAGACGTGAAACTGCTTATGAAATGAGCCACATACTAACTGGGATGATGGTCCAACAAAACTCCTGCAAACTTTGTTTTGGAGACTTGCCAATTCATGACCTCCAGTGGTTGTTGGGACACTTTCCTCACCTCAGTTCTACATAGATCTCCTCTGCAAAAAAATTTATTAAAGAATTCTCACTTTGTGGTAAGTGGCTGTTTGAATGTATCCTAGAATGGACTAGGATGGTCCATATAATTCAAGCGAGTAGTTAATTTATAGATTTGGAAAACTGAAGTAATGAGGGCCAGAATACTCACATACATATGGAAGTACAATCTTTTACCAGTGTCCATGGGAATTACAAAAGTATCACTGAGTACTAAACTTCATCACTATAAATCATATAAAGTGAATTTCCAGTTATAAATCATATAGAGTGAACTTGTATTGGTCATAGGAACACAGGAAGCTGCCTTACACTGAATCAGATTGTTGGTCCATCTAGCTCAGTATTCTCTATACTGACTGGCAGCAGATTTACATACAGGAGTATCTCCTAAACTTATCTGTAGATGCTGCGGATTGAACCTGGGACCTTTTGCATGCAAATCATGGGCTCCATCACTGAGCTATGGCCCTTCCCACACAGCCCATGCTTTTCATTTTAAAAAAATACCCTTGATTCAATTCCTGGCATATCCAGTTAGATATCTAGTAGGAAGGTTGTGTCCTTGGGTAAAACTATGGAGCTGCCAGTTAGGGCAGGCAGTACTGGGCTAAATGGTCTGAGTCGGTATAAATGTAGCATCATATGTTTCTAAGAAGACCACAGTAAACACCTCACAGCAATATTTAATTTCAAGTGGCTGGTGCAGTATTATGAGCAAAAAGAAGGCAAAAACCATCAGGTGTGAGACAGGTTTATTATTTCCCAATGTCTTCCTGAGGGGAAATAACACTTGTATAATTTTAAGCTTCATGAAGGTTTTCTGGCTACAGAAAACTCTTCTCACAGTTGACAGGAACATGTTGTGAATAAAGAACCTGTCTTGCTGGTTCTTGTCTTCCATGACCAACTCTAGAGGGCACGAAGTTGGGGATTTGCCAGGTCTCCAAGACTGGCAAAGAGCCCGCCAGGCCAACAGGGTTACAGTCAAAAGGAGGCATGAAAGAATTATCCATTGAGACACTCTCAGGGCTGGCATCAAAGGTTGGCATGGCTGGGCATCTGCTGAGGGCCCAGTGGACCTGCTTCTGTTCTTCAGCTTATCTCACCCTGGCCCAGACAGCAGTGGTGATGAGGAGGAGGAGGAGGAGTAAATGTCACGGCCTGGTTGTTCATTGGCTCTCTGCCTTGCAATCAAGCAGGCTGAATGATGAGGAAGAGGAGCAGGAATTGGTGGTAAGGGAAGTGAGGAGGTAGATTCACTGATGGAAGGGACAGGGGAGCTACAGAGGGTGTTTTGCCCAAGGACCCTTCCAAACCTGGAACCTACACTGCATGCACTGCCTTTTCTGGATGAAGGAGACCCACTGAAGATGACTTGCTTGAGGGCACCCAAATTCCTGGAGGTGATCTTTATTTTGCTGAGAGGTGCTGCAGTATGTGGACACCAAATTGCACGCTACATGCAGCTCTCTGTAACTTTCCCTCTGACTTTCTAATTATTTATGTTAGAAAAGCAAGAGGGAGCAAAGGAAAGGCAAGCAGGGAAGAGTTCTTTAGCCCTTTCCTTGCTAGCCACCATTTTACTCAAAATTTGGTTGCCTCAATGTTTCAAGAGAAAAGACATATTCCAGTATCTTTTCACCTGCAAGAAAAAAGGAAAGGGGGGCAGCAAATTTTGAGTGGAACAAATGACCCAATGAGAAAGGATTAAACAGCTGCTCTACCCCACCAGTTCTCTGGCCAAGACTGCAAAACTCCTAGGCTTGCTCTTTGTTTTGTTTGTTTTTCTGTTGTTTTAAAAGGGGAATTTTGGACAAGATTATGTGTAATGTGTAGTTTGGCCTGCGGCAAAAACCCCACAGATCAGTGTTTCATAATTTAAGGTATTTCCCATTCATACTTCCAGTGTTTGAATTTCTTAAAATTTACCTCCTCAGGTACAGCCCGTATATTAGTAAATCCTTTCCTGAAGACCACAAAAACACGACGAGCTCCACAGCGCAAGGCAGATGTTGCACAGTCAAAAGCAGTGTCACCCGCTCCAAGAACAATCACCGTTCCCTGTATCGATGGCAATGGAGAGCGACAGGTGCACATTCCTGAATGATGAAAGGAAAACCCCATTATCAAGGAGGGGAAAAAAAAAACCTATTTCTGCATGGCAGCTCAAACGACACTTGTACTCGAAGCAGTGTAAAATTGCATCTTGCAGTTTCCAAGCATGGAGAGTCACTATCAAATTATTCTGCTTCATTGAAAGACCGTTTTATTCCCATTTTAAGATATGCTCATACATGTAATTTCATAGTCAGTACCCTTTAGCAGGACTGCCTTCCTGTCTTGGCAGGAAATAAAGTACAATGCATTTTTAAAAGTGTGTGTGCGTGAGGGGGAGGACTGTAGGGCCTTGTAAGATTGAGTGCAATTGATTTAACATCCGAATGTTAAAAAAAATTAAACCTTTGACTCCTTTTTATCAGCATTAATATTCCTTGAGAAAGAAAGTCGTGTTTCCAGAAATTCTGCTGTCACCATATCTATGTCACCTGATACTTACTCAAGCCCTTGTCCAAGAAAGGTCTCTGCAAGTGTTCATTCCTGCTCAAGTCAGATACAAGCAGCAGAAACAGAGGCTTTAGAAAGGAAAACAGCCCCAACCACTCTTACTTCGAGAATCATATCCACAAAGACAAAGTGAAACTTTGCACTTGGAGAAAACGTTTGTACTTGATTGGTCATCATCCACAGACCCTAGCTCGGGCCCAATCTTCCTTGATTCTGTTGTCATGGCCAACTTCCTTTATGTGCATACATGGATGCTACTTTTTAAAAAAATGGCAGCAGTGGCAAACAGCACTCACAGGAACAGTGCCTCTAGCTGTGGTTAGTAATATATACTAGAAGTGAACTCCAGTGCTGAATTATGTAAGGTATGTAGCCAACAGTGGGCTTTTGAGAATCAAGGGGGGTATACGAGCATGCTTGGTTTGTAGAAATAGGAAAAAAACTTTAGGGGAAAAAACAGGAGGGCCACCCTTCACAGACACACACAAAAGACAGGTCCATGCTGGCTGGGGCTGAAGGGAGCTGCAGTCAAAAACATGTGGAGGGCACCACGTTGGGGAAGGCTGACCTAGATGCTATAAGATACTGGTGCAACACTTGTCCTAAGCAACGCCTCTCACTGTGTCTTGCTGGCAGAGCTTTGAATGCAAACAGTGCCTTGCAAAAGTAATCAGACCCCTGACCAATAATCTCATATTACTGAATTACAAATAGTACATTATAATTTTGTTCTGTATATTCTATTTTGAAACACTGAAACTCAAAATCCATTATTGTAAGGTGACATTGGTTTAATGTTGGGAAATGTTTGTAAGAAACATAAAAAACTGAGATGTGATTATCAACACCTTGGGAGGGATTTTGAGGTCACCTTTGAGGGGAAAATGTTTCTATATTAGTTTCCCACTTGTTTTGTTTTTTAAAAGCGTTATGAGGAGAAGTGTGGAAGTTTGCACAGTGTTAATAAGTCAGTGTCTAGTACTGCACAGGATACTGAGAAAGACAAAAAAAAACCCTAAAAGGCACATAACCCATACAATGTGTTGCACAGGCAGAATACAAATAACCACTGATTAAACAAATTACTATATTTTTTAAAATGATACCATAAATAGCATAAACCTGTAATCTGAGGTGGCCTGTGATAGTTTCATTCAGATGAGTATGTTTTTAACCATATATATCATCAATGGTCTATAATTCTTAAGTTTGTGCTATGCTTCTTGTGAATTTTCACAGCAAGGGTATAGAACTACAAGTATCAATTTCATTCAAGAACAAAAAAACTTTAAACACAGGTCTATGACAACTAAAAAAAAATTCTTACACACACGCACATATACAGAAATCTTCCTTCAGTATAACATAGTACTGTACACAGCCTTATTTCTCCATATAGACATAGCCTGGGATTTTATTAAGGCTGAGGCAAACATTCACCAATTTTGTTTTTTGGGGGGGATTTTTTGGGGGTGGAAAGGGTGGGTTGAAATATTTCCTGAACCCATCCTCATGCGGAGAATATAATTTTTATTTGTTTTTGCTGCTATTGCTTCCCTAATTTGCCGCCCTGGGCTCCTACTGGGAGGAGGGGCGGGATATAAATCAAATAAGAAAGAAAGAAAGAAAGAAAGAAAGAATTTGCCACTTTTTCAGTTCTGTTCTTGTATTGGGCTTATTTCCAGGCTATAGTTACATGACCAAGCCCAGCAAATCAGGGATCACATCACAATGACACATAGCAAATGAGAGTTGGTAATATGCTGATGTCACTGAGGGGACATTAAGCAGCCTTATGGAGGCATTGCCTTCATGCACAATGGATAACCATGTTCAACTTTCAATACAATGTCTGGAAAAAAATCTCCAAAGAAAGGCACTTTTTGATGCCTCCAAAAAAGCTAGTGAACCCCCCCCCCTTGGGGCACATACCTAGATTCCATTCAACTTACACCTATTACATAAACAGAAGAGGAGAGCTCATGCACATAATGATAGCCATAATTATGTGCTCTTGTACAAATGGGTTTTTTTATTCTAGGCAGCTGGAAAAATAACACTATGGTTTGTTTCTAAAGAGCCCTTGTAGACACACAGCTCAATTCCCCTTCAAAGTAGACGTCTTGCTATAGTTCACTGGAGCCCCCTATGAAGAGTCTCACAACTTTCTGGAGAGGCTCACTTAGGGTAACTCAAGAAAGTGGTACCTATAGCTTTTGGAATCCTACCCTATAGTAAAAATAATAATCAATAATAGTCTCAGAAGTGCTGATGATTGCTATTCCCTGCATACCAGTTAATATGTCTTATATCAAGCCCTGCTCTGTGTTCCTTCCCTGCAGAACATTTAAATACTTGTAGTGAGGAACAGGACCTTTACTGCTGCAACCTGTTTGTTATGGTTTGATGTGCATATATATATGCCTCTTTCCTGGCTTAAGAAAAAATGCAAACCTTCTTGTTCTGGAAGGCTTTTTGTAAGTAAGGCTGTAAACACACTAATCGCCAGATCAAAGTGTTTCCATTAGCCACACCTGGAGGGGTTGATGCGAAACCTATGTGAAGCTGATTTAAACACGCACACACAGACACTCAAGCTGCTCCCACCAGGTTTTACAGTAAAAGGGGGTGGGGTTTGACTAGTGTTGTGTGCCAGTTTTTAGAAAAGAGTGATGGAGATGCACTGGAACCAGCAGAACAGTGAGTGTATTTCTACTCTAAGATTGACCTATGCTATTGAATGATGAAGGATACAGATTCTTTGTATTCTGATTCTGTTAATTATGTACATGTTTTAAATTTCTGATTGTTTTTTATTGTTTTGAAATTTAATCTGTTTGCTTTGTATGCCACGTTTGTGTGCCACATCCCCAAAAATGTGGGGACACAAATGTGTTCAGTAAATATTCCCACAGCATAGCAACATTTTAAAAAGAAAAGCAAAGAGCTACCTGGTTTACTTGCCACAGCCACCAATGGCAGGAAGTCTTTAGATGTGTAAAATCCTTCGCCCATTCCCAGACCATGAAATACAGGCTCTCTTTTTGGTTCTGGTAGACCTATCACAAAAAAAGGAAAACTAAAATGTGAGTATGTAGCAGACATCAAACATTAAAAGAAACAAGAAAGGAAAATATCTTAATCAGCTTTTAAATCAGAAGAACCTATAAAACTTTGTTGACAACAAAAGATGACAATTCATACTGGTATATTTCGTGCATAATTGCAATTTTTTTTCAACGAAAGCACATTCATCATCATAATCAACAACTTTCGCATAAGGTTTTCAAGTGCTCATAGCATTTCACATGGATTATCTAGCTGTAACTATTACAACTATCTTGAAAGGTCAGTATCATTATCACCCATATTACGGATGGATTAACTGAGACAGAGGGGGGAAAGTGGCTTGCCTGAGGCCCATCAAGTGAGTTCAAAGTGAGATTCAGACCGGAGGCCTTCTGATTTAGGCTGCAATCCAATACACACTTACCTGGGAGTAAGTCTCATTGAACCCCAATGGAGCTTACAAGGACTTCTGCCTGTGCAATGGAACTTCCTTTCCCCATGTGCCCCCTCCCCCACAACTATTCTGGGTTTCCCCTCTTCCAAGCTTCCAGAGCAGTTTTAGAGAGAGCACAGAGGATCGCAGGGAGAGGAAGGACAGGGAGAGGAAGTCCCATTGTGCAAACAGAAGTCCTCGTCCTAATGGGACCACTTTGTTAGATACAACCCAGTATACTTATGTATGATTTGCATAAATGCTTCACAAAAGAGATTACGCATATCTCAGCACAAATGTCTCTCCACACAATCAGGGCTTGTATCTAGTTTTAAAAAAATATCCTGCACACATTTAGAAAGATCCATCAGGTACCTCCAGTAGGGGAGAAAGGGCAGTTGGCATCAGGAAATATATCTCTATTGAGTGTCCTGGCAGTTTTTCTTGCTTACTTTAACAAATACTGATAAGCTGCTACTTAACAAGGATTTGTTTTGGCCACTTGAATGGACAAATGTAACAAATATTTTACCAGTCACTGCCATGTCAATACACTGTCTTTTTGGACCTTAAAAGTCCCTTACGTGAATTTTGCTGTATATAAAGGAGTACGCCATGTGCCTTTTTTCTTCACCTAGACATCTGTCAGTGGAAAAAAGATCAGAAAATGTCTGAAAGTCAAGAAAAAAACAACACATTTCTCTACATTTGGAGTGAAGGCCCATGATGAATGTAAACCCCCTCCCCATCTAATTTGGAAAAAAAAAACTAGAAGAGATACACCTGCAAGGATGAAGGATCCTGGAATACAGGTGGCATCCCAAGCCATCTGGACACACACGCTTGGATGCCTGCCACATTCACTGCCAAGAGGCATTGGCCGTTCTGTCAAGCTAGCTACGCAGAAAATGTGAATACTCACAATGCCTCCCCCAACAGTTATTTTATTGAATCCACACAGAATTTCAAGCATAATGACTTTTTCTTTGAAAACTAAGATGTCAGAATGGAAGTTGGTGTGTTCATCCTGTTTTCAAAAGGAGGAACTCTTGGACCTTACTCCACATCCCAGGCCTTGAACCTTCCATCCTTCTTCAACGAGAGCAAGACAGACAACATGTATATCAGAGTGAAAGCTGATGTGTTCATAACACAGGATTTTATCATGCCTTTCCAGAGGCATCTAATATACCACAACTGCAAGGATGTCCCCTCCTCCTCACTGCAGCCCTATGCAAAAAATCACTTCTGAGCCTGGGATGTGGGGCAGAGGGTTGCAATGGGAGCCTCCTCTCACAAGTTCCAAATCATGGGAAGTGCCTACACATGTAGAACAGGCTTCTCCATTACAGACATTCCCCCAAAATGTGGAGAGTAGGGGGATATGGTGACAGGGGGTGGGGCGCTCCTTGCACTTTCTCTCCCCTCCATGATTACAATTGTGTAGAAAGCAACACCTCCACCCCTGCGGCCTTGTGACCTGTTCTGGATTGTTTTACAGCACCAAAAGAGGAAAGCACACTTCAGAGAAGTGAAAATGCTCAGAAGATGGCTCTCTCTATTGCACTCACCATTAATCTCCTCTTTTAGTGGAGCTGAAAACTCCTCACCTCCCTTCACATGAAAACCTTCTTTCGAGGAAAACAGGAGGGGTGCTGACGGGTCAATCTTTCTGAGAAAATAATCTCCCTCCATTTCAGCCTCTTGCTTGTGCATGTGTCACAAACGCAGAGGTACATCTAACTAAAGGCTTGTTAACACAGAGTATTAGTAAGCCCTGGGGGGAAGCAATTCTGGAGGGGAAGAAGCTTATTAATAAATTAGGAAGAAAATAAAAATGATGGTTTTTAAATGGCAAAGCTATTAAGCAGTTCTTTTAAATCAGTTTTTAACAAGGAAAAATAAGCAGAAGTAACTATGTACAATTAAGAAAGTAATGGCCCAGATCCTGAGTTGCAGTTAAGAGTTCTTCAGCATAGCTTCCAGGAGGAGCTGAATAGGTGGCTTTTACTTCATCATGCAGCTGTTTAGGAAGCAGAGGGTTCCTTCTCCCAGTCTCTAATCCTTGCTGGTGTCAGGGAGCTCATCTGACAAATTGCTAAGTCTTTCACCTATATACACACCACCGCTGACAGCGGTACCTCTAGCACAATATGAATGCAAAATACTCTGCTGAAGGAATCTTTACATGGAAAAGACAGGGTGAAGACAGACATAATATTTATAGAGTGGTGAAGATGGCTTGTAAAGGACTCATGTCCAATATGAACTTTTTTTTTTTTTTAAAAATGAAATTTTATTTTGAAATAAAGTTGAAAATACAGGCAACAAAACAAGGAAAAAAACAATGCTTAAGTACACTCATTAAGTTAAAAGGGGTCATAAATAAGCACATAAATAATAAACATATAAAACACTTAAATACATGGGTAAGGAGAGAAGGATCTGTCAGTTTCGGTTCTCTTAGTTTCTCATTTTTCCAGTTTTAAATTCAGTTCTCCACATTTCTGCAGCAATTTGTGATTATTATTATTTAAAAAAAAATTCTCATGAAAATTCTTCAGAATTTTAATGTGAATTTATCCTAAGAAACTTATTTTGTATGTACTTTTAGCTAATGTACACACTTTTGCAAGCAATTTCTCCTGATACAATGCATTTTTGTATGTTATTTTAACTAACATAATCCTTTTTATGCACACTTTCCCCTAACAGAAGCATTTTTGTAAACATTCTCTGGTTGGAGAAGTGCATTGCAAAATTTGGATCTGTGCAAATTTCAAATCATATTGCTTCTGAGAGTGTCTCTTACCCTGTACTGTTATTGTTCTTGCTGCTGTACTGTTTTTATATTGTATTATTGTATTTATTGAATTGTATTTCAATTGTTTACATGTACATCGCCTAGAGTGGCCTTTGGCCAGATAGGCGACACATAAATTAAATTTTTTATTATTATTATTATTATTAATTTGATGGATTTGGCTTTAAATGTGAAGTGAACCAAATTTCTCCACCATCCCTAATCATGGGTGTATTTGTAGCAGAGTTTAGAGTAAAACAGCTCTAAGCTCGAGGAGAGGATCTCTAACTACTAGTTATGTAATCACATCATTGTCAGAAATATATGCATCTATTGTTGATTGGAACATGGTCAGCACCTGAAGAGCTCCCACATAGGAGATATATTGAAAATAAGGTGCTATGACATCATTTTAGACAATTTTGCTCTCCCACAGTGAGCTCAGTTCCTCAACTTTTTTCTGGACTGATTAATCTGAATCGAGCAAAGCAGGACGCTCAGATTTGCAAGTACCAGTACTGTATCTGTTTGTCTGTCTATCTCTCAACAGCATGAATACACCCCTGGAAAAATAAAAAAGGTGGACAGGGCAGCTGAAGAATGAGGGAGGAAACAAGACTGACAGCTAGCCAACATTCAATTTTCTGGTATGTAGATTCATGATGGAAATTACAAATCCAGGAAGAAGATGGGCTCATGACACTGTGACTGAATGTGCATGTGTAGAACCTGTGGCAACTTGTGCCTTAAGTGTTACTTCTGTCTTTATGAATATTGTAGATTTAGGAACATTTTACTCCATGGACATTATAAAGATTAAATGCTTTAAAGGTTATACTTCCTAGTGAATTAAGAACACTAATCTGTGAACCATAGTTATTTTCTTGAAAGGATAGTTCTACATGACATAATATAGAAAGGACAAGTTCATACCGAACAGGACCGGCGATTTTTTAAAAAAATGCTTATTTTTTAAAAACATATTTTTTTATTTTATTTTTGGGGGGGTTATCTTATTTTTAACACCTAATTTTACTGGAAATTTTAATGCATATTTTATATTTTATGTAAACTGGTTTTGATAATTAAGCAGCATATAAATCTTCTTAAACAAAATAAGCAAATCATATGCATGCATGAATCTGTTTCCATCTGTGCTAATGCTTTCCATGAAGTGTGACCCAGTCATTTATGGAATATTAATTGTACACCTGTAAAAATGTTTTATTGTTTATCGAGGCTGTAGGAACGGTTTAAATTGGTTTTAGAACTTTTTATCTGATTTTCATCTTGCTGTGCACCCTTTGATATTAATATTATAAATATTTAGTAAAATATTAAAACCTGGGGCACAACCACAATAACTTGCTACTGTTTGAAGATTAACAGCCAAGTATATACATGGTCTCAGAATACTGAAGCCACTGGAACTGGAACCAGGGAAGAATTTGGCTGTAACAACTGGATATCGACAACATCAGCGGAGTGTACTGCTATTTAGTGTACCTGGGTGCCTTTCATTTTGCAGGCAACCAAGCAAAACTATCTTTGTGATCCTGTAATCTGAAAGCAGTATTTGGGGATGTTTTCTCTGTGACCATATTATGGATTTCAGTACCTCACCTCTCTGACTGGCACTTGCCATGTTATAGGGTACAGACAACTTTGTCAAACAAAGATCTAGTCACAGACAGATGGGAAGAATGAGATCAAGATTATTGGGTAGAGAGCCAATAGTCACACTGAAGAGACACCCTTTGGTAATGAACAGCCACCTGGCAGAAACACACTTCAGAGAGAGATCAAATATTGATATATCACCCAGCAGCCACCCAGGAGAGAAACAAGTTGGAGTAAAAACAGAACTAAAAGGGGAAAAACATAACTGAGAACAAACAGAGAGACATACAGTCTGTATAAAAACTGTCAAAAATGAGAGATACAGGGGTAAATAACACTGGAAATAGATATATGATTTAGAAGTACTATGCACCCAGGACAAATGCCCTTTAAAGAGATGTTGGACATTCTGACATTCTTTTGTGAGCACAGAACAGCTGGTAAAGCTCCAGGAATTATATCCTTTGGTAATGCATATGCTACTCTCAAACACAGCAGCTGCAAGGCCTTTTCTACATTTGGTTACACAGCTTTTTTATCATCATCATCACCCAAATAATTAAATAACTATGCAGGCACACGTAGGTAAAAGGTGGATAGATCAAATACTATTCCAGTGTTATAAAGCCTGAACATTCCAATTGTTATAAAATCAAAATGATTTGTTCCAATCGTCTGAAATTTGACACAGCGAATCTACAATGCTAACGTTGGCCAAACTTCTTTAAAACACAAGAAAAAATGGCTGCATTTCTGGACACTTGAGGAATTTGAAGTAGGGATAATTGAAGAATGTGACTTCTGCAAACTCTGATGTGAACAGACCTTATCCATGCATCTCAGATTAATGTACATATCAGAACAGAAATTATTCTGGATTTCACACTTGTAGCATAATGCATTAAAACATATATTTTTAGGATTAAATGCATTCAGAAAAGCATTCATTGAGATAAAACATGCAATTGATTACATATGCATACATTTCCAAGTTTTTTATAAATCAACTCACAGATAAATGCAAAAATGAGACAAAGCAGACTTATGAATCCAGATGGATCTCAAACAGACTGAACCATCCATCGCTACTTTGAAGTGCATGCTTGTCCTTTTTATCACCATTTCTGGCACATCCACAACAAATCTTTCAGAAATTCAAGGACATGGAGAGAACTTGTTCTTCATCATTTGGTGAATTTGCTGTATTCATAAAAATATGGGGTGGGGTTGTTAAAGCTAAAGGTTCCCATTGAAATCACTGCTGTGCCTGAAGTTGATTCATTTAATAATAAAGAGATAACTACTTGGGGAAGGTAGTGCTGTGCCAACCCCCCACCCCCAGTTTTGCAAACCTCTTTGCACCCAATATGTTGGGGCGGGGGCAGGGGGAGATGGACAAGAACATAAACACAGCACTAATTTAAATAACTTCAGTAAGGGTAAGTTGTATTGCAACCAGGGATGGAGAAGAAATTCAATTTAATTTGCATTTAAAGGCAAAACTGTCAAATCCACACTTTCCAAACGTGCAAACGATGCAAACTGAAATACAGTCACCTTTCAAAATTCACATTTCTCCGAATTTGCAAAACAGTTCTCCAGATATGTAATGTGTAAAAAGGCATATAGTGGAATAAAGTGTGCATATAAATACACATATTAGTGTAAATAACATACAAAAATGCATTAAATTTGGAAAAATTGCTCTGCAAAAAATGTGACTATTAGGAAACATAGCATATAAAAATGTGTAATAGGAGAAATTTGCACTAAAATGCTGATGAATTTTCATGAGGACATTTTTTAAAAAATGCAAATTGATGTGGAAATGTGGAAAACTGAACCCAAGATTGGAAAAATGAGAAACGGAGATTGACGGATTCGTCTATCCCTATTTGCAACCCATACTCAGTAGCAGCTTGACTTTTTATGGGTGGAGTCTCTCTTCCCAAATTAAATGACTGCCACCAGACTAGTGGGGTGGGAGGGTGAAACTACTGCAATCACTCACTGGGAGAAAGTTGGTGGTCAAGTCCTCTCTCTCTCTCTCTCTGTGTGTGTGTGTGTGTGTGTGTGTGTAAGAGAGGAATACCCAACTTTTTTCTGTAAACTGGAAAGCACAAGTCTATAAATGACCCATTACTTTCGCCATATGCTTTCAGTGGGATTAGAGAGAATAGCATATAACAGCTTGTATATAAGGGGAACAAAGTTGATAGATGGATGATGTGCCAAGAGGAAATAAGACTGGAAGCAGGAAGGCAAACTTTGTGGCTAATATCTGTACCACTATGAGCCTGGTGACACACATATGGGACATCCACAAAGGAAACAAAACATTTATGACTAAACAGGCCTTTGCAATAGATTGGCTCTATTTAAAATGAACAAATTAACTATTTAGAATGGGCAAGCACTGTATATCAATGGAATTCTCTGAGTGTGATTTTCTGGCAACGTGAATAGTTATTTTGCTGATTTTACTTTTGGTTAAACATATACAAAATTGTGCTCTGCAGCAAAAATAAGGATCGTTAAGAGATTAGTTGTGAGAGTTAAGAGAGTTAAAGTTTTAGAATGAACAGCCACAGCAAACCAAGTGTCTGAAACACATTCAAAGGATTGTGCTCTGCAGCTTCAGCTATGCAAGAGGCTGGTTATCAGAATTAAGAGTTGAGAATTTTAAAGCATATATCTTAATAAAGATTGACATACTGCTAGCCCCAGCTTCAGTAGTCCCCTGACCTGCAAAGGAAGAGAACTGAGGCTGAAAGATCAATGGTAAGTGTGGGTGCATAGAGGCTAAGTTATATGCAAGTAATCACAACATGTGAAACTATTTAGAACACGTATTGCTCACATTGCATGGACAGAAAGCCCTGCTGTCTTTAATTCCAACATCCATATTTTTCCACACAAAAGTGTGTTTGTGTAAGAGCTCTCCTGTTAATCTGAATTGTACATGGACAATTCCTTATTACAAAGAATTTCCATTAAGAATATTTGAAGCAATCAGCTATAACATAATTTCGAAGTTACATCTTATTTCTGCCCCTGACGAAGGCCAAACCTGAGGTGGCTGAAACACGTTGGACTCATTTTCTTTTAATAAAACACTTTGGATTACTTTCACATGCATTTTTTCTTGTCATTTTGGGATTTTCTCCCCCCCCCCTTTTTATTTCCCTTCCCTTAGAATAGTACTGCTTTGTTTACATGATTTTCTTATAATCCTGCAAGGTAGATTAATATTATTATCCCCTTCGTACATATGCAATTGAGGGCGTGGGTGCTGAGGTTAGGTGTGTCATGCCCAAGACCACCAAGGCAGCAATCCTATACACCAGAGGTCAGCAAGACACCTTCTGTGCTCACCATGGCACCCATGAAGGCCTTCAATGGTGCCCCTGGGCAAGGGCTCCCAACTCAGCTTTCTTTAAAAAAATAATAAGGGTTCTTTTTAAAAGAAAGTTATGAAGCAAAATGTTCAGGTACGCTTCTCAGCAATTTCTGGGAAATGAACTGGCTTGGCTGGTTTCACCTGTCAGAATTTTTAGACAATGAGTTGTGATTTATATGCAAGTTGTTTAGACATCAGGCCTTAGGAATCTCTGGGGTCTTAAACAGCTGCTATTTCCCCCTTCCCTTTAGTGCACTTTTCCTGCTCCTGTCTTATTTTCTAGTATCTATGTAGTTTGCCCTTCCTTTTTTCCTAGCAACCAGGATGTGTCTTTCCTGAAGTGGTGCCAGTCTCTGCCAGCTGCACCAAGGTGATATATGGTGAAGCAAAACAACTAGCTGGCAGCTGCATAAGCAGGGGCTTGGTTATAAAGCAGATAAGCAATCCAGAGTGTCAAGGGGCCTCAGTGCACATTCCAAAAGTCAAAGTCAGTTAACAAAGCAAGGTCCGATATTCTAACAAGGCACATCTGGTGAGGGTCTGTGCTGGCATCTTGATATTGCATCCAGCAAAGGGCAATCAGTGTCTCACAGCCTTTTAAGCTCCCTTATTCAGGTGATGGCAATCAGCCCTCCAACTTCCAGGAGCTTGTAGTCTTAAATGGCCAGAATGCCTGCATTGCTGTGCTACTCACAGGTGTCTTTGCTCTGCAGGGAGTGGAGGGGGTCTCCCCTGTTCACTCCCTGAGTCTCACTGAGGGGCTGAATCCTGAACCTTCTCCAGTGGTGGGAGATCTCGAGCTGCTTCTGGGGTGGGTCTGCTTGTTTCCTTTCATGGGTCTGCTGTGTCAATCCCTTGCTTCTCATCTTCCTCTGAGGATTCATCTGATGGAGGCATGACAGGTGGGTTTATCTAAGATCAGGTACTCCCTAGAAGTTAATTTCTGAAAATACTACTACACAATAAATGCAGGCGGCTGTCAAAGAATCCCTTCTCAAAATGGCAAATGAAAAATATTAAAACTTTGCAAACAAGCATTGCTGTGCAGGACCTAAAGCCGGGCACTCATTAAGAATTCACTGTATAGTTAATTTATAATACAATGGGATACATGTCTCCTCACAAGTAAGTCTCTTTGTGTTTAATGGAGTTTATTCCCAGGTAAGCAAGTACAGGACGGCAGCCTAGCTTTAGGTTCAGGGTTGGCATTGGGAAAAACTGGGTTCTTGTGCCTTTAACAGCTGTATCTCCTCAATAAGGACCAGCAGGACATAACTGACTTCCCATGGTAAGTATGAGGTTGTCCAGAGGCAGGCAAAGGCAGCAATGATGACACTCTCTGAATTATTGTGTAATGCCATGCCCCACATGACAGCCATGTTGTGTTATGCCATGCTTTGTATGGCTGTCATCTTGTGACTAGTGTCCAAAGCACTCTTAAAATTCAAAATATGCCCACTGGTCCAAAAAAGCTGGTGACCCCTCCTATATAGACTTAACTTGGGAGTAAGTCCCAGTGAACACAGTGGAGCTTATTCCTGAGTAGGCATGCACAAGATTGCAGTATTTGTCTCTCAGCCACTCTGCCCACACCCAGTTCCTTATACTTTGCTCAAAGGCCAGAGGTACTTTCCTTGAAGGTGGAAAAACCCTAGATGTACCTTCTCTGAAAGCCAGTTACACTAAATTCAAGAAATGCACATATTTGTATGGAAGACTATGATTTTAAAGATCTACCTTGTTGGAAGAGAATACACCTATTTACTTCCTAGAAGAAAACTGATCCAAAACCCAAAGCCAAATAGGTTTATAGTAATGAGATCAAGAAGAGAAAATGTCTGATTAAAAAACATAAAAATTCGCAAGGGTAATCAAATAGTGCAAATGTAGGCCATCTACTTCCAGAATGACAAAAAGGGAACAATCTTATGAATACATAATGCATCGCAGAAATTTCAAAGTCTGTTTTCATTTTGTGTGTGTGTGTGTGTTTAGGTATTTTTAGATACTTCACCATCAAATCCCTAAAATGCAGTTTGGAAGGGGAGAATAATTCATTCTCCATTCCTCCCTATCCCTAGGCAAATTCTAGTGCAAGTATTGCCTATTTTATCTGCAGAAAAGAATCCCTTTAAGTTATGCCATTGTACAACAAGTTCTTTCAATGGCTTCTTGCATTTCCATTTCAGTGATAACATGATTGTTAACATTCATAGGGTTGCTAGAAACAAAGAAGATGGTATGTACTTTGAGCGTACTGAGAGTAAACATCAAATGCCCATAAAAACACATATTCTAAATTCAGTTTGCATACACATCACATAATATCCTAGGAAACTCTGATCTCTTCAACAAATTCATTTAGCAGTTTGGGGAAAACGAAGATGGTAATTATGTACAAAAACCTGTTTCATTCCTAAGGAAGTATACCAGAAGTTTTAAAAGCACCTACTTCCTTGAAAGAAAGTATTAGACCAGGAAAATGGAACTGTTTTAAAACAATCTAAAGTTAGATTTAATATATATGATGAAAAATCTGTTTATACATGGAACCACAAGGTGATATGTTACGATAGCATTTGCAACTTTATGTTAACAGTCTTGCTTTTGGCAGCTTCAAATAAAACAGCTATTGAGTTCCAAACAGCACTAAAACATGTTACCTTGTGCTGTAATGATAGCTATACAGTATTAAACTACCATACAGGAAATATATATCCCTCATCACACTAACATGCCCTTAGCAGAGTTCCCCCACCACTACACCTGGGGTGGGGAGTGGGGAATGGACTTGTGTTCCAAAGGAAATGTGCAGACTTCACAGTGCATTGTAGACATTTTGCAATTTAAACATAAAATATTTATTTATGCTGGAAGACACATCCTCATCCCATTCATTCATTACATACATTTATTTGAGAACAAATCTTTTTGATTGAATACTTTGTAAGGAAAAGCCCTAGGACTCACAATGTCACCACTCGGCAAACTATGGAGGGCTGATGTCAAGTGACAGATAGCGTGGGCCACTGGTTGTGACAGGTAAAGCCTGCAGGATGTCCTCTGATGGGAAGTGCATGAAAAAGAATTACAGGTAAAGTTTGCTTTAAGTGCTGAAAAATGAATATTTATGAAGTTCTTTTGCAAATGGGAATATTTCATAAGGAAGGTGCATATTGTCTGTTCCTGGAAGAATTTCACAAAAAAAGAAGCCTGTGACAATAAACCAAAACAGGGAGGGTGGGGAGAGAGAGAGAGAGAACAGCAGCCCTTAGCTATTAAAATCCATGTCAATTAGGGGGGAAATGGAAACAGAAAGCCAGTGACATCTCTAACTAGAAAGTTAGTGTAGAGTTATTAAAGTTTAATTTTAGGAGATGAAAAGAGCTACAGACTTCTTAGGTAATAGGTGACCAGTATCTCTCAAGGTCAAGCTGACAGCAATTGCCATACTAGTGAGGTCTTTTTTTTTTTAAGTCTTCTATTTACTGTGAATGATGTTTTTCTGTGTTGGCAGTTTGGTGACTTCCCATTGTGAGGTTCAATAGAGTATGGATGCCCCCCCCTTTTCTGGTGTTTGGATCTTTTGGTGGGGTGTTCTTTTGGTTTGTTATGTATGTTGATGGAGATAAGTGTTTTAATTACTTCTTTAATGTCTATGCTTTTGTATTTTTCTCCTCTCTCCCTCTTTATTTCCTGCTGTTGAGATTAATGCCTCATCCCCACAGCAGGTGCCACTTTGATTTGATTTTTTTTTAAAGCCTGGGCAGATTTATTTTGTAATATAGCTGATTCTTTTTACTACACACACACACACACACACACTTTTTGGGTGATAGCCAATGATGATCATACTCAAGAGTAGACCTGCTGGAATCAATGAAACTGTCACTTGATTTTAATGGGTCCACACAGAATACAATTTAGCTGAATATCACCCATTCTTTATTGTAGCAAGTGGTGTTTTTTGTTTATAGTAATTCTTAATCCTTAGTAGGAATTCTTTAATGAAACTTAGTGGTTCATAATAAGAAAAAAGATGATGGGAGAAAATAATGCATCAAAGACTTCCACAATTTATTCAGCTAAGACCTTACACAGACTAACCTAAGTTAGTAATGTAAGTTAACGTCAATGGATCTATTCTGAATAGGACTAGTGTTGACTACAACCCTTAGTGATTCTTTCAAAGCAGAAGAGAAAGGGCCATTGCTAACATTACTTTTCCCTGTATATGTTTAAGAAAGGATGGGGAATCTGTGGCCCTCCAGATGCTGTTAGGACTATACAATCCATAAGCTCCAGCCACCACTGCCAATGGTCAGAGGCTGTGGGAGCTGTAGCTCAAGTAACATCTGGAAGACCACATATTTCCAAATAGTGATTTTTAAAAAAAAAAGATTATCCTCATAATAGAGAAATATTACTGAGAATAGTTGAAAGAGGCAGTGGGCAAAGGAAAGACTTCTTTCTCACATGAATGCCTTTTTGGGCCTACATGAAAAGGGAAAATAAATTAGCTGGCAATCACCAGAAATTCACCTCTATATATTTACATATTACAACATCTCTCTCGTTCCTTCCCAGCAACCAGGAATGACTGCATATGACACATAATCCCTGTACAGGAGTTAGGACTGAATAGGAAATATCAATTTGTGATGGGGGGATAGGGCGATACACACTGGCTCTGCCCCCAGCACCCCTACCTGCTCAGTCCCACACCTTCCTGTGTTGTGCAAGGAAGTCCTGAAGGGGGCTTCTGCCCTGTTCAGTTGAATGTAAGTAGAAGCAGAATGCTAGCTTCCTGGCAATGCTACCTTCCTTGCTTACCAAGAGTTGGAGGGGCAAGGCAGACGAGAGGATTATGCAGTGCAGGCATTTCAGTGGGAGTATCAGTTTGGTTCCACCGGTGCACCCACACCACGCCAATCTCCCAGCCACCTTGCCCCTCTCCTTCCTGGTAAACAGCAATGACACCTGCCAAGATGCTAGCATTGCAGCTCAGCCCCACTGGGCTAGCTGTGTCTGAGTAGAAGCCTTGGGAGCCCTGCTGCAGACCTTCCTTTCGCAACATGGGAAGGTCTGGAACTGAGTGGGTGGGGAGGAGAGTGTTTCTCTATTTTGAAGATGGCTTTTGAAAAACCAGTTATGGGGAATCTGTGGCCCTCCAGATGTTGCTGGAATATAAGTCCCATCATCCCTGATGATTGGCAATGCTGGCTGGGAGTTGGTTGTCCAACAATATCTGGAGGGCCACACGTTTCCCATCAGTGTGCATGGGGATGTTAAGACTAGGGCTAGTGCATGTTACCCTGTGCTTCCTACATGCAAGGAGATTTCCTGTTTGGGCATTATGCCTCAGCTCACCAAACTCAATGGACTTACAATTAATTATGAGTCCCCTGATTTCAGTGAGTCTCCTTAGAGTGTCACTTAGCCGGTTACCACGCAAACGGATAAACTACTGAAATAATCAAATGAAAGATTTGTAGATTTTACTGTAGATATTTGTAGAAATTTTTCTTCTTGCAGATCACTCGTGACCAAGCAAGATTGTCTTCCAAAATAAAGTCTTTAACAAAGGATCCATCTGAATCTGTATCCACCACCGATGTACCAGTTCATGACTAAGGGCTTCTGGATTTCACAGGCCTGCCCCAGTCGTCATTCACTGATCGCCATGAGACTTTTGTTACGGAAGACACCTGTGCGTGAATTTGTTTTATGTGGGGAGATCGGTGCACCACGGTCAATACACAATCTTGACAGAAAAAGGCTTTGATCCAATGGCATGGGTACCACAACGATTGGAAGTTCTTTATCTGCTGCAGCCTTCACCCGCCTTCACAGCCATTGTAACATACACATTGTTATCCTCTGCCTGTTCTGCCGTTGAGGACTGTGATGTTCCTGCTTATAGTGTAAATATGGTAAGTGCTGTTTCTATAGAAGACATGGTAAGTGGAGTGAAAGAGGACGGGGAGTACATGAGCAGTAGAATGCTGGATGATTGGCTGAGCGTTTGAATGGCTGGGAGTATAAATGGAAGAATGACAGTTGAATCTGGGTGGATGTTGGGAGTGTGGAGAAAGGTGTTTGAGGGTGGAGGTCAGGAGTGTGGAGAAAGACAGAGTTGGAGTTCTGATTAATAATAAGTCAAGTACAAAACAGGAATAGAAACCATACGCTTGTGAAACATTCTAAAACTAATCTTGTTATTTCTGATATTTAATAAATACTTATTTGGTTTACCAAAGGCCTGATCCTTGGCTGGGGGATATACATACCAGAAGGGAGGGCAAGGTAATTACCAAGGCTGAACAGAAACAGTATCTAATGGTGGCAGCGGTGAAGGGAGGAATAATAACAATTCAAGTATCCAGAGCAACCCAGAGTTGTATGTGTTATCTATAAAAATACAAGGGGGTTGGGAACAGCATAAGCACGCAGTCACAAAAGTAACCAGCTAGAGAGAGACTCAGGCAAAGTCTCTGGGAGTATTGGTTATAGGACGTGACTGGTGGTGCTGCCTAGCAGGGGGATCTAGTGAGATCTGTGCTAGAGCGGAGTGAGAAACCATATAAAGGACGGTCCGGACTGGTGGTATCCCTGGTGGTGCCTAGTGAAAGGCAGTAGCCACAAGCAGGTGGGAACCTGACAGGGAGAACTAGGGGAGGACGTCACAAGGACATTCTTGGATCATTCTTTGTCTGGTTCCTCTCCCTTGACCTTACCGCCATGGGTGACCCTGCTATTCATACAAGTATATTGGTCTACAAATAATAATATATTTTA
Source organism: Rhineura floridana (assembly GCF_030035675.1). Taxonomy (NCBI): domain Eukaryota; kingdom Metazoa; phylum Chordata; class Lepidosauria; order Squamata; family Rhineuridae; genus Rhineura; species Rhineura floridana. Next base: position 124,396,541 of record NC_084485.1, on the reverse strand, counting down.
CAGTTCCAGAGTAAGTGTTTTTAATTTTGTGCAAATTCTATTTTATTACATTTTGGATGATCAGGTCATTAAATTTTGTTGTCTCATCATTTCCTTTTTAAATGATCAATCAATTATCTATTTGATTTAAATGGATTTACATCTTACCAAAATAAATGCCTTTTGGGAATACTGGGAATACTGAAGAAAAGTGTGAGATAAATTTAAGAAACAGAAGTGACCACTTTTCAGTGTTATTCTAGAAACACTTTCAATCTATTTAATAGCTTGAAAACCTTCTTTTGCATTTCCTATTGCAGCAACAAACCAGGATGAAAAGAGCTTCAAAAAAATAAACATTATCCCTTTAACTTTCACCATCCTCATCCTCTCAACATTTGTCCTCACTGCTTCCAACTTGATTGATTGATTGATTCGTGAAGGCAGATGCTTAATCAACAAAATATTATTTAATTGGTTGAAGGCCCTACTGAACAATGTTACATCAAAAAAGCAAACTCTTATAGAATACATTTATGAACAGAAGCTAAATTCCTGGAGGAGGGGTAAGAATCGGGTTCCCATCACATTTTAAATGTAGAATCCCTTCATGGACCAAAAAAGAAGAAGTTACAGTTAATATGGCCAAAGTATGATAATTATTCCAACCTAAGGGACATCAGGGCAGAAAACACAAAGGCAGGGAAAAAGGACAAGGACTTGAATGCTGATGCACTTGAATAGAAGGGTAATAGTGAGATGGCAACCAAGAAGAGATGTTGATCACAAGGGCATGAGTCATATAATCAGTTTTTGCAGGCTCAAATAGGCATGCTTTGATTTGCAGTGTTGAAAAAGGGTAGACGCACACTTACTGTTGTGCCAGTTCCAGTGTGTCTCCACCTCTGTTTTCTGAAAACGGGGGCACATGACGCTAGTCAAACTTTACCCCCTTTTTCCTGTAAAACCTGGTGGGGTCAGCTTGAGTGCATTTTTAAAAAAAAAATCAGCTTCACATAGATTTTACAACTGATAGGCAGATCAGCCTGTTCCCCCTCCAGGTGTGGTCAACAGAAAAGTTTTCCTGTAGGTGACTAGCATGCTCACAGCCAGAGACTAGTGGGCATTTCAAGCATGCATATATATCGTATCTCACCAACAACATACCAGACAACAGTGAACTTTTAGGGATAGTTCGCACACATTTATCCTGCAAGTGCAGCAAGTAAGAGCCAAACTTCACATTACAGCAGCCTTTCCTAACCCATTTATGATCTAATAATGTGTAAGTAACAGTTTGTGAAAGAGTACCCCAGAGTTTTTTGCAAATACTGAAGCAATTTGGAACACTGACTGAGAATTGAGGTGATCAGTACAGATAAGCAAAAACACTTAAGGAAAGCCAGTCAGCAAGTTATAATTCTTTAAGGAAGCTCTGTTTCGTATGACCCATTTTTAACTTTAAATAGTACCTGTTTGTGTACACGTGCGTGAAGGAGAGAGAGATCAGAATCAGAACTGTGGTGCATAGGAACATGTGTTAACCATTTCCTCCCATGCCACAGTCCCAATCAAAACCCCTCACCTTGAAAGCCGATACTTGGCATAGGAGGGAAGTCTTCAATTTGTATTTGTTTGCTTAAGAGCCTTGGTGCCAGGCTTTTCAAGACCACATCCGATTAAGGAACAAAATCTTCTTGATAGAATTAAGCATGAGGTTGGTATCACTGAACACAATGCTCATTCAATGAACAGGGTTCTTTATTTTTTATGCTCATCTACTACATTTGCTCCTCCATGGTGCAAGAGTGTTGCACATGAGATTGTCCATTTTTTTTCCTCACACAAGCCCTGTCAGGTATAATGGGATGAGAGACTGTAGCTTGCTCATTTGAGCAAAAGATTTGAAACAAAAGCCCATCATTATATCCACAGTAATATTTTATCAACTTTCCCCAGTCAATGTTTGTGTGTCTTTAATAGTGAAATGACAAGTGAACACTCAGTAGGCAAAGCTTTTGCCAATATGCAGATGTAAAGTCTGCTTGTCATGCAACCATTAAAGGCAGAGAAGATCTATGGGGGGGGGAATGGCAACCCTATTTTTTAAAAATTTTACATGTAAATAATATAACCATCCAATCAAGAGACCTAGTACTACCAGGAGTGCATTGAACAGTACAATGCTATAAGTGGCCCAACGGAAACAGAAAGCTAATACAGCTTTGTACCATGCCATGTTAGTACTATGCTCAGCGTCTCTCCCTATGTTCTGTTCTGCCAGGTCTAAAAGAACTGAAACTGTTAGCCATGAATCATGATTTGCTGGGCTTAAGAGTTCTGCACACATTTGCAAACTATGTGAAGAAAGAGCTGCTGTAAAAGGGAGAAGGGGATAATGTGGAAGAATGTTCCAGACCTCCCTCGCTCTCTGTCATCCTGGCTACAAATCTGAAAAGGTCACAAGGGAAAATGAGTTTAGCGATCTCAGCCTGGGGCCAAAGCCAGCCTTTATGGAGCATGAGAAATTTCAGCGAAGGCAATGAAGTAGGACCGTTCTCACGCCAAGGCTAAATTTCCACTACTAGGAAACAGGTCACTTCACACAATTTGGCCCAAATGGCCAATGTTCAGCAGCATCATAGCACTGGCAGAGCAGGGCACTGCTTTGACATTGATATGTCATGGCTATCAGATCTTCCCTGATGCAATCTGAAAATATTTTGCTACTATGTTGATCAATGCCAACAGTTATCAAAATCAATATCAACAGTTCTCAAAGTATGAGAACTTGTAACTCCTTTCCAGAGAGATAGTCAGTTATCATTTGTTTGTTTGTTTGTCATGCCTCATCACACTCGAGTAGCACCAAATGACCATTATTCTTCACATTGTTTAGTGACTGAATCACTGGTCAGGTGAGATGGACAAGCTACATTTCACCCCTTTTGGAGCAAATGGTGAGCCAAATGAATGTAAGGAAGAATTTTTATCTCTGGGTCTGTTCAGATGTTCCTCACAGAACAGAAACCTGAGTTCAATAAGTGTCTTGGGTAAGTGTACATCTGCCTCCAACACCAAGGGGAGGAATTCATTCTTTCATTCATTCTATTTATATTCTACCCTTTCTCCAAGGATCTCAAGGTGGCATACAAACATGATTTCCCCCCCTCTGTTTTATCTTCAAAACAATCCTGTGAGATAGGTTAGATTGAGAGTGACTGCCCAGCTTCACGACTGAGTGGGATTTGAATCCTGGTCTACCAGGTCATAATCCAGCACCCTAAGCATTATACCCTCCTCTAGGATGCACACCTTAACGTGGTGAGGGGGTTTGAGAATGTCTTTTTTTTTTAATAATTTTTATTCAAATTTTTCAAAAAAACAAAACAAAATACAACAACAAACAAATAAAGAAAAAAATAAAGTAAAATAGTTGACTTCCAATTTGTCGCAGATCAGCTATAAGTATATAATATATATCAAACTTGTCCCTTAATATATACATACATGATCACTTTTCTCCATAGGCTATCTTAATTAATTGTCAAATCCCAATATCATCATTTTATTTTGATCTTTCAACAAAAAATCTAAAAGAAGCTTCCATTCCTTAAGAAATGTGTCTATCAATTTTTCTCTAAGTAAACATGTCAATTTATCCATATTCAAATTTTCAAAACCAAAACAATACAAAAAGAAAAAACACAAATCCATAACTAATACAATAAAAAGAAATATATATATATATATATAAAATTGACTACCAATTTGTCATAGTTCAACTATAAGTCTATAATATATAACAAGCCTGTATCTTAATAGCTTATAAAATCACCTTCCTCCAGCAATTATCTTAATTGGTTACAAATCTCATTAACATCATATCATTTTATTCTTCCACAAAAAGTCAAAGAGAAGTTTCCAATCCTTGAGATATATGTCAATCAATTTTTTTTTCTAGATAAACATGTCAATTAGTCCAACTCATCAAGTCTACTAGATCCAGTAATTTCAAATCGCTCTTCTTCCATTATCCGTATTGGTTCCATCTTCCATCTTTACGCGCCCAATAGTCTTGCTGTCATAGTCATATAATAAGAGTCTGATAGGAATTTCCTTTTTCACAGATATTTTCTTGCCATCAGTTCCAAACGTATCACTGAAATATTGTTGCAAAGCCGCATCTCTGTTCCTCTTTTTTACATGATACACTAGCACATCTCTTGAAGATTTTTCCATTGACACAAAACAGGGATTAATTCTGTTAGCTTTCTCCATTTCAAGTTCCATCAAGACCTTCCAGTCCAGGAATTTTTTTGAACCGATAATATCTTTATCTCCAATCTCTTCAATTCTTCAGGGACAGCGCTGAGTTCCAAACCGTAATATTTGTCTCCAGGATCCATCACCGCCAGAAAATCCAAATCTTTTTCCATGTCCATATTTAATCCAATCTCCATAGTTTGAACCTTGCCTTTAATTTCTCTTTCATCCTTTTTTGGTTTTCCAGATCTATCTTTATTGTCCTTTCTCATAGAATCCTGAGTTTCTTTCAGCTCCTGTCTCATTTCGTCAAGTTCAATTCTCAACGCTTGACTATTATTTCTCAGTTCTTGTTTTATTGAATTAATCCCATTCATTATTTTCTGAAACATGTCTATAGATAAAGTCCCTTCTTGTACATCCATGATCTTCTTAATTGTCATTCCCAAAGCCAAAGGAACAAAACTCCTTCAATGTCCCAAGCAAAGAACAGTTTATTTCTTTATCCAGTTACAAAGGAGTTAATCTTTCAAACTAGCTAGCGTCACACTCTAGACAGCCCTTATCTCTTATATGCCCAGAAATACAAAAACAACCTTAGTTCTCAGCGTCCAAATAGCTAATAACAGAAAGAATGAGCAGATTCGTCAAAAAAAAAATAGATCAGAAAAAATAGTCCTGGACATATGTTACCCAAAAGTCTTATAAATCAAAAAGAAAACCCTCATCCGTTGTAATCTTTATAATGCTATTTTCCATGTCAGCTTTCTGCAATAAAAAAAAGATAGGCTATTTTTATTTTCTTCCCCCTTAGTTCCGTGAATAAAAAAAAAAAAGGAAAGTTTTGGCTCACCCAGGTTTTCTTAATTGCTGGATCTTTGACAAATCTCTGTAGCTGTATAGATAAGAAAATAATAAGCGTAAGACAGAAGATTGCTTGCCTGTTAGGTCGTTTTTCTTTAAAGAAAAAAAAAGAATCACTTTTTTCAGCTGAGCTTGGCTAGAAATCCTCGCTCCGTCCGAGCTGCTGGAAGACCTTCTTTTCACAGAAAATTCTGACGAATTCCAGTCTCCAACAATCACAACAAAGCTGTGTGGGAAATCTCACGTTTCTTCCTTATTCGGAAGAAATTATCCCCAGTCAAAAAAGACCCTTCTGACTGGATTTAGAACTGAAAAAGTTTCATCCAAGACGGGAGCCCAGTCTCAGAGGCTGCACAGGCGTAGGGATCCTCCTGGGAAGTGAGGGGGTTTGAGAATGTCAATGAAGCTGAGAGCAATGCTGTCAGGAGTCTAGACCAAGAGGCTAGACTTCTAGCAGGGCCACCCAAGGCGGAATGCTCAAAGCTGAGACACCAGACTAAGATGCATCCAAACTCAAGAGGAAGGCAAGAGTAAACCACCTCTGAATACCTGTTAACATGAAAACCCTATGAACATAGTATCCAAAATGCAACACGAAATAGTGCTGGAAGATGAGACCCCTGGGTCAGAAAGCACTCACCGAGCTACTGGGGAAGAACAAAGGTCAAGTACGAGTAGCGCTGTGACTAATGATGCAACTGGGTCAAACCTGAAAGAAAACCCAGAGGTTGCTGCACACAGATGTGAAAGGAGATTCTGGAGTTGTACGATGTACACAATAGGAACATGGAATGTGAGAAGTATGAACCAGGGAAAGTTAGAAATTGTCAAGCAAGAAATGGAACGCATCAACATTGCAATACTTGAAGTGAGTGAATTAAACTGGACGGGAATGGGACACTTTCAGTCAGGCAACTACAAAATATTTTATGCAGGAAATGGGAAATTAAGAAGAAACAAGGTTGCTTTAATAGTGAGAAGTGATGTAGCAAAGCAATTAGGAGCTATACCGCAAGGTCTGAGCGAGTGATATCAATGAGATTAAACAGGAAACGTATTAACATAACCATCATCCAAGTCTATGCTCCAACAGCAAACACAGAAGAGGAGGAATTGGAGAGATTTTATGCAGAAGTACAGGAAGAAATTGATCACACACCAAAACAAGATGTGCTGATAATCATGGGGGACTGGAAAGTAGGGAAGCACTAGAAATTGTGGGAAAATGGGGCTCAGGAGATAGAAATGAAGCAGGAGAGAGACTTTTTGAATTCTGTGAAGCCAATAATTTGTTTCTTGCAAACACATTGAGCAACCAAAAAGACAACTGTACACGTGGACATCACCAAATAGTCAATATAGAAATCAAATTGATTATATAATTGGCAGCAGAAGATGGAGAAGTTCTATACTTTCTGCAAAAACAAGACCAGGAGCAGACTGTGGTACAGATCATGAACTGGTAATATCAAAAATCAGAGTAAAGCTAGGGAAGAACAACAAAGCAATCATAATGCCAATACACAATTTAAATAATATCCCAGAAGAATATAAAGATCAAAAAAGGAACAGATTTGAGGCTTTAAACTTAGCTGATAGAGAACCAGAAGAACTATGGAGTGAAGTCAGAGACGTTTTCAGGGAAGAATGCAAAAAGACAATCCCTCTAGTTAAAAAGAAAGAAAGACTTCAATTGATGACTGAAGAAACTCTTAAGATGGTTAAAGACAGAAGGAAAGCAAAAGCAAAAGGAAACAGAAACATGGTAAGAACCTTAAATGCAATAAATAATACAGTGACTAATACGTAGGGACAAGGAGAACTATTACAAGAGTTATTGTAAAGATATTGAAGAGGACAATGAAAAAGGCAGAACAACAGTCCTATTCCAAAAAATTAATGACAGCGAAATTTAAACCAAGAATAGGGCTGTTGAATAATCAACAGGGGAACACACTGACTGACCGAGATAAAATAAAAGGAAGATGGAAGCAATACACTGAAGAACTCTATGAAAGAGATGCAAGGATGACGGATTCATTCAAGGAGGAACTGTTTGATGAAGAACCAGAAATTTTAGAATGTGAGGTGAAAGCTGCTCTTAGAATACTTGGAAGAAACAAATCACCAGGAACAGATGGCATACCAATAGATTTGCTACAAGTTACTGACACTGAATCTGTCCAAATTTTGACAAAAATTTGTCAAGAGATATGGAAATCTAAACAGTGGCCCACAGTCTGGAAGCGTTCAATATACATCCCAGTTCTAAATAAAGGGGATCCCAGGGAAATGCAGTAATTATCGAACTATTGCCTTAATATCCCATGTAAGTAAAGTAATGCTCAAGATTCTACAACAAAAGCTCTTACCATATATGAAGTGAGAAATGCCAGATGTCCAAGCTGAATTTAGAAAGAGGTACAACAGTTCATGTCGCAAACATACGCTGCATAATGGAAACGACCAAGGAATTTCAGAAGACAATCATCCTGTGCTTTATAGATTACAGCAAAGCCTTTGATTGTGTACATCATGAAAAACTATGGCATGATTTAAAAGAAATGGGAGTGCCACAGCATCTAATTGTCCTGATGTTTACTCTGGACAAGAGGCTACTGTAAGGACAGAATTTGGAAAAAACGATTGGCTCCCCATTGGAAAGGGTGTGAGACAGGGGTGTATTTTATCACCCTATTTGTTTAATCTATATGCAGAACATATCATACAGAAAGCGGGATTGGACCAAGGTGAAGGAGGTGTGAAAATTGGAGAAATATCAATAATTTAAGATATGCAGATGATATCATACTGCTAGCAGAAACCAGTAATGATTGAAATGAATGCTGATGAAAGTTAAACAGGAAAGCACAAAAGCAGGACTACAACTGAACGTCAAGAAGACTAAAGTAATGACAACAGAAGATTTATGTAACTTTAAAGTTGGCAATGAGGACATTGAACTTGTCAAGGATTATCAATACCTTGAAACAGTTATTAATCAAAATGGAGACAACAGTCAAGAAATCAGAAGAAGGCTAGGACTGGGGAGGGCAGCTATGAGAGAACTAGAAAAAGTCCTCAAATGCAAAGATGTATCACTGAACACCAAAGTCAGGATCATTCAGACCATGGTATTCCTGATCTCTATGTATGGATGCGAAAGTTGGACTGTGAAAAAAGGGGTAAGAGAAAAATCAACTCATTTGAAATGTGATGTTGGAGGAGAGCTTTGCACATACCATGGACTGCGAAAAAGACAAATACCTGGGTGTTTGAACAAATTAAACCAGGACTATCACTAGAAGCTAAAATGATGAAACTAAGGTCATCATACTTTGGACACATCATGAGAAGACTAGAAAATATAATAATGCTGGGAAAAACAGAAGGGAGTAGAAAAAGAGGAAGGCCAAACAAGAGATGGATTGGTTCCATAAAGGAAGCCACAGACCTGAACTTACCAGATCTGAACAGGGTGATTTATAACAGATGCTATTGGAGGTTGCTGATTAATAGGGTCCCCACAAGTCAAAATTGACTTGAAAGCACATAAGATCATCTCTTGAGGGTCTTCTCTTTCTCATTCAAGCTCCTCCTCTTCTCTCACATGCTCTTCCATCCTCAAATTGTGAGGCAAAGTACTCTGCTACCCCTCTTCGGCACCCCTTTCATCCATAAGCCCTCCCTGTGCTGAGTTTCTTTATCCTGGCTTGCCCCACTGAAAGTTCTCACTTTCCTTATTTGTTTCCTCCCCAACAGGACCACCAGTCTGTGTGGCAGAAGTCTGGATGGGATCCTCAACCCCAGACAAAACTCCTGATCCAGCAGGAGTCTTCATGCATTCTTAAAACAAATTAAGTTATTAAAGTACTTGAAAACAGAAGCCACAATCCATCTTTAGTTGAGAGCTGCTGGTCATGCATAATAACTGGTTAACACAGGAAGATCATTCACACAGAAGCATGCATCTAATGAGTGCATTAGGACCTAGATAATGGGGATGGGGATGTGCCTTCTTCCACCATGGTGGTGGAAATCACAGCACCACAGAGGAAATATAGCACAGCAAGGCTGCAATCCCATGTTCACTTTCTCTGGAATAACTCCCATTGACTTTTTGGGATATGTTTCTAAGTACACACAAACAGGACTGAATGATAAGTCAATGGGTGAAAGTTAGAGATAAGTGATAGGAAACCATTTTAGATCTAAGCAGCTTGACTAAAGATCAGGGCACAAAAGAATGGGATTTTTTTATAGGGGAAATATATAGCTGCATGTAGAGTAAAAGCAACATTGTGTGCTTTTCTAAACAAAATCCTTAAAATAAGATCAATTCCCCATATAGTTAAATGTGGTCGGAGGAAGGTAAGATCAATGCAAAGTGGCACTGGGAGGCAAAGTGGATATTCATTCAATGTTAGCAATTCCTAATGAAATTATAAATGGCCGGGTCACTATGGTTCTGCTATCCCTCACTGGTGTAAGTCAATGAGATCAAATACAGCTTTACCAAATTACATCAGCAGATGGTCCGACTGAAGGCATACAAGATTGTCTTAATCTATTAAATAATTAACATTTATAACACACCAAATATAAAATTAAATTGCATCCCATTTTACATTTGTTTTTATATAATATTCAGTAAGGAGATGGAAGATCACCAAGAAATTCATTTTATACCCTCAGAACGTCTCATTTGAGTTACAGCTTGTCTGCCTGCATCATACAAAGGAAGATGGTCTACTTTACATGAAACATTTTGGAAATGAGTAACCACTTAAAGCAAGGGTTGTTCACTTTTTAAATTTGATTGAATCCACTGACAATCATGCTTTTCTCTTTAACTTTCAACAGCATTTGTTTCAATCATTACTGGTTTCTGCTAGTAGTATGGTATCGTCTGCATATATTAAATTCTTGATATTTCTCCAATTTTCATACCTCCTTCATCTTGGTCCAATCCCGCTTTCCGTATGATATGTTCTGCATATAGATTAAACAAATAGGGTGATAAAATACACCCGTCTCACATCCTTTCCAATTGGGAACCAGTCGGTTTCTCCATATTCTGTCCTTACAGCAGCCTCTTGTCCAGAGTATAGGTTGCACATCAGGACAATTAGATGCTGTGGCACCCCCATTTCTTTTAAAGCATTCCATAGTTTTTCATGATCTACACAATCAAAGGCTTTGCTGTCATCTATAAAGCACAGAGTGGTTTTCTTCTTAAATTCCTTGGTCCGTTCCTTTGCAATATGATCTCTAGTGCCTCTTCCCTTTCTAAATCCAGCTTGGACATCTGGCATTTCTCACTTCATATATGGTAAGAGCCTTTGTTGTAGAATCTTGAGCATTACTTTACTTACATGGGATATTGGTTTAAATTTCGCTGTCATTTCTCTAATCTTTTGGAATAGGACTGTAGTTCTGCCTTTTTTGTTGTCCTCTTCAATATCCTTACAATAACTCTTGTAATAGTTCTCCTTGTCCCTACATGTTAGTCACTGTATTATTGCATTTAAGGTTCTTACCATGTTTCTGTTTCCTTTTGCCTTCCTTCTCTCTTTTTAACTAGAGGGATTGTCTTTTTGCATTCTTCCCTGAAAACGTCTGACTTCACTCTACAGTTCTTCTGGTTCTCTAAGTTTAAAGCCTCAAATCTGTTCCTTTTTTGATCTTTATATTCTTCTGGGATATTATTTAAATTGTGTATTGGCATTATGATTGCTTTGTTGTTCTTCTCTAGCTTTACTCTGATTTTTGATATTACCAGTTCACGATCTGTACCACAGTCTGCTCCTGGTCTTGTTTTTGCAGAAAGTATAGAACTTCTCCATCTTCTGCTGCCAATTATATAATTAATTTGATTTCTATATTGACCATTTGGTGATGTCCACGTGTACAGTTGTCTTTTTGGTTGCTCAATGTGTTTGCAAGAAACAAATTATTGGCTTCACAGAATTCAAAAAGTCTCTCTCCTGCTTCATTTCTATCTCCTGAGCCCCATTTTCCCACAATTTCTAGTGCTTCCCTACTTTCCAGTCCCCCATGATTATCAGCACATCTTGTTTTGGTGTGTGATCAATTTCTTCCTGTACTTCTGCATAAAATCTCTCCAATTCCTCCTCTTCTGTGTTTGCTGTTGGAGCATAGACTTGGATGATGGTTATGTTAATACGTTTCCTGTTTAATCTCATTGATATCACTCGCTCAGACCTTGCGGTATAGCTCCTAATTGCTTTGCTACATCACTTCTCACTATTAAAGCAACCTTGTTTCTTCTTAATTTCTCATTTCCTGCATAAAATATTTTGTAGTTGCCTGACTGAAAGTGTCCCACTCCCGTCCAGTTTAATTCACTCACTTCAAGTATTGCAATGTTGATGCGTTCCATTTCTTGCTTGACAATTTCTAACTTTCCCTGGTTCATACTTCTCACATTCCATGTTCCTATTGTGTGTGTCGTACAACTCCAGAATCTCCTTTCGCATCTGTACACATCAGCCTCTGGGCTTCCTTTCAGCTTTGACTGAATTGCATCATTAGTCATAGCACTACCGTATATTCCGGCGTATAAGACGACTGGGCGTATAAGACGACCCCCAACTTTTCCAGTTAAAATATAGAGTTTGGGATATACTCGCCGTATAAGACTACCCCTGCTTAATCAAACAAAAAGCAGAGCTTTGCTTAACTCAAAAATTCTTCTCCCTTTGATAACCACATCTACACAGGTTCCACCTCCATACTCAAAATGAAACTGAGCCTGGAAGTGTACAACAACCCCACACATACCTTGCTAATTCGATTATCAGTGCCAGGATGTCTGTCTTATCGACTACTCTCCTGCTCCCCCCCCCCACACACACACACCAGGCATCATGAAAGACCCAGTCCTGGGCTCAGAAAGAAAATAAATATCTGGTCCTCTTCAAAGTATTGATAAGCCTCTTGTTTTAATTGAAATAATAATTATAAATTCTTGTTCTTATCACTAATGGGAGTTAATTATCTTGCATATGCTGCTGTTGCTTCTATGGCTGTAACGGAGTGAGGTTAAAGATAAGTGAAATGCAAATAGGAAAAAAAAATACAGAAGGCAGTAACACTTTCCTAAATGTAATACCATACCAACCACAACAAGATTCCTATGAGTAGGGCAAAAAACTAAGCATCTCACAACCAGTCAGGATTCCTAACCAAAAACCAAAACTATGATAAATGAAGAAATATTTATATAAGCATAACTATCAAATATATTTATTATTTACACAAACTGTAAAGATATTTATAGTGCAATCCTAAATTTATTTATTCAGAAGCAAGTCCCAGCGTATTCAATGGGGCTTACTCAAACAGGGACAGAAATGCAACCTCAAGTGATAAGCAACTTCATTCACACAACCCAAAATTCCGAATCATGCCACTTTACACTGTTTTGCAACGGTTTATACTTGTTTTTATGGTTATTGGATTTTAAATGGCTTTATTTCTTGTTGTGAGCTGCCTTGGTTTGCAACCCTACCTCACAGGGGTGTTGGAAAGACTCCATACACACACGCACACACTGCAGATGTATAAATACATACAGCCCATATAATAGTTTATTGTCAAACCAATTGGTCATTGCAGAAAAATTAGTTTTTTAAAAATCAGTATAAGTTTCCTACAGAATAAAAACTGCAATACCTAAGTAAGCCCTGCCTACTTGCTTTAAAATAGGACTGGGGGGGGCAGAAAGAGAACACAAACACAATTCTTTTTTACATTCACTCCAAAGTCCCATTGATTTTCAGCACATTCATAATCATGTCTACTCAAAAGTAATTCCTACTGAATTCAATAGGATTTACTCTGGACATATGGGATTAGCACTGTTTTTACCCCCAAAAGCAACTATTGGGAAGGTTTTCAAAACACTGCCCAGGATCTGACTCCTACACACAACAGGGGGAAAAACTGAAATGTATATACCTACCCAATTTATGAGATTTTCAGATAAACAGGAGGGGAAACCACCATTTTCTGGCCTCGCAATGAGGTTTTGCAGACACTGCCACCAAACAAACACTTCACTGATTGGCTGAAATCCTGAACGGGCGGGGTTAAAGCTACGAAGTGCTATACAGTAGTTTAAAATAAGATTTAACCGAGACTTCCCAGGAGGATCCCTACGCCTGTGCAGCCTCTGAGACGAGTTCCGTCTTGGATGAAACTTATCCAGTTTAAATTCAGTCAGAAGGCTCTTTTCTGACTGGGAATAATTTCTTCCGGTTAAAGAAGAAACGTGAGATTTCCCACATAGCTTTGTTTTGATTGTTGGAGTCTGGAATTCGTCAGAATTGTCTGTCTTCCAGCAGCTCAGACAGAGCGAGGATTTTTATGCTAGCTCAGCTGGATAAGTGACCCTTTTTTTATATACGGATTAACAGGCAAACATCCTCCTGTCTACATTCATCATTTTCTTATCTATACAGCTAAAGAGATTTGTCAAAGTAACAGCAATTGAGATAACCTAGGTGAGGTAAGACTTTCCTTTTTTTATTCACGGAACTAAGGGGGAAGAAAATATAAATAGCTTATCTTTTTTTTTATTGCAAAAAGCTGACATGGAAAATAGCATTTTAAAGATTACAACGGATGAGAGATTTCTGATTGGAAGAGATAAGAAATCTTTTTGATTTATGGCTCTGACTATTTTTCCTGATCTACTTTTTTTTTTGACGAATCTGCTCATTCTCTCTGCTACTAGCTATTTCGACGCTGTGAACTAAAGCCGTTCTTACACTTCCGGGCAGATAAGAGATAAGGGCTGTCTAGCGTGTGACGTTAGTTTGTTGGAAAGATTAACTCCTTTGTAACTGGTTAAAGAAATAAGCTGCTCTTTGTTTGGGACATTGAAAATTGAAGGAGTTTTGTTCCTTTGGCTTTAAGAATGACAATTAAGAAGATCATGGATGTACAAGAAGGGACTTTATCTCTAGACATGTTTCAGAAAATAATGAATGGGATTAACTCAATAAAACAAGAACTGAGAAATAATAGACAAGCGTGGAGAATTGAATTTCACGAAATGAGACAGGAGCTGAAAGAAACTCAGGATTCTATGAGAAAGGAGAATAAAGATAGATCTGGAAAACAAAAAAAGGATGAAAGAGAAATTAAAGGCAGGGTTCAAACTATGGAGATTGGCTTAATTATGGACATGAAAAAAGATTTGGATTTCCTGGCTGTGATGGATCCTGGAGACAAATATTACAGTTTGGAATTCAGCGCTGTCCCTGAAGGAATTGAAGAGATTGGAGATAAAGATATTATCGGTTCAAAAAAATTCTTGGACTGGAAGGATTTGATGGAACTTGAAATGGAGAAAGTTAACAGAATTAATCCCTGTTTTGTGTCAATGGAAAAACCTTCAAGAGATGTACTAGTGTATCATGTGGAAAAGAGGAACAGAGATGCGGCTTTGCAACAATACTTCAGTGATACGTTTGGATTTGATGGCAAGAAAATATCTGTGATGGAGGAAATTCCTATCAGACTTTTATTATATGACTATGACAGCAAGATTTTTGGGTGCGTAAAGATGGAAGATGGACCCAATATGGATAATGACAGAAGAGCGATTTAAAATTACTGGACTTAGTAGATTTGATGAGTTGGATTAATTGGCATGTTTATTTAGAAAAAAAATTGATTGACATATATCACAAGGATTGGAAACTTCTCTTTGACTTTTTGTGGAAGATTAAAATGATATGATGTTAATGAGATTTGAAACTAACTAAGATAACCGTTGGAGGAAGGTGATTTTATAATCTATTAAGAGATAGGTTTGTTATATATTATAGATTTATAGCTGAACTATGACAAATCGGAAGTCAATATTCTTTCTTTTTTTATATATATATATATATATATATATATATTCTTTTTGTATTGTACTAGTTATTGATTTGTGTTGTTTTCTTTTTGTATTGTTTTGGTTTTGAAAATTGGAATAAAAATTAATTGAAAAAAAAAAGATTTAACTGGGGGGGTGCCTGACGTTTTTATATATATCTCGAGAACCGCACCACCTAGAAACTTAATTTTTTTTTAAAATGAAAGCTGAGAATCCGGGCCACCTAAGGGGCTAGCCGGGCGCCGGGTGGCATGCTTAGAATCCGGGTAAAACCCGGCTATCCGGGCAATATGGCAACCCTAATAAGACAACACCCGGCGTATAAGACGACCCCCGACTTTGGAGAAGATTTTCCAGGGTTAAAAAGTCGTCTTATACGCCGGAATATACGGTACTTGCACTTTTCCTTTGTACTTCCCCAGTAGCTCGGTGAGTGTCTTCTGACCCGGGGGTCTCATTTTCCAGCACTATTTCGTGTTGCATTTTGGATACTATGTTCATAGGGTTTTCGTGGTAAGAGGTATTCAGAGGTGGTTTTCCATTGCCTTCCTCTGAGGCAAGGGAGTTGTAACAAGGGAGTAATATGTTCCTTTAATTGTGTACCATTGAACATATTATCCAGTAGGAGAAAGAGAGTGGTGTTGTATTATTGAGTGCTAGTTGGAATTGTGCTTGTGCTGCCTAGTGTGAGAGGCTGGGTTTTCATGTTTTTGTGTGTTTCAAAGTTGCCCAATACCACTCAGTGTGAGAGACTGAACTGGTATAGTGTTTAGCCCTACCTCTGTCAGACGCAGGGAGGGAATGGTTGCATTGTTGTTTGTAAGACACTGCATCACCCTAGATGGAAATGGGTGAATGAGTTGTAAATTATACTTGATGCTGTTATGTATTTTTGTAGACCAAACATTTTTTCCTTCATGGTTGGTTGGGTGAAGATTAGTTATCTGTATGGTTGGTGGGAATGAATCAGAGTGGGGCTTGGATGTGGAGGACTGCTAAGGACATGTTTGGGAGGGGTTACTGTGTGTGGAGAGGTGTGCAGCTCCTATTTTCGTTATTTTTAATTACTAACAATGCTGTTTTGTAGAGTTTGTTGTATTTGTGTGTTTGATTTTCATTCATAATGTTTATGTTTAAGAGAAAACCTTATTTTTCTGTTTTGAATGTGTATATTTTGTAATGTTTTGTTTAATGCTTTAATCTAGGTTATAAACTGCTTTGAGATTCCCCCCCCCCAAAAAATATAAAGTTTTGCAGAAATTACTTGAATAAATAAATAATACATGATGTGACTGAATAGCTATTCTGGAAGTTGGTCTTTCTTTCAGATTCATTAGTGCAGGATAAAGGGTGGTCTCGTGTACAGATCTCAAAGGGGCTTCCAGAAGCCACAAGTCATGGTCACAAGGGATTATCTCTACCCAGTCATACCTTAGAATGGCAGGAACTGAATCTACACCAGACCGCCTGGAGGGCAGTTCCAGCTGAGTCTTGGCAGGGGGTATGATTGACCCTTTTCCTTAATCAGCCTCATGTTTACTTCTAGGCAACGCTAGCCCTACAATTAAGCAGAATGAGGCAACCACCTCAGGCAGCAGATGCTGGGAAGCAAAAGTGGCAGCCTCCCCCCAGCTGTCCCCCCAGCTGTTCACAGCCATCTCTCTTTATTGGAAGACAGAGCTGTGTGGGCCATGCAGCCTTGGCTGCACCTCTTAAACAAGACTGCTTCCCTCAGGCATGGTGGAGGACATGATAATATTGTGGTGGGGACAGCACACTCTGTCTATCTGTCTTTCTCTTCAAACATGGTGTAAAGTCATGATGAGACAATAACAAGGAAGCAGGCAATCATTAGCTTAACAAGGAAGCAAACATCATAGTGCATGTTTATTGAGTGTAGGTGGGTTCTAGATAGGGACAGAATCCGTTGGCCGGTGCCGGTTCAAAAGCAATCTTTTGGCCTAATGGGCTGGTATCGATTTGAGTTTGTTCTTTGCCCGCTAGCTGCTTCTTTTTCTGATCCATTCCACCCTCAGAAAAATATTGATATTAATACTGACATTTTAAAAGAAAATATCAAAAATTTTAAAGGAAATTATAAAGGAAATATCGATAAAAATATAAATGGTGCTCCAAGCTAAATTCATATAAACCCTTTTACATATTCCAAAATGCAGCTATATTACTGGAAACAGGGCTGTGCCCCTTTGAGACAACAGCATGGTTAGCAGTCTTAAAAGCTTCGGCTAAAAAACTTCAACTTCAAGATAACAACAGGGATGCTATCGTATTTACCTGTGGATAATGGATATAGTTATTGTAGTGCATGCCAAAGCCTGTGGCCCCAAACACTTTGTTGCATTGGAGTATCTCCTTTCTTTTTCAGATGGGATTTGATTCTGCACTAGCCCAGCTAAAGCAGAGACCCTGGCATACTCCCTTTCAGGACCTTTTGGCTCACTCATGTATAGGGATGGGGAGAATATATAAAAAAAAAATCAAAGCTTGTACCAGATCCCAACTGAGTTTGCTAGTTTGCTATTCCTTCAGTGCGGCACTGATCTCTTGTGGTGGGTCGCAGCTGCAATCAGCATGGATTTTGTGGCTGCGACTGCAATTGGCAAGAATTTTTTTAAAAATCCTCCCCCTATTTTATGTAATCTTTTTTGTAATTAAGATGTTGTGTCAACCACAGGATTTCCATTTGTCCATTATGAAATAAATAAATAAATAAATAAATTATATATTATGATTTTTTTTGTTATTATCGCATTAGTGTTATTATCTCTTTTCCCAAAGGGTTCTTCAGGACCCCCCCTTTCTTTTGTAAAAAATAGATTATTATGAACAACACACATATACACTGTGCTGCCCACCAACCACTCAGTTCGGTGCAAGTAGCAATCAATCATTCACCCCGGGAAAGGGGTAGGTGTACTGTCCTCTCCTCTATGAGATATCAGTGCTTCCAAACTGGCACAGACCATATTCAAAAGAGAGTAAGCCTGAGGCAAGACAAACTCAAAGGCGATTATCTACCTCATACCTATACGGTTTCAGCCCAGTTTATCTAAAGGAGCGCCTCCAGCATCGCCAATTATGCCGCCTGACAAGATCAGCCACACAAGACCTTCTCTCGGTCCCACCAGTTAAAACAGCTAGGCTGGTGCAGACCAGAGAGAGGGCATTTTCGATTGTGGCCCCCGCCCTCTGGAATTCCCTTCCTTTCGATCTGCGTCATGCTCTCTCCCTGATAGGTTTCCGCCGGGCCTTGAAGACCTGGCTGTTCAGGCAGGCCTATGGGAATTCTGGGATGGGTTAGCTTTTAATGCTGTTTAGTTTAATTTTGAATGTGGTTTTCTGGTTTTATATTGTATTTTATTGTGTCAGTGTACGTCGCCTAGAGTGACTGTTAATTCAGCCAGATAGGCGACTCATAAATAAATTATTATTATTATTATTATTATTATTATTGATATGTAAAAATAGGAAAAAACACCACATGGAATGCTGTGATCAATTCATTCACATAAGGGACCTAAAAATTACGCAATGTTTTATCCTGCTGCCAAAAAACCACGTGGAACACTGGTGTCATTCATTCATGGCACCTACCTAAAAATTACACAATTTTCCCCGCCACCAGAAAACTACGTGGAATGCTGTCATTTACATAAGTATCTACAAAAATAATTACACAATTTTTGCAACCCCCCCCCAAAAAAACCCCTGCGGATATAATTGCTGAAAAATGCAAGCAGCACATTGAATCAGCAAGCATCAGAGAAAGCGGAAACAAAGGACGGACCAGGAAAGAAACAGTGGACTATCGAACTGCATGCGGATCGGCACCATGCAGCAAACCCCATCCCTGCTCATGTACAACCTGCTTACCTTGAGCAGGTTAAGGGAACAGCCACAGCTTGGTGACAGAGCATCTGTTTTGCATGCAAAGGTCCAAGGTTCAATCCCCAGTATCTCCAGGGAGGACTGGGAAAGATTCCATGCCTGAACTGCCAGTTAGTATAGACAATACTGAGCTAGATAGACCAATAGTCTGACTTAACATTAGGCGGCTTCCTATGCTCTTCACTCCTTGGGTATTTCTTATGATCCTTTTCAATTAGCTGCTTATTTTAGGAATCTGCATGTAGCTAAATATTGTAAGTCTTTTGCTCTGGCCAGATTTAATGTGCAACCATCTCTCCTCGAGTGTATGCCTTTGAAACAACCAGGGGGTGAATTCTGTGGAACACATCCTTCTGTTTTACAATGTCTATGCTGGAGCTCATCAGCAAATGATTGGGCCTTTACTGGCCAAACTACCAGAAAGGTCAGCTCAATTCTATATTAAATATCTGCAGGGAGAAAAAATCCCAGGAGTGTCATTGATAATGGCCAAATTTCTATTGAAATTTCTAGCAGTGAGACTAAGAAGGCACTTAACCACCTGAAGCTGGAAGGATGATTTCAAGGGGCTTACCTGAGGTTATTTGTTATTTGTATATAATTGAGCTGCTGTTATATGTTACATGCTTTTATATTTATCCTGTAATTAAGATTTTGGTATATGTTTGGTTTATTTTTGGTCTTATTTCTGGTCTGTTGACTGTAATAAATGGATGATGGTGAGTTTTGCAAGATCTGTGTGACTAGGTTTTTTTCTGTGAAAAGAGCAAGCTGGGCTGAGGGTGGGCCTAAAGTGTTTACCTGGTGTTAGATCTATTTGTGCTGCACTCTTACAATGACTCCTTAATCAGTACATTTTTAAATACAAATACACATATTGGAGCTAACCATGTAGTGGTTAAGAGTGACTACTGTAAGTAAAATTCCTCACTTGCCCATGAAACTCAGTGAAGGAACTTGGGCCAGTCACTATTTCTCAGCCTATCCTACATCACAGGGTTGTTGTGCACATAAAAAAATCGGGTGGAGGAATGATATGTGTCATCTTGAACTACTTAGAGGAGAGATGAGATAGCAATGTAATAAATCTCTCTCCTAAATGACATTGTTGTTAGAGAAATTATTCTGGATTTTTCATGGGGGAAGAAAGAGTGCAAAACAATACAATTCAAGTTCTCAGTGGTATCTGAAACATTTTTTTTTAAAAAAATCAATGTATTTGAAAATAATGTGTGATATGTCCCTAGTCAAAACATTCCCCACAGCATCTTAAAGAGAGTGTGTGTGCACATCAATGGGACTTTGCCCCCTCTCTGCTATGTTTCTTATTTTTATCTATTAAAAATGGTTGCTTGAAATGCAGTTCAATGATCTCAGGAGTGAATGAGGATCAGAGATAACTGCAGGTGGTAAGACCCTTTACCTCGTCCCTGAATTCCAGGTGACACTTCCTCAAGTGGAAAAGGTGTGAAATTTTAGTTCAACGCAATTAAAGTGCAATAAATCTATGTTATTATCATTCATTATGGTCAACAGACAAGATATAAGACCAAAAGTAAAACCATACAATGTACCATAATGTCAGGGATACAGCAAAACACAAACAGGTATAACATAAATGCCATTGGTTCATTGTAATGCTGCTTCTTACCAGCACTGCCAAATCCAGAGTTCAATACAGTGAAGTTACTAGGGCTGATAAGGAATCCTCTATAGTGCTCTAATCAGTGAAGACTGGTGGCTCTAATGTCAGTGGGGCAACTTTCAAGAAGCCAAGTTCAGCACCTTGGACAGCTTCTTGAAAGTTTGGACAGTAGATTCCCTGCTCCACTGACATCGGAGGCACCAGTCTCCTCTAGCTGTAAGACAAGTATAGGGAAGTTTTTTTTAGGCCAGCGGGCCAGCTTGTCCTCTCCCCCAACCCTTGTGGGCCAAGTATGACCACCTGTCAATCATGTGACATCACGGTGACATCAGGTGACCTTTTTGCCTATGGGGTCTTCAGTAGCTCTTACAAAATACTATTTTGTGCATCACTTTGAAAGGATCTGTGCAGACACTGCTGATCAGCTGATTGGTGTCACCTGCAAACACCCTTTCAGCTGAGTCAGGTTTTTACCTGCCTCACACCTGATGTCATAAATGATGTCATGTGTAGAGCAGATGGTCATGGCTTGGCTGAAATGCCCTGGGGGGCCAAATGGGAAGGCACAGCAGGCTTAATTAGGCTGGAGGTTCCCCTGCCCTGCTCTAGGGAGATGTGTTCTCCTTAGAGCAGCAAACAGCAAGTAAGCTAAAATAATTAAAACCTTGGGCATTAAAAACAGCAATTAAAAATACCTTTATATTTTCCCATTAACGGATCTGAGATGCAGTGGAGGAGCCCAATGATCTAGAAGTGATGGATGAGGCCAGGGAGGGGCCATGTGATCTGCTTGCTGATAGTCCCTCCCCCGAGATGTTGGCCAATGTGATCAAAACAGCCTATTAAAGGTCCATCCCCTTGCACTGCCTCTGGTGGCTCCCATGCTGCCAGGCCAACCTCCTGCTGCTGATCCACCCCCAACCCAGGAAACAATGCTGGAGGTGAAATTGGGGGATGATCTGGCTGAGTTGTCCCTGCCCCCATCACCACGGACGTGCTATTGGCTGCACAGGTACGAACAAATTGAACCTGTTAATCCACCTACCCATAGGAGTGCCTGTTTGCTTGCTCAGTCCCAAGCCAAGAAGTAAGTCCCAAACAAGAAGCTGTGCCTGCCCCTTCCTTTATTAGGGGGATTCAGGGGGTGGGTAAAGTGTTGCAACAACATCTTTACTTGTGTAGCCATGCTGAGTAGTGCCTTGCAGGGATCTTAACCCTGTGTGCGCTGTAATCTGATCTATGTTCCAATCCTGTGCTAACCAGTAGATTAAAGCCCTTGGCAATAATTGAGCCAAGAGTCCCAAATCTGAATCTGTTGGTGGGAGCCAGGACAAGGTAGGCCTTCGGTCTGATCCAGTAGGGCTCTAATTATGTTCTTAGGATCTTATCAAAGGAAGAAATCATGCTAAATAATTTTGTGTAGGTAAGCCAAAGAGATTGGAGAGTGTGTGCACGTGCCTGTACATGCATGTTTGTATATAACAACGTTTCTGGACAGCTGTAAGGAGAACAGTGAAGCTCTCCTTTCATTATACCAGTTAGAAAGTGAACCTAGAAAACAAAAACAAAATTGGCACATGACTAAATTGCTTGCATAAGTCATCTGGGCACAGGACTCTGGGGTGACCTCCATTCCTTATGGGTTATGAGGGGGCACAATAATCTGCCCAGGAGAACTTAAATTTATCATGCCCAGAAGCCATGTTTATTGGTAGAATCTATTATGTGTAGAATACTTTCTCTAACTCTTAAAAAAAGTTTGCAAAACTCAAGACATTCTAGCTGTCCAAAAAGAAAAAAGAAAAACCAAAAAGAAAAAGAAAAAAGTACATTCTAAAGGCTGTTCAGTAATTTTTTCACATATTGTTCCACCTACGCCACACTGCTCAAATCGCTTTAGGTAAACCATCTCTAACATACATTAAAAACGATGCCCTGTGAAAAGGATTTTAAGCAATGTTCATTTGTCTAGAAGTGTAGATGTGGGACTGAAAACCCATCATCAGTTCGTTTTGACAAAAAGGTAATAATTAAAGTCTTTTAACTCCCCTCCTCCTTCTACTGCACATCATTTGACCTATGATAAAACAGCCTATCAAATTTCCATTCATTATTTCTACCTGAAGGGCTCTGCCAGCTCACACGTATATAAATCTCCATTTGTCAGCTTTAAACTATACCTGTCCCACCCGCTACGAGGGCTCATTGCTCTTGTCCCTTAAAAATTGCCAAATACCGTCAAGTGACATAACCTGCCTTCAGCCTCCAATGACCCTTGCAATCAATAATATTTGTAACCTGTAAGTGCAGAGTTAAGTAGAACAGAAGCCGTGCACTATCCTCGTTAACCACATTGAGCTGTGATACTGCAACCTGCTCCCTTGTGCCTCCTGTGATCAATTTTAATCTCTGGCCCAGGAATAAAAGAATGCAGGCTCCTGCTTCTGAATTCATCTCAAAAGGATGCTATAGATTTGTCTGTCTGCAAAGGGAATGAAAGATTTAATTCAACCAGGGGCTGAAGGAAAGAATGCATCTAAACTATCATTCCTTCTCATTACCCTCGGTAATATTTAAGCCTTCAGTTGACAGTATTAAACACAGGGAAAAAAATACAGTGATAGGTTAAAAGCAGACCTCTCGTTCTTTCTTACATACCAGAGACTCACAGTTGCTCATTATAGCATTTGTGATTAGTATAACTGTCATCACAGCTGGATCACTGTTTGTATCACAGGCTATTCACAAAGCACAAACTGGCAACTAACACACACTGCAAAAATTAGATTTAGAGCACACTGTAAAAAAATGAAACTGTAGAAAGGAGTTTGTTGCGGGTTTTTAACATTCAGGAGCCAAATTAATATTTTAAATTATATATTACATTTCAGATGCTTGTGTTCAATTTGTACACATATACTGTACACCTGTCTGTCTGTCTGTCAGTCTCTTTCTCTTTACACACACACACACACTGCGGACTGTTCTATTACATTGTGTAGAGGGAAATCCAGGCTTTCTATCAAGTATCTACTCATCAGGGAGCTGCAGCCAATCACAGCATGACAATTGTACACAGAAAACATCTGAGATGTAAAAGTGAAATACAATGTATGAAGCAGCTGTGAAAGACAAAAAGGAAAGAAAGTGGGGGGATGCTTGTCTGTACTTTTCAGAAATATGTGGAGGGGAGGTTTGTAACAGGATAAGCAATCAGTAAACCCCAGAAATGTAGTGAATGTGCACCTGTATCAGTAAATCTTAAGATATTACAAGAATAACCAGAAATGTTTGTATCATGACTTGTTTTTTTGACATTTACACCTTTAGCATGGAAATTGTCCTCTGATGATAACATATGGAAATGAGGGTATTTGAACATTTAGCGAAGGCGATCAATAAGCTTTAGGTGATCAATTAGCTTTAACATCCCTAGGCCCGACGTACTCTTGTGAGATGAGTGTAAAGTGAAACTTTAAAAATGACTGGTCTCTATATCATTCCTTGCATTGCTCCTTTGAGACATAAACGCAGGTGGATTATAGTGAAAAATAAAATGCCTGCTGAAGGGCACAGCCTTCTTCAACACACTGTGGTGGTTCACCTTGGCACAGCCATACTCACAAGTGTGAGGATTGGAGAGTGGAAGAAAAAGTGAGAGTCGCACCCGGCAATCATAATGTTAAGGAACATGCCTCATATAAACTGTGGCCATCCTATAACAGGATTTTTTTTTTGCTATTTCATTGTTGCTCACTGAAACAGGCAGTAAGAATTTTCTCTCTGTGTTGGTCATATTCATGCAATCCCCATGACAACGAAAGCATGTGTAACTTGTGTTCATCTCTCAGTTTCCTTTTCTCCACTACACTATGAGGATAATAATACTAGGTTGCTGTAAGGATTAGTCAGATAGCACATTTGAAGTTCTCTGAATATCTAAATGTAAAGATATTTTCATTCAGAAGAGAAGACTGAGGGGAGATATGATAGCACTCTTCAAGTACTTAAAAGGTTGTCACAGAGGAGGGCCAAGATCGCTTCTTGATCATCCCTGAATGCAGGACATGGAATAATGGGCTCAAGTTACAGGAAGCCAGAATTCGGCTGAAAATCTTCCTAATTGTTAAGAGTAGCACAACAATGGATCCAATTACTTAGGAAGGTGGTGGGGTCTCTAACACTGGAGGCATTCAAGAAGCATCTGGATAGCCATCCGTCAGGTATGCTTTAGGTTGGATTCCTGCATTGAGGGGGGAGTTGGAATCGATGGCCTTGTAGTCCCCTTCAACTCTACGATTCTATGCTTCTATGATATTATTAGAAAAGTTGGCTCTTTCCTCAGCTTTCAAAGCAAGTCTATGAAAGAAGCAATTGTTCTAATCTGCTAAGTGACAAGGTGCACGGAATCAAGAATCGCAGTTTCCACTCAATGATCCACTGTTTTGGATTAATTGGTTACCCTGAATAAGAAGCCTGACTCCTCGTGCATTTGGAACAAATGGTTATGCTCAGAACAAAGATTCACTGGGTTGTATTCAATGCAGCAGTAAGGAGAACATTCTGTCAGCGCAAGGATTTCTCCTTGCGCAACATAACAATCTCCTCCCCCCCCCATATGCCCTCTAAATCTGTTATAGGGTTTTCCTCAACTCTCTAGAACAGATTTAGGGGCTGCATAGGGTGTGTGCAGGGTAAGGGGGGAGAATTCCCATGTTAGCTCTAGTCCTTGCAGTAGCACTTTTGCTTAGTTGAATACTGCCCTCAGATGAAAAGTTTGAGTAGCAAAATGGGCATAGGTGTGCTCTGGCTCCTACTCAAAGAGCAAACTTCTGATCAGTTTCAATGGCAAGCATACATAGCTTGTGTTTCATGTACCTTTGGTTTAAAACCTTACTGGGCTTGTACACATATGCATATTTACAGGATCTCAGATTTGACATTAGCAATTGGTTTAATAAAAGTTATGAAAGGGCTGTGCTGTGCTGTGGACTGAGGTCTTATGAGTCTCTGTCTCCAGTCCACCCTTCTCGAGCTCCGCTCTTTAATCAAAAAATAGAGACTCTTAAAGGGACAGATGCTAGGCATGCTCCTGCACTGTACCTGGCTCCTCAGGGGGCAGGGGAGGATGTTCATGATGGGCCTGGCTCTAGTGTGTGGGTTATGGTTCAATCTCATTGTTAGGAAACTAGCCCAGCTCCACTGAGCTTCCGGCTGGGCTCATAACTGTTGCCTGTTGTGAAATACCAAGCAACCAAGGGATTTCAAGAGAAACAAAACTTTTCAAGAAAACTAATTCATGTCAGCACATCTCAACCTGGAAACCACAGAAAACATTCCTATAGATTGTTAAGCAAGTGGTGTTGTGCCACCTGCCCTCTCCCTAGCACATGAAAGATTTGTTGGACGTTTGAGGCTAGTGAAGAATCTCTGTACACGGTGGACAAAGCTGACAAGACTTGGAAGCAGAAAGTGGCACTGAAGTCCTGCTAAGGGGGAAAAACCAAATCTGAAGAAACACCTGGGGAATTTGGGGAGAAACAAATGACGTTTCAATAAATCTAACAAAATACCTAAATATATAGTTTTACTTCAGCCATTCTTAAAAAAAGAGCTAGAGCATTGGTTCAACACTCTTCCCAACCTTATAGTCATTGGGAGGGAAAGACTGAAAATCTGTTGGAAGCAAATTTGCACAAGGAAGAGAAAAGGTTCCAAAACTATCACAGTCAATGGGATATCTCCTTGATGCACACCTGCCGAGTGCTCAAGAGTATTTATGCTTTTTTTGATCTGCTTGTGAAACTCTCTTGTTAAGAGGACCTCTTAATGCATGTTTTTCCATTCAGTACCTGAGCTGAAGATATGCCCATCTCAATGGAGAGCCATCTGATAACAAAAAATAAGAAGCATCTAATCGATAAATAGAAAATCAAGTTACATGCTCCCAAAAGATCGCTTTTAACAAGGATTTCTCTGTGAAATGTTCATGCTTGTCCACGACTGCTGCTGTTGCTTTTAATCCTTTCACACCAGTGGGTCCAACATGCCTGCCATTAACGCTAATGTAAAACGAATGAGCATTTTACACCAAGATTGCTTGGCACTTTTCCCCAGGAAAAGGGGTTAACACCAGAATAAGCTTTAGCAATGTAAATTATTTCCCCCATGTGGCTGCAGAACCACACAAGTTATTCATTTAAAAATTATTAGCATATAAAAACATTATTATCTCTGCAGTTAATGTACACTTCACTGACAACCTTTTGGACCATTACAATTAAAGGAAGGCAGCAGCCCCTTAATGAAGTTACAAAACATATTGTTTATTAAAGAGCAAATTATATCTTTAATTAACTTTAAATATTATAATCAAATGAAAAATTCTTTCATAAACAGAAAGGCCTTTCAAGTCCTCAAGGCCAGAGCCAATGGTATAATTTGAGAAGATGATTTCAAGTTGCTGCTGTTGTCTTTAAAATCTTTTTAAAAAAAAAATGCTTCGGCTTTTCTGCCAGCTGCTTCAGCTTTTCTCATGGATTTGACACTACTAGTTTTTTTTTAATTAATCAACAGAGGATAAGCCAGAATTCAGATTTTTATTGGTGCCTGAAAAAATCAGTTTTATTAGAATGAGGAAGAGACGTTTGGTCAACTCTAATTTATTTTATATTATTTCCTTTGAGCTAAGATAAAATTGTACAGCATTATCTGTTTTTTTATGACACAGTTGTGTACGTAATGGTTACAAGCCCGATCCTGTTGAAGTAAGTGACAAAATACCCACTGATTTAAATTAAATGGGCAAAATTACTGCTAACCATCTTCATAAAGGGTAGCTAACCAGAACTAAAGATACATAGTGGTTGAAATATTATTTAGCAACCCAATAAAGCCTGATATTAAAAAGTTATATTAGTTCCAAAATGCCTTTTGTAGAAAGAAGTTCCACTGATGTCAAGCATCAGACAGTATCACTTTTAAACAGTTAACAGCTCATTAAGAATGTTAAATCATCTCTTGTTGAATAGGTACTACATATATAGACAGTAGCAACATGGTAATCATTGGGGGGCTGGAGGGGGGAGAGAGGACCAATTTACCAGGGCAGCCTTTCCCAACCTTTGGATCCCCAGATGTTGTTGGACTACAACTCCCACCAACTCCAGCATGACCCTGGTCAGGAATGATTTGAATTGTAGTCCAGCAACATCTGGGGACCCAAAGGTTAGGAAAGGCTGTTCTAGGGGACACAATAGTCTCTGTGCACTCCACACATAGGCTTGAATTCAACAAAGTAACTGCACTTGTGGAACAACCTCTGCTCATGCAATGGAACTCCCCCTTTCTCTCCACCCCTACATACCATCTGTACAGAGCCAAATCCGCTCCAGAGGTTTGGATGAATCCCCAGAGCAGATCTGGAGTGTAGGAGGAGGAGGAGGGAATTTCCACTGTATGGGCAGAAGTAGTTCCATGACTGCAATAACTTAGTAGGACACAACCCATACACACTACATCCTATGAGATCCTTTACAATAGAAGCTGCACCGTGTTTGTCTCTAAGTTGCAACTATTCACTTACATGGGAGAAATCTAAAAAGTGCATTTAATGACATTGCTGCGGAGGTAGCACAAGCTGTCCCTGCTGACTCTAAGGACACTCCTTCAAGAGTTTGATAACTGCAGTCTATTCATTTTGCTCTACAGAACTGATGGGAAGCCACTGAGGTTGGCAAAGAGACACAACTGAGTAAGTGGAAGCACAGTCATGTAAGGGCAGCCCCATGATACCTAACTCCACCAAATCTTTTGTGATGCTACACAAGATTTCGGTAGCTAACCTCGTTAATATCTCTTTCTTTTTTAACAAGTTTGACATTGCTAGTTAGCTGCAGGGATTTGTTTTATAATTTTTTAAAGCAAACCACGGCAACAAGGAATTACCTGCATAAATTGGTTCATAACCACAGTCCACAGAAGCCACAAAACTGTGAAAGCAAAAGAGATTTTCTGCATAGTTGCAGTAACTGAGGAATACATACACATATAATGAAAAAAAAATTAAAATGCTTGCTTCTCAGAAGAGGATTGTTAAGTAATTGATGAAATGCTTTTTAGAGAAGGAAATCAGTGGTTTTCTCTTGACATTAAAGCAAAAATCATGTCGTGCCTACAGAGACTGACACAATGGCATTGGATTTAAATAAACACTTTTTTAACATGGTGGGCAAAGCTTTTCTGCTAAAAAATAAATGCTTATTTTTAAAAGCATGTGCAGCATGGATAAAATCTGTATGATGTATTCAAATTATTCTGTAAAACACATTTGTCAGGAAAAGAAAAAGAAAAACACAGGCAAGCAACATATCCTACTTTAATTACTCCCTTAAACAACAGAGCGTGAACAAGTTCCAGTCAAATTTAAGAGGTTGGACCCAACCTAAGTTGCTCATATTTAGATCCCATTGAAATGAATGAGACAAGTTAGTCATGACTAATTTGACTCATTGATTTCAATGGGAACCAAGTGTGACTAACATACTCTGAATCCAACCCGACCATGTAAACATTTTTAATTCTCGCTGAAGTAAACTTGGCTTAAAAGTGATAACCCTATCCCATGCTCCAGTTATTCTCAAATGGCCTCCATTTATCATCTACCACTATCTCTTGAAAGGGCTAAGCTGCTCAAAAGAAAATCACTCTCTTCCTTAAAATGGCAGGCAACCAGGGCTTTTTTGGACAGCGCTCATGGGTATGAAGTACCGCCACCTTTTTTTTTTTTTTTTTGCTGCCCTTGGCAGCCTTTTTCTGCTGGAACCTATAGCACTTTTGTCAAGATATGAATATCAACACTTTATTTTTTTATACAAAGCACTGCATGTGACTAACAGGGCCTCAAGTTCCAAGAGTTTCCTGTAAATCCCTCTCCCAATATTAGCTATCAGGCAAATTTGGATTGTCTTTGGAGTATGGGATGTCACAAAAACCTCTCATCAAGAAATTCAAAGAAGACCAGAAGCCAAAAAGCAAGCAGGTATTGGCAGAAGATCGCAGGTGAATTCACACAATACGTTTTTATGGCTGGCAGTGACCACTTCTCCATATTGATCTGGCATAATCTTTCATTCCATTCAAAGAAGGTTATGGCCAACTTGTCTTGAAGAGGGGATCTATTAGGCTTATTCCTAGTGTGCTATAACAACAGTATCTTCATGTAGGCATGGATAAATTACCATGGAAATGGTGTGAAACAGATTTAACTTTTTTCTATTTGAAAATCACTGACCTTTGTTTATTTTTTTTCCAGTTCTCACCACCCTCTGTCAGTCTCACTCCACATCCCCTCCCATGGGCATCATGGGGAGGGGCACCACCATCGGGGGGTGGGACTGTTGTAAGGATTACAACTAGATAATCAGTGCAGAAAACTTTGAACACTTGAATGAGTTATACTGTTGTTCTTTTGTCAAGGTAGACAAAAGAAAGTACTTCTTCACACAGTGCATAGTTAAACTACGGAATTCCCTCCCACAAGATGTAATGGCTACCAATGATGGCTTTGAAAGGTTATTAGACAAATTGATGGTGGGTAAGGTTATCGATGTCTTCTAACCATAATGGCTATTGTCCTGCTTCCACTGTTGGAGGCAGTATATGTCTCTGAATACCAGTTGCTGGGAATCACAAGTGGGGAGAGCACTGTTGCACTCAGGTCCTGTTTGTGGACTTCCCATAGGCATCTGGCTGGCTACTGTGAGAACACATTGCTGGATTAGAAGGGCCTTTGGCTTGAATCAGCAAGGCTCTTCTTATGTTCTAATATTATGCTATTGTTGTGAATTCAGATCAAATTATTTATCACATATTTACTTGCAAAAGCATACAAAAACATATACTTTTCATGCACAGTGAAGAAAAATTTCTGAACTGAAGAGAAATCCATGATGATGTTGCACAACACAGTTCAAAAGCATACCAAGTTCAACATCACTGTTTTAAAGGCCTGGGACATACAGTGACATACGATGACAGATGGCAAGGAAAACAATATCCCCATGGTGAATGATCCCCTCCTCCCAGCTGTAGGATTGGATCCCAACTTGCTTGCTGAATGACTCTGTGGGCAGAAGGCAGGGGAAAGTTTTCTGCCCCTTCCCTTTGCAGCCCCATGAACCTCCCAAAATTCTGTTCTGGAACAGTGTGGGAAGTGGTGCAGGTGGTGCAGGGAGGTGGATTGTGAGCTTTTCCATGAATGAAAGGAGCCCATTCATTTGCAGAAAGGCAACCCATAATGTTTAGAACTACTTGCCATACCAATTGCCGCCATCTGTGTGTCTTCCACAGAACTCAGCACTCAAATCTTAGCCAAGTTACCATTTCATTAGATCTGAGAGTCTCTGCCAGCTGCTGGCTGGGATGGAAGCTCTCCACATCATGGCACTGATACATCATGGCATTAACATAGTGAATGGTTCTAGACATTATGGCTAGGGGATGATGGATTACTTGCCATGAAGCGGCTGTTTTTCAGCAGCATCCCTGGAAAGAGGGAAATGTGTGCATGCACAAATCATGAACAGATTATGAAATAGCAGCAAACCAACCAACAGGGCAATGTAGTTCAATAAATTAATGCTCAACAGTTAAGATAAACAATACATTAAAATATCATGTTTAAAAAAGGATTAAAAAAAAGGTTTATCACCAAGTTTTGCAATTCTCTCTTTCTACATATATATATATGTATATCTCTTCTTCTTTAGAAGAAAGCTTTGGATGTGAACTTAAACAGAGTTCCTTAACAAAGGTAAATAAATATGTATCCAAGATGACCACATGCGATTATTAGCACACCTATTACAAAGGCTTAGAATGGGTTTCAGCAATTCTTCGTAAGAAAGGTGTATTTGTGTGTCTAACAGTGCATTCATATTAATGTTTATTCAGAAATGTCATTGTGTTCAATAGGGCTTGTTCCCAAGTAAATGGGTATAAGATTATCATCTAAGGGACACATATCCTTAGTATCTTAAACAACTGGGAATTCAAACTCTGGCAACAGTATATGATGATTCCCTCCCCGTTTAATTTTACTGTAAGAAAAAAACCCAGAAATTTTCTTACTGTGAATTTCTGTTTCCAAAAGCCTCCCAGAGGGCTTTTTTTCAACTTTGGCTCTGCCTGGCAGGGTCTAACAATCTTCTTGCTGCCTTTCCAGGGGGAAGGGCACCCTGCCCCCCAGACCACCTGAAAAAGCAAGGATAGCCCCTCAACTCTGCTGTGTGACTCTGATGTGGCTAACAAAGTAACGCTAAGAGCTCACATTTTCCAAGCAGGAAACTAAAGAACTTTACTAAATATGAGAAGCACAGTTCAGGAAAAGTGGAACATAAAGCAAAAACAGTGTATGCATTTTCTTAAAAAAACAGACAGAAGAAAGCATTCCAGCCAAAAACATGGAAATAGGACATTTCCCCAGGAGTCCCTGGTTACCACACTACGGGTACAGTGCTGGCAGAAACCATTATTCAAACTCAACCAGGCTGATCCCAGAAGATGAGTTGGGTGGAATGCCCTCCAGGAGACTTTTGAAAACAGAAATTCATGATAAGAATGTTTTATTTGTTTTTTCCAGTATCTCCTGGAGGGCATTTCTTTACTTTGAGATATAAGAGAACAGTATTACTTCAGGTCGACTTCTAGGGGAACAGAATTTTAAGTGTGCACAACCTTCTGCAAGACCTTCCTACCAAAAGCTAAAGCTGCAGAGGAAAAAAAGTCACTCTTGTAATGTTTAGCAAGTGTGCCGAGACAACTACATGGCAGCCTGACAGCTATTAGCAATATGAAAAAAATTCCCCTGAACACCACTGAGGAAACACCCCCCTCAGGGAATGAAATGTTATCCATCCCCAGAAGAGTCTTTCCTATAGTTGTTTACATCTGAACTATGGCCTCCTTGAGCCACTGAGAAATAGTAGATTTTGCCACTTACATCTCCACTGAAGGCCACAGAGACTCTGCTTTCCTGAATTCTGCAGTCCAGTCCAAATAGAAACATAGTGCCCTAGGCACATCTAATTTATGTCAGTTCTTTTGTTTGGAACAAGAGGAGGCATCCTTCTCCCCACTCCTGACTGCATGTATAATTAGGATTTTAGGTCCTAATTAAACATGCAGTTAGAAGAGTGATGTGGTAGAAGGAGACATGCACAGGCAGCCTGTGTGCCCCATTCTCCTCAGGAGCATCTGGTGGGACAGCATTCCTTACCTGGCTTCAACCTGACGCTCCTAATGCTGCACCCACACCATGCTGAGTTCCCTACTGCATTGCACCTCTCTCTCTCTCTCTCTCTCTCTCTCTCTAACTGGCTGCAACTGTGTGGCATTGCGATGTAACACCATGCTGCCCCATCCCATTTGAAATTTTTTTAATTATGTTTTATTGTGTATTGTATTTACAGTCTTATCATGTTTTGTTGGATGAGTTTCAGTCGGTTCAGTTCGAGGACGTGGACAAGGTGCTTGGACAGGTACGTGCAACCACTTCGGTACTAGATCCTTGCCCCTCTTGGCTAATAAAAACTGGCAAGGAGGGAACAGTTGGCTGGGCCAGGTAAGTGATAAATGCCTCCTTGCGAGAGGGAGTGGTCCCTGGCTGTCTGAAGGAGGCAGCAGTGAGACCACTCCTGAAAAAGCCTTCCCTGGACCCAGAGGATTTCAGCAGCTACAGACCAGTGGCAAATGTTCCATATCTCGGCAAGATCTTGGAACGAGTGGTTGCTGACCAGCTCCAGGCACTATTGGATGAAACCGATTATCTAGATCCATTTCAATCGGGTTTCAGGCCCGGTTTCGGGACTGAGACGGCCTTGGTCGCCCTGTTTGATGATCTATGTCGGGAGAGAGACAGAGGGAGTGTAACTCTGTTGATTCTCCTTGATCTCTCAGCGGCTTTTGATACCATCGACCATGGTATCCTTCTGGAGAGGCTTGCGGAGTTGGGAGTTGGAGGCACTACGTGGCAGTGGTTCCGCTCCTACTTGGCAGGCCGTCTCCAGAAGATAGTGCTTGGGGAACATTGCTCGACACCGTGGGTACTCCAATGTGGGGTGCCGCAGGGTTCGGTTTTGTCTCCCATGCTTTTTAACATCTATATGAAGCCGTTGGGTGCGGTCATCAGGAGTTTTGGAGTGCGTTGTCACCAGTACGCTGATGACACACAGCTCTACTTCTCCTTTTCATCTTCCTCAGGTGAGGCGGTCAATGTGCTGAACCGTTGCCTGGACGCGACAATGGACTGGATGAGAACTAACAAACGGAGACTCAATCCTGATAAGACTGAGATGCTGTTGGTGGAAGGTTTTTCCAATCAGATGGTGGATACATATCCTGTCCTGGATGGGGTTACACTCCCCCTAAAGGAACAGGTTCGTAGTCTGGGAGTCGTTCTAGACTCTTCCCTGTCACTTGAGGCTCATGTAGCCTCTGTGGCACGGAATGCGTTCTACCAACTTCGATTGGTAGCCCAGCTACGTCCCTACCTGAGTAAGGAGGATCTTACATCAGTAGTACATGCTCTGGTAACCTCACGTTTGGATTACTGTAATGCGCTCTACGTAGGGCTACCTCTGAAGATGGTTCGGAAGCTACAGCTAGTGCAAAATGCGGCGGCCAGACTGCTAACAAGAACGAAGCGGTCTGACCATATAACACCTGTTTTGGCCCGCTTGCACTGGCTTCCAATACGCTTCCGGGCCAAATTCAAAGTGTTGGTATTAACCTATAAAGCCTTATACGGCACGGGACCTCAATATCTGTCGGAACGCCTCTCCCGCTATGAACCGGCTCGTACACTACGGTCTGCTACGAAGGCCCTCCTCCGGGTCCCGACTCATAGGGAGGCCTGGAGGGCAGTGACAAGATCAAGGGCCTTCTCAGTGGTGGCCCCCAAACTATCGAATAGTCTCCCCGAGGAGGTTCGCCTGGCGCCGACACTATCATCCTTTCGGCGCCAGGTTAAAACCTTTCTCTACTCTGAGGCATTTTAATTTTTTGTTAATGATTGTAATGTTTGTAATTTGATTTTAGCCTTTGCTGTTTTTAGATTGTGAAATTTGATTTTAGACTGATGTTTTATGTATTATATTGTATTTTATTGTATCTATGTTCACCACCCAGAGAGCTGTTGCTAGTCGGGCGGTATATAAGTTTTAAAAATAAATAAATAAAACAAATAAATTACATCCACTTGTATTTTAACCTGTTTTATCATGCTGTACACCGCCCTGGGAGCTTATCGCTATAGGGCGGTTTAAAAATGTAATAAAATAAAAATAATAAAAAATAAATAAATCCCCCCCGACTGCATTATAATTGGGTTTTTAAACTTGTTAGAACCCACTCAGAATCTCACTCACTTGGAGATACAGCTTGATCTACAGAACTTCAAAACCTTTCTGACTCAGGCGAGGTGTTCCAAAATCCAGCAAATGATGAAGTTTGTAGTCTCTTCAGACAAAGTGGACCTGATGGACTTGGCAACAAGGCTGTGCACTGAATGTGGACAAATCCCAAACTGAATCTGGCCAATTTGGGTCAACCCAAGATTAAGCTGGATTGGGTTGAGGCAGCCCAGAACCTCCCTGGATCAGAAAAGGTCCACCTGGAGCAATCTGGGGCTGTCAAAAGAGGGGGTGGTTGGGCTGTGAGGGGAGGGGGAGACAAGTGGGCACCTCCCCACCTCAAGAGGCTTAAGTGCTTTCTTGCCCATCTCTTCTGGGAAACAGAGGGAAGGAGGAAGGACAAAAGAGTGCGAAGGAGAAGCAAGAAAACAACAACAACAGACCGACTACAAAATGACTGGACTTTTATTAGGAACTCCTGCAGAACCAATCAATCCTAGCAATAGGATGGGCCAGTCTGGGAGGATGGAATGGCCCCTCCCTCTAGAGAGGCAGCATGAAGACTGTTAGACCCTGCCTATCACAGCCAGAGGTGAAAGAATGCCTTCCAGAAGACGCTGGAATAAGAAAAAAACTTTGTTGATTGTTAGGTCTGTGGGCAAATGCGGGATTAAATACTGACCTTTCAAATGTGTAAATTTACATATCAAATGCTGATTTATTTTAATGCCAACTGTTATTGCACATTTTCTTGAAAATGTACAAGCCATTTGTGGAGGTTGACAGCTAAGGAGCAAAATCATCAAATAAATCACATGTTAGCATAGTGGAAGGAATAAATGCTCAAAGGCAAGAAAGCAATGTATTTCTGAATGCAATCTTTACAAGATAAAAAGAGATTACTGTTGAGGCTCCATAGGCAGAGGTTGGGGACTACGGCTATTTACTTATTTATTCATTCAATTATTTACACAAACAGCTTGGATCAGTGTGTTGAAACCAAGATGCCTAAGAATGCAGATGTTACAAAACTGAGAAGCACATTAATTAATAATGAAATAATCAGTTTACACATCCCACCAATTATTTAGATCTGTAGATTAACAAATCACAGAATTAGATAAGTAGAGAATGAGGTTTCATGAAAAGAGAAAATGCTGGGGAGGAAGGATTAAATGTGTGCCATAAATTAAATGCTGTTATAATATGGTAATAAAGGGAATATATGGAGCGGCTTTTAATGAGATGTGTAGCTGAAAATTCCAGAAAAAACACAAATCTTCTGATCGTGCTGATTCATATGCAATGGACACAATGCCCAGAGCTCCCACTGCCATGTGGAGCTCCAGGAGTGTACAAGGCACTTCATTTTCAATAGCAGAAGAGCCTCACTTCCACATATGGAACTCCAATATTGGACTTTTGTTTCATGTGTCTCCCATACAGTTTATCACTTCAGACACAGCCATGTGGCCATTTAGGCTCACGTTTCTGCTTTGACCAGCTGCCTGGATTGGAAGTGTGTTCTGTTTTTCCTAGTCTCATATTACTGACTGCTGTTGGATGGTTAGGGGTATACACAGCATTGTGGTGTGAGGACACAAGGTAAGCTGTACTGGATGATATGGTGGTGAGAAAGAAGGGGACTTAAACATGACTGCTCTTTTCAACCACCACCATCACCACCCATTGAATGCAGGTATAGGGAACATTTTTCTTTAGATCAAGTGCCATATTCCCTTCTGGGCAACTTTCCAGGGCCACATGCCAGTGGTGGGCGCAGTCAGAGGGCAAAGTGGGCAGAACAACAAATGTAAATTTCACATTTTGTACAGCAGGCTAGTTTTACACACACATCTCCATTGTCCATCTAGGCAAGCAAGAGGCTTTATCAGAGTTCAAGTACACTGAGCAGGACCAGCATTAGATGTAACTCTTTTTAAAAAAAAAAAAAATAGAGGGGATCCCAACAAATAGCCCAATGAGAGAAAACATGCTCAGTGGCACAGAATGTGGAATTATTTTTGAAAAAGAAAAGAGGGAGGCAAAATAGAAAGGGTATCCTAGAACAGGAGCACTTCACACTGCAACATTTTGTGGCAAGTCCCTGTTCTATGCTTTGGCTCCAAGTATGGAATGAGATTAGACTAGACAACAATCATAATTCATGGAGAATCCCACTGCAGATCCATGACGCTTTTGTCTCACACATTACATCTTGAGACAACACAAGCTCATACAAAACAGTATTAGGGAGCAAGGATTAAGAGATTTTTGAAAATACGACAAGTTTCAGGATCTGTTTGCACCCTGAAAGTACCTAGAAGAAGTGTTCCAGAGATTTCCCAAATCTACCCAAGGACTTCCACTAATACTCCAATAGTTCATGTCCTTTAGCCAAAAAAGAGGGCCTCCTACTTCAAGCGTACTTCATGTGGCCACATGGCTGCTTGTTATATATTAGGAATATGGGAAGCTGCTTTATACTGAGTCAGACTATTGGTCCATCTAACTCAGTATTGTCTATACTGGGTGGGAGTTTCAGATCAGGAGTCTTTCCCAGCCATTACCAGGAGATAATGGGAATTGAATCTGGGACCGCTGAATCCAAGACAGATGCTCTCGCACTAAGCAACCGCCCTTACCATGCCCCTGAACTGGACATGACTTTCCCTGGTGATAAATTGACAAAATTAAGATAGTGTGGTTTTCCAAGTCTTTATTTCTAAACACATATGCAACCACCACATTGGATGGGCTGGACACATACAATAAGACCACAAACCGTGTTCACAAGGATGACAAAATGTATAACTTGAATGGCTATAAAAATACTAAAGTTTGGGCTATCATTTAAAAATGATACAAATTCAAAAAGGGTGACAATTAGTTGAATGATAGACGACGATTAGCAAAGGAAATGAACAATCCAAATAAATTATATGAATCTTCTAAAAAATCAAGAGAATTCTTTTGGCTAATTTAAAGCGTAAAAACAAAGGGCATTTTTTCCCTTTCTAGGTTTGCTGATGTATGTATGTACATGATGTATTCCTTTCATCAGTTTTATAACTTTGGATCAAATTTCTTATTCCAGATGAGACAAAAAAATATATTCTTTTTAAGAGACAGAAGAAAATAATCAGAGATCCTGTAAAATTATACAAACCAGAAACAATTGCAGTTATTTTTTATGGAAATTAAGATCTGAATTATACATAAATGCAGCCATAGGATGGTACTGTAAAAAAACTTCAAGCCCACCACTCGACTGCAATCTAGGGATGAGTGCTCAACTACAAGCCTGTGTACCTCTACTACAGTAAGAATAACTAATATAAGAGGGAGTGAAATGAAAAGAGCTTGCAATGCATTTCCCCCCCAGCATATCAAGCAGGTTTTCATAAGGAAGCAGTGGTCATCAATCACTACCTCATTACCAACCTGTCATCTGGGCTTAGGCTAAATGTATTCTGGCTTGCTGCCATACTAAATGTTCAATGAAACATCCTTAAGGCTCTCTACAAGTTCAGCTGAAGTCGCACATGCTATACATCAAAGAGGAACATTAGCGTTATCATAGCTTAATAAATAGTGCCATTCCGGCAATGTAATCCTGTGTTCTAGAGCTATCTCCCATTCCCCAGTATTATGCAGCTTAAGTAAACAATCTGGCTGTCCTGCGTGATGTTTATTTAATGATAAATGCATGTGATGATAATTAGTCATACTGGGACAGATGCACTATGCTTCCCTGTTGAACAGTGAGCACACACACACACACACGAGGTGTGTGTGTATGTTTTACTGATTTGTCTTACTCACTGATAGCCTTAATGAAGGGTTTTGTGAAACCACAACAAAACTAGGGATTGAACAAGATGCGACACCCCCCCAAATCTTTTTCACTGAATAAAATTAACTCTCCTTGAGTTATTATGAAGTGCCTAGACCATCTTTCCTGTACTTCCAATATGCCAGTTAACCAACTGCCTAATGTATTAC
Source organism: Rhineura floridana (assembly GCF_030035675.1). Lineage (NCBI taxonomy): Eukaryota > Metazoa > Chordata > Lepidosauria > Squamata > Rhineuridae > Rhineura > Rhineura floridana. The sequence goes on along the minus strand of NC_084485.1, from coordinate 124,357,549 downwards.
ATGAAAATGAAACGGAGTACATTAAGTCCTTGTTAGCAATTAATGTGCTCCATATTCATTTTGGACACATGTGCCTTATGAAGGCACTTTTAAGTGTTCAAAAGTATGAAACTCTGATAGATGACATTTAAATCCAATAAAAGTTGTTGCCAATTTATTAAACCCTTTGAAGAGCCTAATAACATGTTGGCATGTTAAGTTCATGAGGTGTTGATATTCACTATCCTATTTTATACTTCTCTTTACTGGAACACTGATAGGAGGGCATAGTCCACACACTCAGTGTCATATTTAATAATAAGCTTTATGTTGGTTGTCACCCTTAAAAACTTATGTTGTTTAAGATCAGAGTATCTAAGAGGCCATCTTCTGCCCTATAAACATGCCTGCCCATTGAAGTCAGCTGTGGAGGCTCTGCTCTGTGCCCTGTCCCTATGAGATATACGATTGATGGCAACAAATGACAAGGTCTTTTCAGTAATGGTGCCTAGATTATGAAACTCCCCAAACCATGAAGATTTGTATGTCCCCTGCCCTGCTACAGCCTAGGATGTATTTGCCTAAGAAATCACTTTTTCCCATATTGTCCTGCTGTTGAGCCTCAGCTCTCCCAGAAGGGACAGGAAGTGGGGAGGCATGAGTTTCAGGCGCCTCCGCTGCCAGGAGACATAGGAGACTTGGGAGTTGTTGAGTCTGAGTGAGACCTTGGGGAGGGAAGCGAGCCTGAATTCCAGTCAGTTCCCACGGAAGACGCGATCTCCGAGGAGAGCACTCTGCCCCCAGTTGCTGCTGAGGACTTCTTGGGGGAAGCTCCAGCAAAAGTGGACCATTGGTCTCACCTGAAGGGTGATTTTCCTATGAGTACGGACATCACAGCGGGTGTTAGCTCCACCTATCGTGCGAAGGCAAGAATGTCTTTGAAGTCAAGACTAGGGGCGTCAGGCCCCTCCCACTCTCCAGTTCATTCGCAGCGAGTCTAAGGAGAAATATCTAAAGATACAAGAACAAGGCCAACCGGCCTGGCAGCAGGAAAATAACACAATAGTACTATGCAGTCATGCATAGTAACATGACTGCAACATAGCGGTATAACAGAACTAGAAGTCTTGACTTCACTCTTAAATTTAAATATAATAGCGTAACAGTAATATATAACACATTAGAAAATATATAGTCATCCTCCAACTGGGAGGGTCGTGATGTCCGTACTCATAGGAAAATCACCCTTCAGGTGAGACCAATGGTCCATTTTCCCTATGAGTCCGGCCATCACAGCGGGATGTACCACAGCAGCCCATACAGGGAGGGACCACCTATGTGTTAATCCTTATTAAGAACCTGTTGTAACACTCATCTGCCGAAAGAAGCGTCAGCAGAGGCATAACGATCAATTTTATAATGCCTTATAAACGAGTGTGGGGTAGACCAGACTGCAGCCCTACAAATATCGGCAACAGGAGCATTAGTGGCAAAAGCAGCCGAAGTGGCAGCTGACCTGGTAGAATGAGCCGTTATACTAGCTGGAACTGACAGCTTCAGGGACTCATATGCTAAAGTAATGCATGCCCTTAACCAACGAGATAAGGTAGAATTAGATACTTTATGCCCCATAAACCTTGGATGAAAGGATACAAACAGAGACTCCGTTCTTCGAATCTCTTGGGTCCTAGACAGGTATGTCTTGAGAGCCCTCCGAACATCCAACGAATGCCAAGCCTTCTCGAGCGGATGGGTAGGATTCGGGCAAAAGGAAGGTAAAACAATGTCCTGGTTGCAATGAAAAACTGAATCGACCTTGGGACGGAAGGAAGGATCAGTCTTCAGCACAACAGAGTCCTTATGGAAGACGCAGAGGTGTCGAGCAGAAGACAATGCGCCCAACTCCGAAATGCATCTGGCAGATGTGATTGCGATCAGAAACAAGACCTTGAAGGACAGCATACGTAGGGGCACAGACCTGATGGGTTCAAACGGAGGGCGTTGCAAAGCCTGCAGAACCTTCGGCAAACTCCATGAAGGGAACCGATGGACAACAGGCGGAGAGCGTAGGGCGACTCCCCTCAAAAAGCATTTGATGAACGGATGTGAAGAAATATGATCTCCAGGAAAGGACACTGAGAGAATGGACGACAGAGTGGACGCATGTCGACGTAGAGTGTTGGGTCGAAGTCCCATCATAAAGCCGCTATGAAGAAATTGCAGCACCTGATGCACAGTGGCTTGGGATGGATCATGGTGGTGGGACTGACACCACTTGGAGAAAGCCACCCAGGTATGTTGATAAATACGAGTGGTAGATGGTCTTCTCGAGGCCAAAATAATATCAATCAATGCGTCAGACAGTCCAGCTGACCTCAAATGTCCCCGTTCAAACGCCACGCTGTTAGATTGAGCCAAGTAGGGTCCTGATGCAGTACTGGACCCTGGGATAGAAGGTCTGGCCTGACTGGAAGTGTCCAAGGATCCATCATTGACATTGCCAGAAGATCTGAAAACCACGGTCGGCGTGGCCAAAATGGTGCTATCAGAACCAGCTGTGCCCTCTCGGTTCGCGCCTTCCTCAAGGTTTTGGCTAACAATGGTATGGGAGGAAAGGCGTACAATAGACCGTCTGGCCACGGTGTTGTCAGAGCATCCACTGCTTCTGCTGTTGAGTCCAGGTATCGGGCAAAGTACCTGGGAAGCTAGCAATTGCGACTGGAAGCAAACAGGTCGACTGAGAGGGCGCTGAACCGACATTGGAGACGATGGAAAATGGCTGGATGAAGTTTCCATTCTCCCGGAAATACCTGTTGTCTGCTGAGCCAGTCTGCTGTCACATTCCAAATCCCTCTGAGATGTTCTGCTTTCAGGGATTGTAGATGTTGTTCTGCCCAGACAAAAATGAGGGAGGCCAAGTCCTGCAGGGGACGAGACCTGGTGCCCCCTTGTCTGTTCAAATGTGATTTTACACACGTGTTGTCTGTTCGAATGAGCACATGGTCCAAAGGGAACAGAGACTGAAAATGACGTAGAGCTAAGTGGACAGCCTTTAGCTCCAGCCAGTTGATGCTTTGATTTTTCTCTGCGGTGGACCAAGCCCCCTGAACGTACTGGGAGTTGCAGTGGGCTCCCCAACCTATGAGGCTGGCATCTGTGGTTACAACGGTTCTTTGAACTTTGCGATGGTTGGTGCTGGCAATGTCCTGTTGAAAAGGCAACAGAGTCCATTGAAGGTGTTGAGTGTGTGCTCGAGCCCATGGCACAATGTGGATGGTAGAAATGAACATCCCGAGCGTTCTGGCAAGAAGCATGACGTCTGCGGATGTTTGTTGCATCAGGGACCTTGCCATGTTTGTGATGGCAGTGATGCGATCTGGAGCCAAGAAGACCATTGCCTGCAGGGTGTCCAACATTGCCCCTAGATGTAGTAGGCGTTGGGTTGGTTGGAGATGGCTTTTGTCGAAGTTGACAAGCCAGCCGTAGGCCTGCAAAACATTGAGGGTGATCATTAAGTGATGATGAGCCAGCTCCTCAGACTTGGCCCGTATTAACAGATCATCCAGATATGGGTAGATATGAACCCCTTGGGTCCGGAGGTAAGCCACTAGGATGAGTAGCACCTTGGTAAACACTCTTGGAGCAGAGGAGAGGCTGAATGGCATCGCTCTATATTGAAAGTGCTGGTGGCCAAAATCAAACCGAAGAAACTTCCTGTGAGCTATACAAATGGGCACATGGAGATACGCTTCCTTAAGGTCAATAGAAGCCAGGAAGTCTCCTTCATGCAGACTCTCCGCAATGGAATGGAGTGATTCCATTTTGAACCTGCGATATGTTACAAAACGGTTGACAAACTTGAGGTCCAATACCGCCCTCCATGATAAATCTCGTTTTGGGACAGCAAATAGGAGGGAGTACACCCCTTCCGACCTCTCAGTTGTGGGAACTGGCTCTATCGCCGCTATGTCCAAGAGGTGGTGGATAGCTGTCTGCATGATGTTGTGCCTGGCTGGTGCCCTTGGGCAAGGGGACGGATGGAATCTGTCTGGTGGGGTTGCCCAGAACTCTATGGCATAGCCATAACTGAAAAGGTCCCTGATCCAGGAGACCGTAGTAAGGCGCAGCCATGGATCTCCAAAATTAAGTAATCTGCCACCTATGGGGAGGGTGTTAAGACTACTTGCGTAGGCGAGGGCCTCCCTTATATGAGGACGATGAGTTGCCCCTGCGCCCTTGGTACTGACCTCTGCCCTGGAAGCGTCGGTTCCAGGAGCCCCTGAATGCGTTGGGATCATAGGATCTAAAGTCACGGCCTCGTCCTCCTGGCCGCGTTCTTCGAAAGGGCTGGTTAGAACGGAAGGAAGGAAATCGCCTGAAGGGCCTGTGGTCGCTGTTCTTGACTGTGGCCAGAACCGGTTTGTGGGCGTCTTTTGGATCAACCAGCACTGCCTTTAGAGCTTCCTCGCCGAAGAGTAGAGATCCGGAGTAAGGAGCCCTGGACAGATTCAATCTGGCCGCTGAATCAGCTTGCCAGTGGCGAAGCCAGAGGGTGCGACGAGCGGAGGCATGCATGGCTAGGGCAGTGGCCTCGTGATTCTTGTGGAGGGCGAAGTCTATTCGTCGCTCAGTAGTGTCTTTTAGGTGGGATTCCCCTTCCCTGGGCAAAAGAGATCGTGAAACGAGGCGAGCGATTGGTTCATCTATGCCAGGGACATCTAACTTGGTGGCAAAGTCTGGGGCTAGGGCGTAAAGTCTGTCAGCCAGGTTCTTGAAGCGTCGAGCTTTGAGTGGATGGGCCCATTCTTCAGAGGCTAATTTGGCAATTGGGTCCGGCACCGGGATGTAGTGTTCAGTAGGTGCAGGGGATTTGAGGACCTTGGCCCCTTTGATAGCTGGGGCGGATGAAGTTGAAGGCGCTGTCTGGAGACCAAGAGTATTAACTACCCTGCGTGCCAGGGGCTGATAGTCTGAGGCATTAAACAAGCGATATGATGTATCCTCCTCATGATCTAAATAGTCGCTCCAGTCATCTCCTTCAATGTGGTCATTGAAGGTTGACTCCTCCGCATACGAGGCTTCGTCAATACATCTGCCTCTGGCTACATCAAAGGGGTTAGGTGAACAGGAAGGGTGAGTTTCATGACACGCACGATGTTCCATGTTGAGTTGAGGTATGGCAGGAACTTGTGGTAGTGACTGCATTTGGGTAAAAAATGCCAGCATGGCTTGAAGTTGGGAGAGGAAATCAGGAGACAGCTGCAGCCCGGATGTGGCAGATGTATGTGCCTGAGGAGCTATTGGAACAGATGTTTGGGGTGGTAAATCGGAGGAAGGTTCGTTAGTCGAATACTGAGCGGGAAAGCCAACAAATTCTTCCTCGTCAGAGGAAGCAGCAGGGGAATGGAGAACATCGCTTATGTGTGCCTGAGGTGCTGTGGTGGTGGTTGGCACAGAGACGTAACGTGGGCGCTTTGGTTTGCTATGGCTGGAAAGATGTTTTGTCTTAGCCAGGGCTTTGGCATGTCTGGTCTTAGTCGTGTTAGAATGTTGTGGCTTGGCTGTTTGTGGCATGCCTGGCTGATCTGGCACCATATGGGTTGATTGCGGCATGCCTGGCTGTTCTGCCATCTTATATTAACTTGGGTACAGTATACTGCCACGGAGGGGGCAGGATGTAAAGACCCGAACTGGCTCAGCGTACGACCACGGAGGGGGTAGAATACACTGGCAGATGGCGGAGTGCACTGCCACAGAGGGGGCAGGATGCACTAAGGTATTAGCGTTAATATGTTATAGGCTGTATTTAGACTTAGCACACTCAGATTAGTGCTGTAGGCTGGGTTTCAGGCGTGGTACACGGCCCCAGAGGGGGCAGGATATACCAATATAAATCAGATTTAGTACAAGTCAGCCACTAAGATAATACAATCCAGCCACTAGGATTAAAGCTCCAGCCTTGATAATACCATTCAGCCACTAGGATTAAAGCTCCAGCCTTGATAATACCATTCAGCCACTAGGATTAAAGCTCCAGCCTTGATAATACAATCCAGCCACTAGGATTGGAGCTCCAGCTTTGATAATATAATCCAGCCACTAGGATTACAGCCACAGTAGATTTGTGTGTAAATCTGTTTGCAGCACCACAGTAAATTTGTGTGCAAGTGAGCCCTGTGTAAGTCTGTTTGCAGCACGTATACAACACACATACGGATAGATAGCCTGCAGGGAAGGTATCCAATGGTTAATAAAGGGTAACAAAAAAGGCAGGAATTTTGAATTCAAAAAATGGCGCCCGGAAAAAAGGGCGGGAAAAAACGATCAAAAAAGGCGGAGAGAGAAGGAGCAATGGCGGCCGTCTGGGGACGAAGTGGGGGGAAGGGCTGCCCAGCACAGACTAGCAGGGGGAGCCGCGGGGCCGATAACCGCACTAGCGGCTCCAAAAAAACCCCAAAAAGAAAGTGTAGATAGAAGCCTGTGAGGGATAAGGCAGCAGGAGGCAAGCCACTGCCGGCGCCGGAAGCAGGGCTAGCCGCGGCGAAACTAACGTGCCGAGAAAAACCTGTGAGGGCTGAGGCAGCAGGAGGCAAGCCGCTGTCGCCGGCGGGAACAGGGCTCTCCGCGGCGAAATAAAGGAGCCGAGAGAAAGCCGGATCGCCAGGCTCCAGGGACGCAGAACCCTGGTAGATTAAAAAAGGTTGGAGGGAGCCGCAGCCGCAGGCTCCCGCCTCGGAGAAAACGGCAGCCGCGGTCTCTTCAAGGGCTCCACAGAGCGCGACTTGAGAAAGGTAGAACCACTACGGGAGAGAAAAGGCTGCGATCTCCCGAAGCTCAAAACGGCCAAAAAACACAGAACACCGCAGCCGTGGTCTCTGTGGGGGTCGCCAGACAAGCAGGAGAGAGAACGAAAATAAAATGTTAAAGCCAAATCAGGGAGAACCGCAGCCGCGGTCTTTGAGGGAAAGAACCTCTAACAAGCAACAGAGGTAAGTGAAAGTAGGGAAAGAAGGACTGGGAAGACACACAAGCGACGCTGGGTTCGCACCCAGTCAAAACAAATAAACAAATACAAAAACAACTTAGCTAAATGCTACGCTATAGGATCTCAATGATAAATTTTCCAATCTTGTTCGTACGAAGGCAAGAATGAACTGGAGAGTGGGAGGGGCCTGACGCCCCTAGTCTTGACTTCAAAGACATTCTTGCCTTCGCACGATAGGTGGAGCTAACACCCGCTGTGATGGCCGGACTCATAGGGAAAATGCCAACTCCTCCCTTACCAGGCAGTTCCCAGGATGCCACCAGTGTGATGCAGCCCCCTGACCTCGAATCCGTTACTCAGGAGCAGGTGTCTTCCGATGAGACATTAGAGACTCGCCCCCGTCACCTTGCTCCCGCCGCCATGAGAAATGAACAGGGCAGAGACAGGGCTTGCGAAGGAGTCAGAGATTACGATCGAAAACATTCCCTACTTAAGCTTGCCGCTTACAGTGGGGAGCTGCTGGGTCAACTTCCTTCATACGCCGCAGAGCATGTCTAGAGTGTAGTTAGGGATTTTAGTGAGTTAGTGCAGGCTTTTCTATGAAGCGCAATGCCTTTGATGTATCCATTACCTTAATAAAACGAGATTTAATTGCACCCGTGTCTCAGCCTCGTAGTTCTGGCTCTGGATGGGACACCTGCTGAAACCCTCAGGTCATCAAGTGAGGCTCTCTTGTGGGTGCCACACACTCCAGAAGCCTGTTTAACAACAATCTAGGGCAGAGCCTTCAGTGTGGTGAGACCAATAGTGGCCACCGGGGCAGCAAAGGCAGGCCTGCGCTGCTGACCTGGCTTCCCAACGTAGCATGCTGCAGCCAGTTACGGAGAGGGAGGAGCAAGACAGTAGGGAGCTCAGTATGATGCAGTTGCAGCATTGGGAGCACCGTCTTGGCTCTGCTGCTGTGCCCACACTACGGGCTGTCTGAATACACCCACCAGAAATTAGGATTGTCTCAACAATTTGTTCTTTTAGACACATTAAGACATTTTTTAAAAAATCCAACCAGGCTTTTTCAGGGTAGCATTGTGGGATATTGCCCCTGTTGTCTTTGCAGATGGATTTAATGTATTTTTATTGCTTTCACTTTGCATTTTACCATCTATTTGTTTATTTTGCACAACCACATATATTTTGAATGGTGGGTAGTTTATAAATTCTAGAAATAAATAAATTCCAGGCATTCCAATGTGCCTTAAAACCATTGTTTTGCTAGATCTTTGTCTGAGAGGTATGTTGAAATTTTGTGCTGCGCTGCTGTGGTGCCCCCCCCCAAAGTCTTTGTTTTACTGATAACTTTTTATAAGTAGATTGTTTTATTTCTGGATTTTCTGTCTTATGTTGTATTATGTCAGCTACTTTGGAGGCTTTTTTGATGGAAAAGCAGCCTAAAAATATAAACAGAACAAAACCAAAAAGCAATTAAAATATTGAGTTGAGGTACAATGGCATAAGTGCAGTGAAGTGACAGTAGTTACCCTGATAGGAAACTCCAGTTCATCTAATGAGAATTATAAAATTTGGATATAGCTAACAATTAGATGAGACCCACTTATTACCCATGGATATTTCAAATGTGGTAAATGCTTGTGTTAACAATTTTTGCAATTAAATCAATGTATTAATCCCAAAGAGGGCACGGTATTTGCCTTGAGGGATTTTATTATGTCAGTCCACAAATGTCATCTATGTGCTTCAATACGTTGTCCACATGTATATAGAACAAATAAGTAGAGCTTTGAAATCATGAATTAGTGATCACAAGAGTAAGATCAGAATTAAACACTTGAAGGTCCATAACTTTGCATTTGGGGGGATGTGATCATATACATGAGGATTTAATTTTATTTTATAATTGAATCAGACTATACATCAGTGATTCCCAAACATTTTTCCTCATGGACCACTTGAAAACTGATGACAGTCTTAGCAATGATTTTTCTGCCTGTTGTAGCAATTGTAATTTACTGTGCTAGATGTCATAGGATTTTTAATTGCATTTTAATTGCTCCTTTTATTTCTTATATATTGCATTGCATTGCATTCTATTAAAATTTGGATTCCACAGAATTCAAGTATAAATACAATAGAATATAGTATAAGAAACAAAAGAAGGAATACAATAAAATCAAAACTTAATATGAGTATTTAATATGATGTGCGCATAATGAGAAGACATGATTCACTAGAAAAAATAATGCTGGGAAAAACAGAAGGGGAGTAGAAAAAGAGAAAGACCAAGCAAGAGATGTATTGATTCAATAAAGGCAGCCACAGACCTGAACTTACAAGATCTGAACAGGGTGGTTTATAACAGATGCTACTGGAGGTCGCTGATTCACAGGGTCGCCATAAGTCATAATCAACTTGAAGGCATATATAACAAAAAAAGTGATGTGAGTGACATCTTCTGTCTTCAGCCACAAATCCACAGATATGTATATAAGCTTAATTAAATAAATAAATAAAATAAAAATACAGACAACCTGAATGAAGCCCATGGACCGCTGGTGATCCATGGACAGTTTGGGAACTGCTAGCATAAATGAACTCAGACAGGACAAGATCCTTTTATTTTACTTTCTCTAAGGGAAACATATTGGATTTGTACATTGCAGAAAAATACTCCTGGGAATTTAAATAAGGAATTTGATCTACTGGCATTTGTGTAACAAGTATATGCTATAATGTTAGTTTTTACCTTGAATTTAAAAATTAAATGTTTATTGATCTATCTGCATACATACATACATACATACAAAAGGGATACATACAAACTTCTCCCTTTAAGAGACAGCTGAAGGCTGTTAAAGCTGGAATAATTTGATTAAAAAATTATATGAGTGTGTTGTTTCCTTGAGCTTGTGAAGACTGATTTTCAGACAGCTTGTATTTTATATAGAAGTACAGTTTAGCAAGCAAGTTGTATATGTATATTTGTTCTGATATCTCCAAGTCTAATATTCTTTCAATCAGCACTGAATACTAGATGGGTATCATCATCATATGAGATTATCCAGATCCATTCCGGTCTGGCTACTGGCCTGGTTTCGGCACAGAAACAGCCTTGGTGGCCCTGACTGATAAACTTTACCAGGAAATGGCTTTTGACACCATTGACCATGGTATCCTTCTGAAGCGACTGGTGGGAGTTGGAGGTATTGTGTTACAGTGGTTCTGCTCCTACCTGCAGGGCCACTATCATAAAGCAATACTAGCAGATTGTTGCTCAACTCAACGGGTTTGGGGCTGTGGGGTACCACAAAGGTCTATTCTGTCTCCTAATCCTGGTAAGACAAATGTACTGTGGGTGGGTGGTTTCTGTGTCTGGGAAGTAGGTGTACAACCTGTTCTGGTGGACGAGAATTGCACTCCCCTTGAAGGAACAAGTTCATAATCTGGGAATACTCCTGTATTCCAACTTGTCACTGGAGACCCAAGTGGCTTCTGTGGCTAGAAGTGCTTATGCCCAGCTGAAGCTGATTTGCCAGATACAGCCATTCCTGGACCAGGATAGCCTGGCCTCAGTTGTTTATGCTCTGGTGACTTCCATCTGGACTACTGCAATGAACTATATGGGGAGGGGGGCTGCCTTTGAAGATGGTCCAGAGGCTGCAGCTAATGTAGAATGCAACTGCTAGGCTGGTAAGTGGGGCAGCCTAATGGGACTAGGTGTCAGCAGTCCTGAAAGTACTGCACTGGCTGCAAGCTACCGAGCCCAATTCAAAGTGTTAGTATAAATACCTAAATGGCTTGAGACCCAAGTACCTAAAAGAGCGCCTTCCCCAGTATTAGCCATCTCAGACCCTACAATCAGCACATGAGGCCTTTTTGGTGGTGCTGCCACCAAGTGTTGCCCAAGAGTGATCCATGACAGGGTCTTTTCAGTGGTGCCTCCCCATTTTCCTCCCCAGTGAGGTGTATCTGCCTCCATCACTATTAACTTTCAGGAGGAATTAGAAAACATTCCTGTTTACCCAAGCACTGCTTGATGGCTGAAGAGAACTGTTCCCAGCAGCCTGAAGATCACTCATGAAAGAATGATATATACATATGTTTTTTCCTTTTCTTGTTAGATTGTTTTGTTTATGTTTGCCACCCTGGGCTCTTTTGGGAGAAAGGGCGGGATATAGGGCTGCCAGGTCAGAAGAATCCCAAAGCCTGAGATTTCAGGGTTGGGCCCTAGTGATGTCATGGGAGCAGGTCATAGTGATGTCATGGGGATGGGCCCAAGTGATGTCATGGGGTGGGCCCAAGTGATGTCATTAAGCATGATACATTAAGTATCGACCACAGTTGCTTGGAGCATACAATTTAAACAAAAACATTTATCTGATTGGAAATTAAAATAGAAATCTTAGCTGAAAGATAGAGCCTGGGTAGGGAACATTTAATCTAGCCTGCCTACTTGATTCTGGCAAGAAGGATTTAAGTGCTCTCAGGCCAGGCCAGTCACCAGAAGGCCATTGTAGGAAGAAAGGAGCCTAGTGTTGTGGAGATGTTAGATAGGAGCACTCAGGAGTAAAGATTGATGCCCCCGAAGACTGCAATTCTAAACACACTTACTAAGCTCCATAGAACTCAATAGGACTTACTTCTGAGTAGATATTGTTCGGATTGTGCTGTTGGTAAAGCTTGACTAGGGATCCTCTGCAAAGATATCCATATCCAAGCAGGGTTTGCAACCCCGTGCCTGTAATGCCCTGCCCGTACCTTTCACATGGCTGCTCCAAACTTCTTTACAGATTTGACCCTTCACTTCCGAAAGAGGTCTGAGAAATGAATAAGACTAAGAATTTTCTCTACCCTTTTCTGTCTGCCTTGTGGGCTGCTATAAACTCACTTTGACAGCCATTCCAATTCCAGTGAGTAATAACTGACAGAGAGAAAACACACATACTTTGATCTACCTTCACAGACAGCAGCTTGGAACAACAACAGCTGCACCCACACTTTCCAGTATATGAATTCTTTTTTCCCACTATTGGGCAAGAAACAAACCATCATGCAACCAACAAGGTGCATCATCAGTGGGTTTAAGGGGGTTGAGCTGAGCGCATGCAACCACTGTTGTTGCTTCTATGGATGTTAAAGGTAAATGAAATGCAAACAGAAAAATAAAAATAAAAGAAAGTGATGATTTCCTAAATGCAATACCATACCAACCACAACAAATTTCCTATGAGTAAGGCAGAAAACTCAGCATTCCACAACCAGTCAGGATTCCTAACCAAAAACCAAAACTAAAAAACTCCTGGCAGCCAGGCAGCCAAGGTCACAGAAATCCCCATGCAGCACAACCTGACCCGGGGGCTGCAGTTAGTGCAGAATGCTGTGGCACAATTGCTGACAAAAGTGAGACCCTATCAGCACATAATACCTCTGCTCCAAAATCTGCACTGGTTCCCAATTTGCTACCAGGCCAAGTTCAAGGTGTGCTTTCCATGCTATGGGTGCTACGTAGTCCTTGTTCTGCTCTTGTAAGAAATCAGTCCTTTAGTGTGGCAGCACCTACACTTTGGAACTCCCTGCCTATATACATTGGGCAGATACCTCCATCGTACTGTTTTCAGCACCTGCTAAAAATATTCTTGTTTAGGCAAGCCTATCCCAGCATGTAGAAGCTACAGAAGGGCCCCGCTTTTCAGAGTTCTGCTAATATGGCGGTGCAAGCAGGGCGATCAGCTGGAGCGCAGGGAGCTCCAGCTGCTGTGCTCCAGCTGACAGAGATCAGCTGTAGCGCGCGAGCTCCCCGTGCTACAGCTGATCGCACGCTACAGCTGATCACCTGGAGCGCATGATCAGCTGGAGTGTGGGAAGCTCACATACTCCAGCTGATCACTGTCAGCTGGAGCGCGGCGGCTGGAGCTCCCCGTGCTCCAGCTGATCAGCTGTAGCACATAATCAGCTAGAGTGCAGGGAGCCTGCATGCTCCAGCTGATTGCTGTCAGCTGGAGCATGGCGGCTGGAATACAGTAGGGCTCCACTTTCTGGCGGTTTTCGCTTTTCGGCAGGGGCCTGGAACATAACCTGCCGTATGAGTGGGGCCCTACTGTATTGTGTTTTTTATATATTTTGAATGTTTTTAAATACTTGTCTTTATAGGTTTTTACCTATACAATAAAGCAGTATATAAATGTTGTAAATAAAATACATAAATAAATTTTGGAGTCACTGGGGCCCTTGGGTCTCTTTCCACTTTTAGGAACAAAGTAACATGCCTTATACCAACTCAGGCCATTTGATACCATCTACCTCAGTACTGATGACATGGACTGTCTAGTCTTTTCCAGAAATTGAATTTCCAGCTTTTGCATGCAAAGCATATGCCCTACCACTGAGCTACAGCCCTGTTTGAAGAAGCATCTTTTAAAATTGTTCTTTTCAATTCACTAATGAATGCATATCATACCTAGAGCAAATCCACGCATTCATTTAAAGCACATTCAACACACATTTGAAGCACATGAATCCCACCACAGAATCATGGGAACTGTAGTTTGTTAATGGTGGTGGGAACTACAACTATGAGGGGGAAACTACACTTCCCAGGATTCTTTAGGGGAAGTCATGTGCTTTAAATGAATAAATATTTATATAAGCATGACTGTCAAAGATGTTTCTTATTTACACAACCTGTAAAGATATTTGTAGTGCAATCCTATGTTTGTTTACTCAGAAGCAAGTCCCAATGTATTCAGTGGGGCTTACTCAAACAGGGAAGCGTGCACAGAACTGCAGCCTCAAGTGATAAGGAACACTCACCCAACCCAAAATTCAGAATCATGCCACTTTAAGCTATTTTGCAAGTGTCTATACTTGTTTTTATGCTTATTGCATTTAAACACACACACACACACACACACGAGATGTAAAAATACATAGACCCCATATAACAATTTATTGTCCAAACTAGTTGGACATTGCAGAACATTTTTGAAAAAAAATAAAATTAGTATTAGTTTCCTACATAATAAAAGCAGTGATATCTATTGCTTTAAAAAACAGGATTGGAGGGGGTGAGAAAGATTTACAACACAACCAGAGCTTGGAAAAGTTACTTTTTTGAACTACAACTCCCATCAGCCAATCCAGTGGCCATGCTGGCTGGGGCTGATGGGAGTTGTAGTTTAAAAAAGTAACTTTTCCAAGCTCTGACACAAACACAGTTCTTTACTATGTTCACTCAAAAGTCCCATTAATTTACAGCACAATCCTAACTATATCTACTCAAAAGTAAAATGTAAATGTACTGCCTTCAAGTCGATTCCGACTTACGGCGACCCTATGAATAGGGTTTTCATGAGACTGAGAGGCAGTGACTGGCCCAAGGTCACACAGTGAATTTCATGGCTGTGTGGGGATTCGAACCGTGTTTTCCCAGGTCATAGTCCAACACCTTAACCACCACGCCACACTGGCTCTCACTCAAAAGTAAGTCCTACTGAATTCATTGAATTCACTGCCATCTTCAGCAGCCCAGGAAAGTTTAAACTTGTTTGACTTGTGAACACAAGAGAAAAGAAGACTTGGTACTTACAGAGGAAAAAACAATAGTTTTCTGCCATCATAGAAGTTCAACTGAAGGTGTCAGACTTGCAAGCTTAGTAGGAAAGAGAGAAAATCAACTCACAGCTTTGTTGGAGACAACCTGAGATGTTTCTGCCGCTCCAGGCACCCACCGCCCTATATTTTCACTGGAAGTTCTAATCGCTGCTTTTTTATTATTATTATTATTATTATTATTATTTATTAAATTTATATACCGCCCGACTAGCGATAGCTCTCTGGGCGGTGAACATAAAATAGTATAAAAATACAATGAATAACAAAATAATATTAAAATACAATCAACAATACAATAAACATTATTAAAATTAGATCAATGTAACTTAAAATGCTTCAGAGAATAGGAAGGTTTTGACCTGGCGCCGGAAGGAGAGCAGAGTCGGCGCCAGGCGTACTTCCTCAGGGAGACTGTTCCATAGTTCGGGGGCCACCACTGAGAAGGCCCTAGATCTTGTCATCACCCTCCGGGCCTCCCTGTGAGTTGGAACCCGGAGGAGGGCCTTCGTAGCAGAACGTAGTGCACGGGCCGGTTCATATCGGAAGAGGCGTTCCGCAAGGTATCGTGGTCCCGCACCGTATAAGGCTTTATAGGTTAATACCAACACTTTGAATCTAGCCCGGAAACATATTGGCAACCAGTGCAAGCTGGCCAGAACAGGTGTTATATGCTCGGACCGCTTGGTCCTTGTCAGCAATCTGGCCGCCGCATTTTGCACTAGTTGTAGCTTCCGAACTGTCTTCAAAGGTAGCCCTATGTAAAGCGCATTACAGTAATCCAAACGTGAGGTTACCAGAGCATGTACCACTGATGTAAGGTCCTCTTTACTCAAATAGGGACGTAGCTGGGCTACCAACCGAAGTTGGTAAAACGCATTCCTAACCACCGAGGCTACTTGAGCCTCAAGTGAGAGGGAAGAGTCTAAAAAGACTCCCAGACTACGAACCCGGTCCTTTAGGGGGAGTGTAACCCCGTCCAGGACAGGGTATATATCCACCATCCGATCAGAGAACCCGTCCACCAACAGCATCTCAGTCTTGTCTGGATTGAGCTTCAGTTTGTTAACTCTCATCCAGTCCATTGTCGAGGCCAGGCAACGGTTCAGCAAATCGACAGCCTCACCTGAAGAAGATGAAAAGGAGAAGTAGAGCTGCGTGTCATCAGCATACTGATGACAACGCACTCCAAAACTCCTGATGACCTCTCCCAACGGCTTCATGTAGATATTAAAAAGCAGGGGGGACAAAACTGACCCCTGCGGGACCCCATATTGGAGAGCCCGCGGTGTCGAGCAATGTTCCCCAAGCACTACCTTCTGGAGACGACCCGCCAAGTAGGAGCGGAACCACTGCCAAGCAGTACTTCCAACTCCCAACTCCGCGAGCCTCTCCAGAAGGATACCATGGTCGATGGTATCAAAAGCCGCTGAGAGATCAAGGAGAATCAACAGAGTTACACTCCCTCTGTCTCTTTCCCGACATAGGTCATCGTACAGGGCGACCAAGGCTGTCTCAGTGCCAAAACCGGGCCTAAAATAAAATAAAGTTATTTGTTATTTGTAAATTGTACTGTTTTATTGATGTATTTTTATATTTGTGTTTTTCTTGTAAGCCACCTTGAGGGCCTTTTGGCCATAAGGCGGGGTATAAGTAAACTATAACAATAATAAATAATAATACCTTTGCAATGGAGTCTAGGTACTGCCTGGAGGCCGAGAAATCCCTTGTCAATCACAACCCTGACTTCACTTATTGGCTACAAACCTGAAAGGGCGGGGTTAGAGCAGCCAGCAAAGAGATCATTTCAAGTAACTTGGGTGTGTGTGACGTTTTGGTGTATATCTCAAGAACCAGACCACCTAGAAACTTACTTTTTTTAAAAAAAAATGAAAGCTGGGAGTCCGGAGATTAAGCTGGCTCACCCGGAGAGGACCCCCAAAAGCCATGAGCTGTGGACTCATGCACGTCCCTTCTTCATGCCCAGAGGAGAGGAAAAGGTTGTTTTTCACTGTTTATCAGTTTCCTGTTATGTACAAACTTTTGAAACTGTGAGTTTATTCTAACTCTAGCTAGTTAACAAATCAGGATATAAAACTGTTGTTTGGTCCTAATTTAACTAGCTAGGCTTAGATAATAGTTCTCCAAATTTGTACATGACAGAAAACCATGGTTGAAAGGAAGAGTAGAAGCTTTTTGACTCTCCCTGTCTTATGCATGGAAGAACAGAGGAGCAGATGAACTGTGCTAGCCTGAGGATAGCCACAGGTTATTCAAAATCATCGGAAGCAGGCCACTGTCTTCATCAGATTAGGACCTAGAGGCCATTGAAAGAGAGATGTTATTGCAGGTTGCCTTTTAGCTAAAGAATACACTTCTCCTGAATACCTACCAAAACAAAATCATCTTCCAGAAGTGGTGAAATGAAGCTTTTGGTGGCCAAAACGTGAATGCATGGTTGCTTTTAAACTTTCTAACAGTTACTTACCTAATATTGTTACTTATTCTAAACATTTGGGATGGGCCATTGTAGAATAGTAAAAGTAGTATCAATGGTACTATGATACTCTTCAAATCTCATTTGAAGGAAGCTCACAATTACAGCATCATTAATTTTACTTTTAGATGGAAATAGTTATTTTAAAGGGAAATTTACTTAGTGAAATTTTATAACAATTGAGCAAGAAGAGCTTTTTCAAAACCTACAGAGATTTAAGACAAGGAAATTAGTTATTATTATTTTTTAAAAAAGCACATTCTGACATGAAGGAGGGGAGAAATAGCAAGAGGGGATGCAAATAACCAAAGCTATGAAAACTTTAATTGGGAATATTTAATTTGGGAAGCGACAAGGCCATGATGATGTACAATTTAAATGTGAAAAAGTAGTTTCAGCACATGTTGAAATGCACATTTTCAAAATGATTGCCATTTTATCTGCCGTACACTGAAAATTCAAATAAGCATGTTGTGCTCCTCCCAGAAACATTCTGTCACAATACACACCCCTTCTCTCCTTTTTTAAAAAAATCCAACCCCTGTGTGCCTGTGTGCCATGGGCTATTTCCTTGCAGCTAGGGAAGGGAGGAAGGGGGGTTGTCCATTATCTTCAAAGCCAGCTAACGCACAAGCTGGGGTGGGCTAACCTTTTTTGGGCCAAGGGTCACACTGGCAACCAGTCAACCCTCCAGAGGCCAAATGTCAAAGTGGGCATGGACAAAGTGTAAATGAGTGTGTGGCCAATTTCACATTCTATTTTTTTTTTAAAGAGCAAATGGAGGGGGTTGAGGGATCTGTACATCGCATTGCACATAAGAAGGAAGCTGTCCATTAAGTAAATGCTGAAAACCTTATTAAAATTATACCAGTCTAGGATCAGTTAGAAAAACAATAAAAGGCTGCAAAGATAACTTTGATTTTCTATTTCCTTATCTGAAGCTGTAATTAAAAATGCTTAAGATCAGAAGCCTGAAGTTGACTCATTTCGTGCATAGCTTAGGACTCGTCTTTCTACATGTCTAAACAACTTGTTCCATGTGACAGATTTGCGTGCCAAGTTGCACATGGGAATAAGCCTTACTTGGCCATCTACAAGGCTGAGAATGTAGAGGGCTTAGAAATGTGATGTGATGTGTCTGTCTGTCTGTCTGTGCAAGCACATAAGGATCTAAGAGTCTGATTTCTTTAGGATGGTTGATTTCCCCTAGACACAAGAGCTTAATTGTCAAGATAGCAAGGGCAAGATAATGTGTGCCTAATGCTCACCATCAGCCAAAGCAATCAAAACCCTGTTTCAAAGATCATTTGCTGTAGCTACTAGCTCATATAACATAACTCACATGAATGGAAAACCTAACTAATGTGAGAATCATCCTAGACTGGAAATATCTGCACACACCTGCCTAGGAAGTGTTAAAAGCAGCATCAACAAGTCTTGTCTCCCACTTACCCAATTTTTGACATTTCCATATAACCAAATGAGTTAGCACCAAATATTGGGGGAAGAATATTGCGATAAGTAGGTAGTAAAAAAAAAAGTATTTTCAGGTATTAAAAATAAAATCAGCTATGGCTAGCAACAAACCCACACAACTCTTTCTCTTATCTTCTCTCTTGCCGTAGGAGTGACTGAGAAAACCAGTTGCCATTCTGCACAATATAATTGTATCTCTCCCAAGAGTATAACAGCCACTGCTTTTGCCAGCATTTCAGGCTGACAGAGAGAGGTGGGATCTGTTTGCTCTAAAGACATTCATAGTAGAAACGGCAACATCCTTTAACTTCTGTGAAAACTGGAGCCGTGTGTCCTGGTGAACAAGCAATCCTTTATTTCAGATGTATTTGTGTGTGTTTTGCAACACAAACAATAACAACTGCCAGTACTGGCCTTAGAAAAAGTCCTTTAAAAAGAGTTATTTAAAGCCTCAATCAATCAAATGTAAACTGATTTAAATACAAATTTTTATTTTGGTCATAATCTTCCCATGACTACCTTGCTGATGGATGGTGTGAAATCCACTTCTTTTATCTTTTTCTTATGGGAGGCACAGAAGCTTCTCGGCTTTGATCCTAAGGCAAGATAGAGTGCTAGTGGAGCATTACAGGTCTCAGAGACCCTAAACCAAGATGCTGACACAACGACATCTGCTAATATCTGCTTGCCAAGATTCTGAGTTGCCTGCTAAGTGATAACATTTAGTCCCCCCAGAGTAGAGGCAACAGATGCAAAAGGATCTCCCCTAGCTAGTCTTTGCTTCCAGCACCTTCAACATGTTTCTTCAATTATACATTACAGGAGTGACTGCACAGTGGTATACCCATAAACTCTAACTACCTAATTCTTCTCTTTCCAAAATGTACAAGGGTCAAGACACTGCTGAAGCCCATAGGACATTAGTGTGCAGCTGTTCTTCCATATGTTCTCTAGGTTTACATCTGTTACAGAGATCATCCCAAAGCATGGTAGTTGGCATGACATGACACTACACATCTAATGAGCTTGGAGGTTGAAAGTCACTTCTCTATCCAATTTAAGGTTCTGGGACATTTTAGGAAGGCAATCACAGTTATTGCTAAAGCCTAACTATGTGCAACATCTGTGATAAAAAAATCAAATGCATTTTTGTTTGCAGATGTTTTCTCAATTAGAAATGACAATAAACACTTTTTTTTTGTTCCAGGACTAAAAGAGAAATCATGTAAAAACAAAGGCCAATCTGACCAAATCAATTGATTGAGAAAAAGTTAAAATGTCTCCATCTGGCCTACCCACAGTCTTGCTTTCCTTACTTCAACGATGAGGGTTTCTATCTCCTGATGTTTCAGCTTTCAATTAGAAGTTGGTTTATGTAGCAGTGTAACATTCTGACAGCCCTGGCCTCTGAGCAGACTGGGTGAGTATGTTCTCATGGAAAGGGCTAGAGAGGTCAGAAGAGCATGGGATATTGTATGGAAACCCCCCAATGGGATGCAACAAAAGGAGTGGTGGGTTTGGGAGTGGTACTGTGGGATGCCTAGGTGTAGGCCTAATTTGATTTTAAAATTACATTTATATATATATAAAGCTGACATGATTTTTTTCTAGATGGTTAATGTGATGGATGTCTGTGCCCTTTGCCTCCCACCCATGCAAGCCCGGTTCTAGCAATGGCCCAGGAGGGGCAGTGGCCAAGGGCCCAGGAATGCAGAGGGGGGGCCCACTGGCCCTGGAAAATGGAAATGGATTGCCTTCAAGCCGATTCTGACTTATGGCGACCCTGTGAATAGGGTTTTCATGGTAAGCGGTATTCAGAGGTGGGTTACCATTGCCTACCTCTGAGGCTGAGAGGCAGTGACTGGGCCAAGGTCACCCAGTGAGCTTCATGGCTGTGTGGGGATTTGAACCCTGGTCTCCCACGTCGTAGTCCAACACTCTAACTAGCAGAATAGAATCTATTGCTGACTCTATACTATTCCAATAGACAGGAAGGATTTTTTTCCTGGTAGCTTCTCTTTTTATCTGATTGATGAGATTAGAAGGGAAACAGGGGTTAATACCACAGAAATTCAAAGCTGAGCCCAGAGAGTCTCAACTTGGCCATTGTCTCTCAGTGCTGGTGTTGAGATTGCCTAGGCTAGTTGCCTCCTAATCTCTGTGGTATTAACCCCTTAAATGCTCTCCAACAGGCAGATAGGAGCAAAGAGTAGTGACAGCAGTTCCAAACCAGGCTGGATCATGAAGGAGGAGCAAAGGAGAAAAAGGAGGCTTCCTTGCATGGCATGCTCTGCTGCAGGACAAGCAGAAGGGACTCAGTGGCAGCAGTCAGGCTCCGGAGCCATGGCAGGAATGCCCCCAATGCAATTACCGGCAAAGGTTTGGCATTCTCTCTCTCTCTCTCTCTCTCTCAATTCTGTCAGATTCTTCTGTCACCCCAGTCTTTCTGTTCAAGTTTTGTTTTACTTTAAAAGGGTGAGGCCAAGAGGAGGAGTGTGGTTTGAGGAGGAAAGCAAGAGGGCAAGGGGGCCCCTGACAGCTTTTGCCCATGGGCCCCCAGAAACTTGGAGCCGGCCCTGCATCCAAGCCAAGTTTTGGGGGTTTTTTTGAGGAGGGAGTAAACTAGCTTTAAAAAAATCAAGTATGTAAGTGAAAATCCATTAAAACAACAATCTTCCAAAATGAACATTATTTTATTCCATATTTTCTGGGAAAAAAGAATATAATCTTCCAGATTAATATTTACTTAAGTTAAAACCACTGTAGTGAAAATCCATTAAAGAGTGCTTATATATTGAACAATACTAATGTTATTACTTCCTGAAGATGAACAATAACTGTGGAAAATTTGTCTTCTTAATTTGCCAGACAAAATGTCTGTCATTTATGTGTGTCATCCTCTAAGTCAGAGATAGCCAATATGGTGCCCCAGATACTGTTGAACTACAACTCCCACGATTCCTGTTTACTAGCCATGCTGAATAGGCCTGATGGGAGTTGTAGTCCAACAATATCTGCAGGGCATCATGTTGACGAAGTGCATGGCCAGAATATTTCCAGTGCATGCAAGGAACTAGAAATTAAAATTAAATATTCCACCAACAGTTAAAAAAAAATGAAGTCTGGCAAAGTATTGAAATCTCAGTAATTCCATACCTTGTTTTGAATATAATGGCAACAATTCCAATATCAGTCACAGAACAAATTCACCCAACCTAGAAGTTATCATTACTGTCACACTGCAAAAACATTATGTATTCTTACAGCATTTACAGACTTGCAACAAATCACCTCGTGTAATCTCATCAATCATAGTCATAGAGTACAAACTATAAGTGAGCAAAGTGTTTATGTACCTCTAAGATCACAAGATCCATGTTGTAGTGCAACCATGAGTAAAAAGCATGCATCAAAATTTCTAGGTTTTTTTATTTCAAATGATTCATTAACTAAGAATAGAAGTACAACACAGTGAAAGCTGAAAGATTTCATAGATTTTCTGTGCAAATTTATTGCACAGATTCAGGAAAGGAAAACTGAAATTAGAACCCTTTCCACAGGTTTTGCACTTAAAATTATTAAAGTGCTTCCCCCTGTTTTATTAAGTGATGCTGCCAATATTCAAACATAACAGGCACAAAACACAATCTTCCCAGCACACAATTTTAGACTGTATTGCAAATTAAGCTCCCTTGCCTGGCAATTCTTACTGTGCTCATTTCAACTGCTTATTTTATTTATTTATTCATTCATTCATTCATTCATTCATTTATATCCCACCCTTCCTCCCAGCAGCAGACCAGGGTGGCAAACAGAAACGCTGAAAACACTTTAAAACATCATAAAAACAGACCTTAAAATATATTAAAACAAAACAACATTAAAAACATTTTTTAAAAAAAGCTTTAAAAACATCTTTAAAAAAGGGTTAAAAACATATTATTAAAAAAAGTCTTAACAAGCAATTCTAACACAGACTCAGATTGGGATAGGTCTCAACTTAAAATACTTGTTGAAAGAGGAAAGTTTTTAAAAGGCGCCAAAAAGATAGCAGAGATGGTGCCTGCCTAATATTCAAAGGGAGGGAATTCCACAGGGTAGGTGCTGCCACACTAAAGGTCTGTTTCCTATATTGTGCAGAACGAACCTCCTGATAAGATGGTATCTGCAGAAGGCCCTCACCTGCAGAGCGCATTATGAGTGTTAAGTACCAATATGCAATATAGTTGGAGGGGAGCAGGGTCTATCAGTTATATAATTAAGGAACAAAGTAAAAATATATCCAATAGTAATGTTAAAATCCTGTTTCAAACAAAATTTGAAGAAGTCCATTTTTATAGAATATGGAGGCAAATTCCGAAGAACAAGAGAAGACCAACAGCAGCATTGGATGTTGCAAGTGAAACATGAACATGCACTTTCCCCATGGCTTTTCTAGGTGTTATCCAAAGGCATCAGATGAATATACTTTTGAGTCTGTATCAAGAAAATATGCTTTTCCCACAAGAATCCAGGTAGGGACTGGAGCCTAGTATCTACACACTCGGATCTACTTTTGTGAGTAGACAGCTGTCCTCAGTTGACTTTGCAGAAATGGAGGAAAATCCAAGATACCAGATGGAGGAAAAAAATGTTCCTTACAAGAGAAGGGCAGATAGGATGGGTTTAGGCAGCAGGTAGAATTATGTTATAAATTCTAATCATTATAAAGGTTGCAAAGTATTCTGCAGAAGAGTAGGATTTGTAGGACACTGTATTTTTCCTGGTGTTCACAAAGTTGATCACTGTAGTTTACATTTTCATTTTGAAGTAAGAATCCTTCTCTCACCACTTATTTTTGGCCCAATGTGTCATTTCAATAGCTCAACACAATAAAAACACGAACATTTAAGGAAAGTTACAGCACATTAAGTTTAACCCTCATTTCTGTCTTCGATGATAGATGCAAGAATTCCAACTGAGTTGATTTTATGAACCAGTTAAATGATTTGTATTCAGAACCACATTAAAAATCCCCATGACAAAGTGTACTTGAACGAAAATACCCTGCTTGTGACACATCCTTTGCAAGTAATGTGTTTTCATTTTTCACATGTTGCATCTCATTTATTTTATTCAGGCACACATAGTTAAATCTGCAAGATACGGCAAGCTTCCAATACCCTTGAAATAATAAATCATTTCTTACAGATGTTTTCACCCACTGCAAAGCTGCCTCTCATTAATCAAACATTATCAGTTTCTATCAATGCCCAGTCCTAAACAGGAAAGGCACTTCATTCTCAGTTCTGACTTTTATTCACTGGCTAGCTCCTCTGACCTTTCTTCATTACTGGATACTGATTTGAAACATGGAATCCCTTCATATGTACAGGGTTGTTTTGTTTTTTTATCCACACAAGTGTTTTTACAAGGGTGTAATTCATATGCTTTATGCCACAAATAAATTCACACACAGAATCTTGGTCTGAGCTCTATCTAAGCCACAGTACAAATGCATAAATATTATGTTCAGGCCTGCTTAGGTAAGGCCATTCTTTAAAGAAAATGCAAATCCATAAACAAATGACTCATCGATATATTATTTTGTTTCAAAGTGTGAAATAGTACTCCAAGCAGAATCCATGCAATATAAATCTACTTATTTTTTCATTTTAGATAAATTATTAAAACTTCATTTCAGAAAATAGTACATACTATAGAGTCTTATCAAGATAGTCCTTAGGAGAACACAGAAATGTATGTGAACAAAAGGCTATCAGATACAGCACTTTTATACAGTAGTAACAACAGACAGAAATTATTTGACTACTGAAAACTATCCTGAATCAGAAATAGTTCTAGTAATATGTTGTTTTGATCTTTCTCAAATTGTTTTGTTTTCTATCATATAAAATGGATAACGAGCAAAAACCATATTTGTTCTGAAGAATTAGGAGTGAAACTACCCCTACAAACTGGCCCTGGACCCCTTGAATTGGAATAAATACCGACCAGTCACTGATACCCGCTTCTTAGGGAAGGTGGTGTGGAGAGTAGTGGTAGGGCAGCTGCAAGCATTCTAGGATGATGTGGATTATTTAGACCTGTTCCAGTCTGGGTTCAGGCCTGGACATGAGACTGAGTCAGCCTTGGTTGACCTGAAGGATGGCCTTTGCAGAGAGCTGGACAGAGGGAGAGGTCCTCCTGGACCAGCTCTGTGAAATGGGAATGGGGGCACCATGCTATGGTGGTTCCAGTCCTACCTACAGGACCAAGTCCAGAGAGTAGCGCTGAATTATTGTCTTTTGGCCCCCTGGCAGCTGTGCTGTGCCCTGGATGGGGTTGCGCTCTCCCTGAAGAAGCAGGTATGCAGCCTGCGGGTGCTTTTGAATCCAGCTCTGTCACAGGAATCCCAGATAGTCTCAGTGGCTAGATGTGCCTTTTAACAGATGCATCTGGTGAGACAACTATGACCATTCCTGGATTAGGAGAGCTTGGCCACAGTAGTTCAGGCACTGATAACTTCAAGACTGGATTATTGCAATACACTCTATGTGGGGCTTCCCTTGCACTTTACCCAGAAACTGCAGTTAGTGCAAAATGCTGCAGCCAGATTGCTGAGAGAAGTAGAAGTGAGATGCTGTCAGCATATAACACCATTCTCAGAGATGTGCACTGGTTGTTAATTTATTACTGGGCCACGTTTAACAGCTTGGGACCAGTTTACTTGTGGGATCACCTTACTCTATATGTGCCCACACTCTGCTTAAAACTTTTTTGTTTAGGCAAACTTTCCAGACATGTAGATGTTGATGTGTTCTAATCTTTTTAATTTGTTGTTTTTTAAAAAAATAATAATTACTTTTTAAAACTTTTATTGATGATTTAATGTCTTTTGTTAACCACTTAGAGGTTTTTACAATCGAGCAGTATATCAATTTTGTTAAATAAAATGAATGAATACATATAAATGAAAAATAATTCTTCATGCCCAACTATTCTTTTGTTTGTTTGCTTGTTTGTTTATTTGGAGAACAAATAATTTTGAAATTAAAATTAAATGTTTATGATACCTTCTGGCTTACACAATAGTTGCAATGCAAGTCTAATTGCATGCCCCAGATCGAACATACATCCCAATCTGCAGCAAAAGACATTTCCAGCCCTTTCAATAAAGCCAGAATGAGCATTGTGTCTGAGGGTACAGAAGTAAGGCACTGCAGACAGCCATGTCCCGCCCCCCCCAATTCCCACTGGGATTAAACTGATCCTCGTCAAGCCCTGTCATTCCCAGGGGGATCTACTCTATGTTCATTCAAGGTCCACAGTAGCTACCCATGCGGTGGGCAGCCTGGATAAACAGTTTTAAAGCAAAATAATAATAATAAAATAGAGGGAAGGCAGCATGCAACCTTGGGTCACCTGTTAAATTGCTTTCAATTATGCTTCTTAAGGGCTGCAGTGGAGGCTGGTCCAATTAGGGCAAATAGGGCATTCCCTCACCAACTTCAGTCTGCCCTCAGCCAGCCCCCACCTGCCTGCCTTCTTACCTACATCTATTCCTGGGAATGGCTCTGGTTGTCAGCTTTCTCTCCTCCTTAGCCTCAGTCATTGCCATTGTAGATTTCATCAGGAAGGAGGATGAGGCAAAATTAGAATTAGGTAGCTCTGGTGGTCATTGCAACTGGCTCCACCTACTTTGGGCCTCTCTGCCTTCTGCCCTGTCAGTCCCAATGAACACCAGGCACCACTAGGGTTTCCAGATGAATTTTTAAGGATTTCCCCTTAAAAATCCACCTGGAAACAGGGCATGACAGACTTAGTTCCATCCCCTCTGAGAACTGGGATAGGCCGGACTTCAGCAGGTCCATCCACCCAAAATCTAAATTAGGAAATGATTATTTATTAAATTTATATCCAGCCCTTCCTCCCACAAAGAGCCCAGAGCAGCAAACAAAAACACTAAAAACACTCTGGAAATGGAAATGGACTGCCTTCAAGTCGATCCCGACTTAAGGCGGCCGTATGAATAGGGTGTTCATGGTAAGCAGTATTCAGAGGGAGTTTACCATTGCCTCCCTCTGAGGCTAGTCCTCCCCAGCTGACTAGGGCCAGACCCTTCCTTGTCCGCAACTGCCAGCTGGGGGACAACTGGGCTCCTTGGGACTATGCAGCTTGCCCACAACTGCACAGGTGTCAGGGCATGTAACCTCTGAGCCACTCACTGTGGAGCAATCTTTAGCTGGTCCTTGACACCCAGGAGACACGAGCGGGGATTTGAACTCACAGACTCTGGACTTCCAGCCACGCTGTCCTCCCCACTGCACTATACCAGCTGTAAAACATCATAAAAACAGACTTTAAAATATATAAAAACAAAACATCTTTAAAAACAACTTTTTTCTTTCTCCCAGGCATTTTAGCATGTGTTTTAAATTGTTTTTAAAAGATGTGTTTTTAAATTTGTATATTTGTTTTAATGTTTTTAGTTACTGTAAACCGCCCAGAGAGCTTTGGCAATGGGGCGGTATATAAGTACAATAATAAATAAATAAATAGCTTTTAAAAAACACCTTAAAAAGCAATTCCAACACAGGCACAGACTGGGATAAGATCTCTATTTAAAAGGCTTCTTGAAAGAGGAAGGTCTTCAGTAGGCACCGAAAAGATAACAGAGATGGCATCTGGCTACTATTTAAGGGGAGGGAATTCCAAAGGGTAGGTGCCACTACACTAAAGGTCCCCTTCCTGTGTTGTGGTGAATGGACATCCTGACAAGATGTTATCTGCAGGAGGCCCTCACCTGCAGAGTGTAGTGATCGACTGGGTATATAAGGGGTATATATAAGGAATCCTGGTCCCAAACTGCTTAGAGTAGCTAAAGGGCAGCCAGTGCAATTCTTTCAGCAGCGGGCTGACATGTTGGTGATACTCTGCCCTAGTGAGCAGTCACGCCACTACATTTTGCACCAGCTGCAGCTTCTGGACCAACCTCAAGGGCAGCCCTACATACAGCACATTACAGTAATCCAGCCTGGAGGTTTCCAGTGCATGAACAACAGTGGTCAGGCTATCCCAGTCCAGAAACGGCTGCAGCTGCCTTATCAGCCAATGCTGATAAAAGGCACTCCTAGCCACTGAAGTCACCTGGACCTCTAGTGACAAAGATTAATCCAACAGCACCCCCAGACTACAAACCTGCTCGTTCAGAGGGAGTATGATCCCATCCAAAGCAGGCAACTGACCAATTATCTGAACTCGAAAACCACCAACCCACAGTCTTGCTAGGATTCAGACTCAGTTTACTGGCCCTCATTCAGCCCACCACTGAGTCTAGGCACTGGTCCAGGGCTTGCATGGCCTCTCCCAATTCAGATGTTACAGAGAAATAGAGCAGGGTATCACCAGTGTACTGCTGACACCTCACCCAAAATCTCCTGATGACAGCTCCCAAGGGCTTCATATAGATGTTAA
This sequence comes from Rhineura floridana, assembly GCF_030035675.1. Classification (NCBI taxonomy): domain Eukaryota; kingdom Metazoa; phylum Chordata; class Lepidosauria; order Squamata; family Rhineuridae; genus Rhineura; species Rhineura floridana. The sequence goes on along the minus strand of NC_084485.1, from coordinate 124,329,536 downwards.
ACATCATTGGAGACAAGATGGTACCCTGCGGCACCCCACAACACAACTGCCAGGGGACCGAAATACAATCATCCAATGCTATTCTCTGAAAACAACCCTGAGATAGGATTGGAACCACTGTAAAACAGTGCCTCTGATACCTCTGAAGGGCAAGGGTTGAGAGGACATATTGCTGGCCGCATCTTCACAAACACCTTGTCCACATCATCAGATCGCATCAACTGAAACCAATCCCAAGAATTTGCAGCAGATGTTGTACTGGATACCTCACTGGGGACTACAGTAGATGTGGATGGGGCATCAAGATTGCTACGGAGACTAGCAACTTTATTCTCAAAGTGCCTTGCAAACAATTCATAATGGGCCTCCAAAGGGTCTAAAGCTCCATTTCCTGGAGGTGATGTCACCAAACCTTTGACAAAATGGAAAAGTTCCACTGGATGACTTTCCTCTTCCAACAAGCCTTTTAAGTTGAGACCTATCCCAGTCTGCGTCTGTGTTAGAATTGCTTTTAATGTGTCTTTTAATATTTTAACCCTTTTTTAAAGATGTTTTTTAAAGTTTTTTTTAATGTTTTTAACATTGTTTTGTTTTAATGTATTTTAAGGTCTCTTTATGATGTTTTAAAGTGTTTTAGTGTTTCTGTTTGCCGCCCTGGGCTCCTGCTGGAAGGAAGGGTGGGGTATAAATGAAACAATAAATAAATAAAATAATTGAGGATGTGATGAGGGCTCACTGCCACACAGTAGGAATTGTTATGATGTTTTACTCATGCTCGATCAGCCTCACAACACGTCTTTTGCCACTTGCGCTCTAGCTACAATCCAGCCTGTTTCATTGTCTTTAGTTCACTGGCGTACCAAGGTGCAAGCCGGGCTCCACAATGCCGGAGAGGGTGCTGTTACGAGGCAGGGCCATGCAGCCTGCTAAAACTACAATTCCCACCCCACACCCCTTCTTATGTGACTCGCCATGCAATCCAGAGGTAGTGTGCAAAGGGTAAAAAGGACAGCTGTTGAGACATAAAAGTAACTAACTGCATAAATGTTCTGCATAAATGTTATCTCTTCCTTTGGCAGAATTCCCGCACCCACAGTGAATCCCATTGTTCGTTAGGAGCCTTAGTTTTCAGGGTCAGAGATACACACACACATACACAAAATCACCAGATTTTCATACCCTCCTTGGCAGGAGGGGGAGAGTGGAAAAAGTCTTTTAAAACCGAGGCTTGAATCGAGGAGGAACAAGAAGGGGGGCCGAGGAACATCAGAGCTCCACACGCTCTCAAGGAACTCATCGAAGGACTGCAAGGACAGAACCGGGGAGAGACTTTGGGTCTTGGTGCAAAACCTTGAGACCAAGAGATTCCTTCCTGGTTTTGGATCAGAGTTTCCCACATAGCTTCAGCTGTATTCAACCGCCCACTCTGGGCATAGGAGAGGTGATCAGTCCTACCTTTCACTTCTTACAGTAATAGGGTCCTTTGATCTCTTTAGTTAAAAGTTATGAATGGGTTAGGATATTAATGATTAATGCTGCCACGCACCCAAGTAATTCTGTAATGCTTTTCTACTCTTTCTCTCAATAAAAGAAAGCTTTGCTTTATTTTGGTTTGGACCTGCATGTCTTGGGGAAAATATAGATACACCACTTAGGCACATTTCAGGGCAAAGCGCTTGTTCTTATCCCTACCAAAAGATCCCCTCCTCTCAAGGAGGTGTGTTCCATGGGACATGAGGATGGCAAATTCACACAGGTTCCCAAGAGCACGTGTTGTAACAGTGCTCAGGGGCAACCAGATCAAAACGTGCCTCGTTGTTCCACGGCATGACAAAGGCTTCAACAGGATCACCTGTTCTATCTACTGGGAACTCCCCCAGGGCATTCAGGAATCCAGTGGATTCCATTAGTCTCTGCGGGCAGACAATCTTAATCTGTCCACCACCCCTGCAGGGGAGGATCAGAGCCATAAGTCTAAACTTCACCAGAAAGTGGTCTGACCATGACAATGGAGTGACATCCATTCCCCCATCTCCAGAACACCCCTCCCTCCATCTAGAGCAAAAACCAAGTCAAGGGTGTGCCCTGCCCTGTGCAACAGGCCGCTGACATCTTGAGACAGCCCCATGGTTATCATGGAGGCCATGAAGTCCTGAGCCAGAACACTAGAGGCAGCCTCAGCATGGACAGTGAAATCACCAGGACTATCATTCTGGGCTCCTCCAATACCAATATTTAGGATTAACACAATAGCCTCAAAATAAAACAAAAGAGTTACATTTACCTAGCCTATACATTTGGCACGCTAAGCATCATCCAGTTTCAAATATTAATACTTACATGGGGATTACAAGGGTCAGTCGCAGATGTTAAAAAGCTGAGAAATTCAATGAGGAAAAAGTACCTATTTTGAACCCTGCCTGGGTAGGGAAAGAAGGTAAGTGAGGGGAGGTTTGATGAGGAGGCGGAGATAGGATGTTGATGTTTGGTAACTGGGCTTCATCTCAGTGGTAGAGCGGATGTGTTGTGTGCAGAAGGTCCCTGGTTCAGTCTGCAGCATCTCCATGCAGGATTGCAAAAGATCCTGTCTCTACAATGAAGCTGACGGCCATAGTAGACAATACTATGGCCCAACAGTTTGACTCCATATAAAGCAGCTTCCTATGTTCCTATTACTTTCCCATGGTCTGGCTAAGCTGAGAGACTGCCCCATTAGTGTGGTTTAGCCACCGGTGCAATTACATCTTTTGTACATACATTTTTGGCATGCTGGAAATGAGCAGCTGACAACTTCCATGGATCAAAAGAGCTGGGAGATAGAAGCAAAAACTGGAGAGAGATTCCCTAATGTTTCTAGACAGGGTTGGGCCATTAAAGGGAACTTCTTGCTTTGGGTCGGGGTGGGGGGATGATACTTGTAATGCAGGTGATGTCCTGGCGATCTGAGGAATGAACAGACCAGGCAAGCTCTCAAGAGGACAAAATGGAATTCTTAAAGGGGGCAAGACTCTAAACAGGCTGTTTCTCCATACAAGCTTCACCAGCCATGGAAATCTTTCACTGGAAGGTAAGGCATATCCCTGGACCTCCCGCAAGATTTTCTGAGTAAAATGTTTTGACTGGTCTGAGTAAAAAAAGACCTGACCTTCAGTCTAGTCTCTCTGTTTTTAGCTCAAACAACCCTCGGCTTCATGGACATGGCTTTAATAATGGCAAAGCACTTGTATTGCTACCACAGACAACAATATTTGCCATTAATAAAAGTAATCCTGAATTTATATTAAATATTGTGTATGTCTTAATATTTTAATAGAAACAAGGGTTCCATGGTCAAAGAGGCCCAGATATCATCATCATCATTATTTACATTGGAAATAAAATCAAATGGCCAGTATATAATTTATACCAAAAATAATGCTACTTTCAACTTTGGCAACAAAATTATAAACAGTGGCCTTAAAGACTAATCTGGCCTTAAAGACTAATCGACCACATCTTTTTGTCCATTAAATTGTAATCACTGAGCTCCTCCCATTAAACTCTAATCAGGAAAGGCCATTAATTAGAAAGATCTTTGAACAACTACAGTATTGAGCTGATGAAACTTATTTATAATTTTCCATAATGGCCCATGTTACAGTTCCTCCTTCTCTGGCATAGACACATTGCCTTAAAAAAATAAATATCAGAAAGGAGGAGCATGTCTGGCAATACCTAGGAAATTAGAATGCCAACTGTTCAATTGTTATGTATTAATACAATGCCACTCTGTATATGGGTGTTCAGTGTGGAAATTAACAGACAATAGCCAGTGAATTTCTTTTAACAGAAAGCCCTGCCAAGGGCAACAGACTCTGAAAACATTTTATTTTGTAATGTAGCCAGCCATTTTACTCTTATTTGAATACAGACTTGGATTATCCAGCTTGCATATTCTTTTCCTTCAATTTTCTACCAGTTTTTCTTTTTAAAAAAAATCTTCCTGTGAAGTGCACAGATATTGTACATGCAACACAAAACCTCTCCAGTAAGAGTGCAGATGCTGCCGTAAAACTCCCTAGAAATTATGGCACACATCACACAAGGCAGCTCAGGCATAGCTTATAAGATCCTTCCTATTCAAGTACTGGGCCAGAAAGTCAACTGTTCTAAATTACACTATGAATTTATGGTGTAGTAATGTAGATCAATGTCACGCACACAAAGAACTATTTATGATGGATTTGTCCAACATGGCACAACAAAACACATAAAATACATCACCTATTACCATCAGGAAAAAAATAGCTTTTTGTGCATGTTATTCTTGCCCCTACACCATTCACCAGATAATTTATATTGCCACAGAGTGTGCTCAAAAAGGAATGTTTAATTAAGTGGCTAACGTCATGATCCTAAACACATTATGTGGCAATAAGTCCCATTGATTTTAGCAGAACATTCTTTCATGTAATGTGTTTAGGATCACTGTGTAAAGTGTCCATTCTTCATGGGTTTCCTTCTCCACATTGACCCAAATAAATAGCCTTGACACAAGAGAGAGAAAAGCAATGTTGTTTTCTTCATTGGATCCAAAGCTAGGAAGGAAATAATGGTGCACGCCAGCTCCTGAAAGCCCGTTTTATAACAATGTGGAAGTATAGGCTAAGTAATGCCCTCAGAAACAAGTGATATTGCACTTTTAAAATTATACATATAAAAATAGTGTTTCCTTCTTTTACCCTTCTCTTACAAAACTCACAGGAAGATAAGAAGGCATTTGTATGTTATTGAAAAATAAAAATCCTGTTATATCATGAAACCTAATAGTTATGGAGCAGACACAGCTGTTATTGAAACCACACAAAATGCGATCTTCCTTTGCTGCCTTTAAAAGTTCTTTAAAAGACTGATGTGTTAATGGTATGGCTGTGCTAAATATTGCCCCACTGAGATATTTTATCCCAAAGTACAATAGAATATTTTCTTGAAGACTTCCTAGATGCTGAGAATATTCACTTTTATTCAGTCTGTTTTAGGGTCACCATTTTTCCTATCCATTGCTACTGCTTTGACCCTACTTTTTCCATTTTTTTACCTCTTCTTTCTTCTTTAATGAGTCACACAGTTGATCCCCAGTCAACTAGAGATCACGTAGTGAACAGAATGATATCACAGGATTATTTCATCAATCAGATTTGGCATATGATATCAGCTGAGAGCAAGGCACAGCTTCCTGCTAATCAGGGATCACAGAGTGAACGGGATGGCACCGCTTCACTTCACAGCCAATCAGATTTGGCTACATGATGTCTCTGAGGGCAAATACAGCCAACGGAGAGAAACAGCAAACAAAAGATAAGGCACATTAATAGGTGAACTTTTTCACAAGCACTGGCAAAATATCATAGAAAGAAATGGATGCCAAAAATGTTTCTGAAAAGCAGCAAATAGTTTTGGCTTAGCCCTAGTTAAGACATCCAAGAAAAGAAAAAGAAAGGGACAAATGGCTTGAGCACATTAGGGCACTGAGTCAAGGCTAGCTGTACTGCCTCCCACAATGATTAACCCCCAACTGGTTTAAATTACGTCTGACAGGACCTTGGCCCTTCTACAATGGGATTATTATTTGAGAACTAGACAAGCAGCATAAGCTACAGCAAACAAGCTTCCTAGAGGAGCCCCCAGACAACTCTTTGACATGTTCTAAAAATCTGCCTTGTATTTGAGATTTCCCTGATGTGTCAAAGTGGTGGCAGCCCTTACTGAGTGGACAGTGAGACAAACTTAAAGGTGGAATGATTATATTTATAAAACACAAGTTTATACTGGAAGACTGCTTGGAAGTTTATTCATTAACATGAAAAAGAGCTGCCATTTTCCTCACCAGTAATTGGCACCAAATGTCAGGAGAGATTGCTGGGAGGAAGGGTGGGATATAATTGAAATAATAAATAAATAAATAAATAAATTTTGATGCATTTCATTTTTTTTTTTTTTACATTTTCAAGAATCCAACAAGCTTTCGCTCACTAACTTGCCTGAAGGTGAAGTAAAATGAAGGGGAAACGAACAGGAATTTCTGGTTTCAATGTTTAAATTTTGTATTGTGTCATGGCTCATATGGAATAAGGTAGCACAACATTTCAAAAATAGTGTCTGGAAGCATTAAACCTATACAGGGTCAATATGAATTGAGATTTTTGGCATTGCACCAGCTTGCATTTATTTCTGTTGAGGTGAGGCTAGGACTATGGGCACCTGTATCTTAATCTACACCTGCAGGGTGTGTTCTCCAGTTCATGGTCTTGAGGTCAGAGGTTTAAGCTAAAAGAAGGAAACTGAAGAGCAGGAATCACAATGTAGAGCTTGTCATAGTTGATCCAACCGAGGCAGAAGGGCCAAGATCCTACTATCTCAAAGGTCCCAGGAAGGCTTATGAAATTCTCCCCATCTGAATTTCTCTCCAGATTTAGGGGTTCCATTCTACCTGATATTGTTTCCAGTGCATTAGCAATTTGCATTAGGAAATGCATTAGCAATCTGCCATTCCGATAACAATAATAATGATAGTGATCACGATCATTGTTTCCAGACTTTGTTCAGACTGCAGTTTGCTACCCTTTTTTGTCTTCTTTTTTCTTGTCACGCTTTTATCTTACAGGTCACTAATGCAAAATAACATTAAAATTATATTCTGCACTGTGGTATCAATGCAATGCACTTTGTACGTACAAATTCTGCAATTAATCTCAAGTATTCTCCATGTGAAATCAGAGGAACAGTGGAATGTTGAGCAAAGTGAAGCCACAGAACAGACCAGGAGGGAACCATATGTATACACAAGACATGAGCAATCCAGAGTAATGGGTTCTGCTACTGATATGCATGCAGTAACAGGGAGGGGGGCATAATTCACACTACATGTTGAGATCTGACACTGGTTGTGCTTGATGTTTTTGGGGTGGGGATCACTCAGTTATTGTTCTTTGTTACAGATATATAAGATTTGGCACAGCTGGTCTGCACAGAATAGTCCCTCATATTTTGCGAATGATTTGTTATGTTCACAATCCTAGGAAGAGAAAATGCTTTCTCTGAGACCATACAGAAGATTAGCACAGGGGCAGTGAAGGGCAAAAGTAAAAACAAGTGTGGAAAGCACTGGCTATGGGTGCATCCCAAAGTACAGCCCCGAGTTTAGCCCAGAGGCATTACCTATTCAATTCAGGATGCACAGAATAAAATACAGGTACACAAGCAAATCCTTAGTAAACAGAAAACACAGTGCACACACAGGTCAAGAGCAGTGACACAGTAACAAGTAGTTACCCAAAGCAAAATGGCATTTGCAACAGAGATCTTGTTCAAAAAGCAAATGCTGAAAAAGTCAGCCCCATACTGCAAGGTGTCATTAAAACTTAACATTATGCCCTTTTATTACTACACTGAGAACTTCATGCCCCCAACAGAAGTAGTCACTGATAGACAAGAAGTGGGAAATGACATCAGGTATAGGAGGATTTTACAATGCTGATTTTAATTGATTTAGATGAATTGATTTACAGAAATATTCCTGAATGGACCGGTTTGGGCCTTTTTGTCTATGATGAAATGAAATAGGGATTTTCTTGCTAAACCCAAGTCAGATGTTGAGAATGCCCATGGTGCTAAGTTATTATAACATTTAGATATAGCATAAGAGAGTAATCACTGTGCTTCCATAGTTAATGCATAGCTGCGATGTTCTGTGCTGCTTCATGTGTGTTTTTATACAAATTATTTAAGAACACAAAGTCATGTATTTTAGAACTTCAGCTTTATGTATTGCTCAGTGGGTGGCTCTAGTATTTATCAGGCTCTTTTAGAACCCTAAACCCATTAGCATGAACATCAGAGCAAGCTGTGAACTGGAAGAAAACTCGCTGGGCAGCAGAGATTGAGCAGTCTCTACTGCCCATGAAATCATGGCACTCTCTCTTATACTAGGTGTGATAAGAGATTTCATTGATCTCTCTATGCAATGAAACTCCTAAGTAAGGGCAAACATCCCCATGATTTGTCACACAAATTGTAATTCATTCTGCAAAGATGTCCCATTTGTAGAAGAACTTGCTACTTTAAAAGATCTATTGTCTGTTCCCAATTCAAGACATTTTTCTTTTCTGTGGGTACATGCATGTGCTTCACAAATATAAATGAATACCCAACAGCTATGTTAATAAATACTGGATGCCACAGTCTTCTATTCAGACAGATCCATTGTCATCATTTGAAACACTTCAAATCAAGAACTTTCATCTGTATCCTCTGCCTACTTTGATCATGGGTTTTTGCCTTTTTTCCCTTGGCCTCAAAAAAAGTCCAGTTGCATGCTCAGTTCATAGGCAGTACAGACTGCCCAATCTCTGCTGCCCAATGATTTTCCTTCCAGTTCAGACCTTTCAGATGCTTGCCCTGATAAGCTTAGGGTTCTAAAAGAGCCTGACAGCTTAAGAACATAAGAACATAAGAAGAGCCTGCTGGATCAGGCCAGTGGCCCATCTAGTCCAGCATCCTGTTCTCACAGTGGCCAACCAGGTGCCTGGGGGAAGCCCGCAAGCAGGACCCGAGTGCAAGAACACTCTCCCCTCCTGAGGCTTCCGGCAACTGGTTTTCAGAAGCATGCTGCCTCTGACTAGGGTGGCACAGCACACCCATCATGGCTAGTAGCCATTGATAGCCCTGTCCTCCATGAATTTGTCTAATCTTCTTTTAAAACCATCCAAGCTGGTGGCCATTACTGCATCTTGTGGGAGCAAATTCCATAGTTTAACTATGCGCTGAGTAAAGAAGTACTTCCTTTTGTCTGTCCTGAATCTTCCAACATTCAGCTTCTTTGAATGTCCACGAGTTCTAGTATTATGAGAGAGGGAGAAGAACTTTTCTCTATCCACTTTCTCATTGCATGAGCTTGCATGAGCTACAAGAAGTCCAAGCAAAGCCTACCTGTCCTCTAGTTAATTTTAAGCAAGCCAGCTTCACAATTCATGTTTTGGTTTGTTTAAAAACCGACTACATTTTTTTTAAAAAAACTATAGTCTCTGACTAGTGTTTAACACCCTAAGCCAAAAATCTTTGGAACTGAAATGTAACACTGCAGAGGTCCTACTCTTGGCCACATGGGTAAAGGGAAGTGGCAAATGTGCTATGTAGAGCACAAAACTATGGTTTAATGCAGCCTCTTCCCAACCTGGTGCTTTCCAGATGTTTTGGACCACGACTCCCATCAGCCCCAACCAGCATGGCCAATGGGCAGGGATGATGGGACTTGTAGTTCAAAACATCTGGAGGGCAGTAGCATAGTGGCAAATTCAGAAGTGCAGGGTCCCTTCATGTTAGCCACAGCCACACACATCCTCCTTTCTGCTGCAAGGTTGAAAATGAATTCCTTGTTAATGCCTTCTCCCACAGCAACAGACATACCTATGAGCTAATAAGCATTACAGAGGAGAATGTTTACTACTGAGAAGAGTCTTCTCAGTGGCTGACTCACCTCCTTTCACTCTGATTGGCTCCAATCAGCAACAAAGAACGTGTTAGAAGACTCTTCTCAGTGGCTAACACACTCTATCATGCTTATTGGCTTGTAGGATGCTGGAGACACAGGGACCCTGCTCCCGCAAAAAGTAAGGGGTCTAAGACCCTCTATGACTACACCTCTGCTGGAGGGCACCTGCAGATGACTGGCTTGCTGTGAAGTCCAAATCAGTCCAAAGTCTTGCTGCTGAAACTTTTAACAGTCTCATCTAGGCACATGTAAACTTCAAATCAGATTCTTCATGCTTCCATTTTATTTAAATCTTGAGGTGGGGAGAATGTCAAGAAATAAAATGCTGCCAAAACAAAGTTGTTGTTGTTGTTTTAAAAATGCTTTCATGTAATCTATTGATTTGGCAGAAAAATAAGGTAAGATGGCAATGGAAAGAGTCCATACACAGACACACAGAGAGACAGTGGCCCAATCCTGCATGTTCCTCAATTAACGCTCAGAGACGTTTGTGATAAAACAGATTTAAAATAGTGCATCTTATGGAATGTAGCCATCTTTTCCTCTTTTATCTTCCTTTATCTTATTTTATTTATTTTTCAGAAAAAGGGTGTAGAGATTGTGAAACATGCTTCAGATGACAGTGCCCTCCCACTCTCCTTATGGGAGGTGAGAAACACAGTGGGGAGGTGGGGGTGGGGACTGGAACATACAACAATAATGAGACAACAAAATCGGCATGAGGAATCACGTGTATGTACATACTCCTAAAAATACTTCTGCTGGCCTTTGCTCAAAAAAAAAATGTCCATATGCAGAAAGTATCCTCCAAATTTAGTTTGTTAATCAGGAGCAAGAGGCACAATTTCTTTCTGCATCACAAGCAAAATGAACATCTGTTCACTTTTTGTCACATAGGTTTTCAATGCATGTGGGTGGGTGTGAACAGAGCCCTTGATATGTAATATTCTTCCCATCTGCACACCAGGTGGCACTGCATAGTTAATCAGAAGATAATAATTGGCATGAGGTGATTACTTACTTTTTAGGGATAAGGGAATAAATCAGTCTTGTGACTAAAAATTAAAATAAAATAAAGTGCACCAATGCTCAGACTTTTAATTTCTCAGTTGGTGTCCAATTTGGTAAAGATCAATGAGATTATCTGATGACCCTATTGTTTCCAACGGTATGTTAATTGGCACCGAACAAGTGCAATTACTCAGAGGATCTTTAGATGAATGATTTGATTTGTGCTTTCCGATATAGTTCTATAACCTTCAGATCTGGAAAAGTATATAGCATTGAAGCAGGAGGGAAAGGAGAGAATGTGTTCTGTACATTCATAAAAAAGTGCTACCTAGGACACAATGGGATTCACTGCTACACAAAACCTCTAGGCAGATAGGAATGGAGTAACAGGTGCTATAGCAACATCACAGCACAGAGGGAAGAACTGATACTCCCAGGAACCCAGACAAACCCCAGTGAAAGCATCTCACACTTTAGAGTTGCAAAAAGCTACCAGATAACTGTATTCACCCCCTGCAAATGTGGTGTTTTTCCAAAGACTTAAGCTGTGAATAACTTGAGCATTCCAGCACTTTTCTAGGCAAAAGGAGCTCCTGAAACTCAGCTAGAATATTCATCAGCCTAGCTTCCTTTTTATTGCCTTTAGCATCTTTCCAGCTCTGCTCCAAACTGTCTCCTCTGTGGCCTTTTGCAGTAGTCAACTACTGTAGAAATGCAGCTCTGATAAAACCCCTAACCAAAAATCTTTTGTACCCATGCTAGTTCTACAGAACAAAAAAATAAAAATAAAAAAATAACAAGTTAATCGTCTCTTTACAGGGTCACATTTCTGACGGCATTATCCCAAGATGAATTGCTCTCTTGATTTCACTCCTCCGATCTGCAGGTAACTGAATTTAAATAAACTGTATTAACTTCTTCCTGCATGGATTGCTTTAGATTGATTTCGAAGTGTTAACATCCAGAGCTGCCTTTGTTTTGCATAGGGATGGGGGAGAAATTTGGGGAGGGTCACATTTTATGCAAACCCACCTGAGTCACACTTCTGGAAAGAGTACGTGAAAGGAAATACAGCCATTCTTTGAAATGTGTACTTCCTTCACATTTTGAGATGCAGGTTCTCCAATTGAAAAAATGTGTTACAAAAATGTGTATACTAGGGGAATGTGTGCAAAAAATCTGTATTTTCACTAACAAATTAATTTTTATGCACACTTTCCCCTACTATACATATTTTACATGTATTTTTCAGTTGGAGAACTGCATCTCAAAATTTGGGTAAATTTCAAAGGACACAAAAATACATTTTAATAGTGTGTGTATTTAATAATGTGTGCATTAGGAGAAATGCACACTAAAATGCTGTTGAAGTTTGATGAGGACCTTTTTTTAAAAAAAGAGCAGAAACTGATGTGGAAATGTGGTGAACTAAATTAAGATTGGAAAAATGAGGAATTGAAGGAACTCCAAGCAACTGAAATTGATAGATTTGTCCATCCCTGGCTTTGCAGTATTGATATAAAGTAGGCTGGGCAATACTCATTCCTGTGTCATGCAGAGGGCAGATTAATCCTTTGGATCTTTGTCCTTTATCCCAATAATGTTGAAATAAAGCTATAGCTTTATCTGTCACAGGATGTGATAATAGTTGGTGGTAATGGCCACCAACTTTGATAGCTTTAAAGGGGGAATTAGACAAATTTGTTGATGGAAGAATGGCAATGGCTACTAGTCATGAGATTACCACCACGGGCAGGCACACAATGCCTTTGGACACCAGTTGCTGTGGCATAACAGCAAGAGAGGGTTGCTGCCCTCATATCCTGCTTGTGGGCTTCACAATGCCAGACTAGACTGGACAGGCTTTTGGTCTAATCATGAAGGGTTCTTCTTATGTTGTTTTAACAAATGGGAGGGGGGGAGAGGGAGTAGGTTACCAGAATATGTAGCTGCCCCCTGACCCCAGTGTGGCTGCTGCTTACCTGGATGGGACTGGGGCAGGGTGGGGTGAGGGTGGGGCTATCCAGGTGCACTGGCAGGACTACTGCCAGCCAAACCATCTATCCTACTACTGCAACTGAGCAGCCCAACTTTCATGCCATCCCACTCCAGCCCCATCCAGGTAAGCAATGGTGACACTGGGGTCAGGATTGTAGCTGTGAGGATTCACAGGTATGGGTGAAATCACAGGAGGATTCCTCTAGTAATATAGTAAGTCTCAGATGCTTCATAATGCAATAGAGGACCAGGACAACATGGGGCATCATTGCTAGCCCCAGGCACTCCCTACTTCCTGTCTGGATTTGGATCTCAAAATACTACAGAAAGCTGGAGGTGCATGGAGCATGAGTTGTAAGCAAGAATAATTTCTGACACTGTACAGTATCATTACTGATCACTTAGCACATCTGTTAAGGCATCTGTCTTAGTTTCCAATTTCCTGGCTTTGTGGAAGTTGAGCCACTATGAGATAGCATTAATTCTGGACTTACACCAGCAGGGTTTAAAAAAATGGGTATGTATATTTTTCTGCTGCAGGTGCTTGTCTATTATGCACTTTCATACTGAGTGGGAAGAACTGGACAGAAATCCTCATTCATTCATTCCCAGTGAGGGGTAAGGAGGGCCTTCAAAATAAGAGATGCTGTGAGAATTAGAACTGGGGAATTTCTCAGTTCATAATATAAAACATACAGGCAAGTGAATCCATTGTTCTCGCACTACAGCTACTACTCTGTAAATGTTATAGAATGGCAGCTACTCAGGGCAGTCTTGAATCCTGGCTCGGATCATGGAATGAGTGAGAATAGCAGCAAGCTCAGAGATGAGCCACATGTTTTGCACGCAGAAGGCTCTACATCAATCCCTGGCATTTCCAGTTAAAAGGGATCTTGGGTAGCAGAGCTGGGAAAAGAACATCTGCCTGAATATCCCTGGAGAATTGCTGTCAGTCAGAGAAGACAATAATAGGCTAGGTAGTTCAGTGGTTTGACTGAGTGTAATGGCAACTTCCTAGGTATATTCCACTATGAGATCAGTATTAACAGAGTAGGTCAAACGGAAAGGAGCTCTTGATTTCCCTCTTTCCCTTACAGACATTGTTTCTTGACTCTACACCTAACGAAATCCCAACTGTACCTAGCTGAGTAATCTCAAAACGTAAGAAAGATTGCTGATGGTTTAGCCTAGCTCTCAGTAACAGAGACAACCAAAGCTCTTTATGTATTCCCACCTAACTTCTGGGATTTTTATTTTTTCCCCAAGCAAAGGGTGAGATGAAGAATGAAGGGTACATGGTTTGTTAGATGGATTAAATCAAGAGGGATGGTAACCTGGCACATTGCCTCATGTACAATTATCAAGAAATATGACCCCATGGAAATTCCTATGCGTGGAAGGTCTCAAACAATGAGAGGATTTAGGATTATATAAATCACAATGGTCTGTAGTATAATCACATGAGAGAACAAACCTGCAAAGCTTATTATGCTGAATACCCAGATGGAGAACAACAGTTGTTGCTGTACTAAGAATTACCACTCTTGTAATCAATAACAGGAAAAAAAGAACAGTTGGGCAACTTGTTTCTTATTATGTTCACTTAGGCAACGTCTAGATCAATAAAGAGCATTAAGTCTCATACCACTCTTGGCTGTGCATACACAATTTGCCTAGAGTATGTTGGGGAGGGATTTGGTTGTATGTTCACATTCTGCAGCAGATAAACACGTGTTTCACTAAGAAAGCCTTCATTTAAATGCCAGACATATTATTATAATGAAGCAAGATAGTAAAAAAAGTTTCATTAGAATGGCATCAACTGTTGCAAATCATTCAAATACAGATCTTTCTAGGATAAATAATGAAAGAAATATAATTTTCTAGGTTAGATTCTCTGTAGAAACAGTAGTAACACAGGAAAGAAGCAAAGTAAGAAGAACACCAACAAACATACAAAAGTGTAATTCTCCATGTTTGGAGATGGCAGGTGTTGCCACCACTTACCATATGCTCAGAGGAACATGTTACCAATTTATTCCAAGCTACACAGGAAGTGGATTGGACTGTGAAAGATCAACCCAAATTGTGTTTGCATTTTGACAAATTTGTAGGGCAGTACAATATCTCAGAGAGGAGGTCTGGTCTCCTGCTTCCCTGGTGCATCCACTATAGCTGCCCAATTTCCCTGCTTTTTAAAGTTTGATAGAAATATTTGTGGGCTATAGGTACGTTCTTAAACCGCAAGGTTTTTTGCCTATTAGTGGATATATAACATATGTTGTTCCCGATATACCTCTACACCTGGGTAGATCAGAACTTCAACATTGCTATGCTTCCTTTCCACTCCTCCCCAAACTCCATGCTGCATGTAGAAGGTATCCATACTGGGAGATCCCATGGCTATCTGACGATGGGCACAACATCCAGGGGAAAGATAACCATGGGATCTCTTGGTCTGGGCATTACTTCCTATGTATGGTGAAGAGAGGAAGTGAGAGAACCAGAGGATAATTTCAAATTCCACTGTGCATAGAGATGTAAGTCAGTAATATTGGCAGAGGCTCTATCTTTCTTTCTATGCCAGTGGTTCTCAAGATTTTTTGGTTCGCGGCGCACTGTAAAACACAAAAATTTTCTGGCGCACTTCGTGTACAAAATTAAAAATATATTAATATATTTTAAACTATGAATAAAAATAACTTAAACTATAGAAAACTATTACTTACCCTATACAAATGGGTTTCTTCTCATTTTTAAAATATACTTTCATAACATTTGAGGCACACCTAGCCACCTCTTGGGGCGCACCAGTGTGCCTGGGCGCACTGTTTGAGAATCACTGTTCTATGCTCTCAATGAATGATGCTTTATCGAGATGCTTTTGGAAGGTTCAAATGCACTCATCCTGCTCTGTCTTCATACCAAGTGCATGAAATTTCCAGACAACAAAGGGGATACAATGGAGCGACATATTGTATCCCCATGAAATAGCATACCTTTTGCACAGAGGGAAATTGCTTCCATCTAGGGCTATCACTCAATCAAAATCTCTGATATATCCAATGTGTTCTAGCTGATTAATCAATTCACCAAATTTGCATAGAATTAGCATATGGATAAAAATAGTATTTCTAAAGCAAGCAGCATACTTTGTTTTTAGATGATGCATGCAAGTGTTGAAGCTAGCATTATCTTAGAAGTAGCATTATTCCTGTGTATGAGTGAATGGAAATTGTGTCTTTCAGATAATGCTTGTAATCCACATGTACATATATTAAGTAGAATGGGTGGAATCCAACTGGTGCCTTTGCATTCATGGAAGAGCTTTTGATCTAGCAGACGCCTCCACTAATAGAAGAGGAGGGGAGGCATGTTTTTGAAGATTCACCCTTGCCCCTGAAGCCCCCCAAATCACCTTCCACTACCAGGGTGTCTCAAGTTCCTGGACACAATGTTCAAGAGGGATGGGGACCACAGGGAAAATTTGCAAAAAATGCTTCTCCTTTTTCCCCCATAAGGTGAGATAGCCTTTGGATCAAAAGCCTTCCCATGAGTGCAAGGATGCCACAATTGGATTCCACCCATTTTAAAAAAAGAAAAACAACTCCGCTGCTCAAATACTTTTTAGCTTACTGAAAACCAAGTGATTAGTTGACCAAATGTTTCAGCCCTACTTGCTATATTCATGGACTAAACTAAAGTTTTGAACTGCAAGCTTGAAAAACACATGGGCAGACATGCCGTTAAACTAAGCTAGTAGACCACAAAAGAAAGATAATGTATTTTCCGTAGGTGTTATAATTAATTTGGTAAATAATTATGTATATACTACAGTCCCTGTAAACATTTAGGGAAAGGGCTCAAGAAAAAAAGCAGCATGTTACTCTGTGTGTGTGTTTATGTGTTTAAAGATAATGTTGATCCTGCAATCTGCTGACATTAATTTAGCATAAATAAGTCCCCTAAGGATTTTGTTACTTAATGATCATATTGAGATCTTCACTAAATTAGTGACATCTATTAAATAAAGTGCTCCTTAGGAATGTGATAATTGTACTAGAACATATTGATTCAGGTTTTATTAACTCCGTTCCTAATATAGCACAGCAGCTATTGCCAAATCCAACACTGTTCATAGTTCCACAGACCCAGAGAAATATTTCATGTAGGTAATAGGTATAATTATATATTGGGAAAAGTGGTCAATTCCAGATAAGGTCACATTAAAACTAGTTAGAAGATGGTTGGAAACCCCTCACACTCCAACAGTATCAGTTGTGCACCGCTACTGTTTAAAGGTCTCTTGCTGAGACACGGAAACACGACCCGTTTATTACAGCATTAATCATACATACAATACTTCCAGTAAAACCAAGTGCAGAAAAAGAATGATGAATTCCTACCAATTCCAATAAAGATTGCTTTGTAATCATCTTCCTTCAAGGCACTGAGTGTCAGTCCTTCTACAGAAAGCCCTCTGCCACAAATTATCTGAAAGATAATATTAGGAAGCTCATCATCACTTTAACCGTCACTTTTAAACTCAAGACATTCAGAGGCTTTGTCCTGGTCATTCAATTGATCGTTTTAAGAAAAATAAAATTCCACTTAAAGGCCAAAATAGATTTTTTATATATATATATAAATGAGATTGACCCTAGATTCAAATATGGGCCAGATTGGCCAGAGAACACATTGTAGGAACTGCTTAAAGAACTTCACTGGTTACCAGTCCATCTCCAAATGCAATTCAAAGCATTGGTGCTTACCTTTAACACACTACATGGCTTGGGATGCCTGACGAATGCATTTATTCCTGTATTAACCTGTCCATCTTTGGAAGCCCTTCTGAAGATGCCCCTGCTCTCTAAGGTTAGGTGGGTGGCAACTACAGTGCTCCCATTTATGAAATCCCTCCAAAAGGTTGCATGGTGCCAACATTACTATATTTTCAGCACCAAGCAATTTTTTTTTAAAAAAAGTCCCAGGCTTTTTAATGTACTACTGTAACATGCCATAATTTAATTATTTTTTTATTTTTATTTTTGCATTTTACCGTATTTTCATAAACAATCCTAGAAGAATTGCTGATGGGCAATATTATAAACAACCTGCATTAACTGTCTCCCTACTTCATTTTAGAGTTAGACCATAACTTTTTCTTTCTTTTTGTCACTAATCTTCATGACTGTAGTGAAAAGCTTGGAAATGTTTGGGTGATTGCAAAACATCTTAAGAATCAAAGAAGTGCCAGTCATCAGAGTATGGAGTCTCACAGAACTTTGCTTCACTGTCCTTATACTTATTCCTCTTCTGTGTATCCATTTCTAAATTACATGCAACTTGTACTCAGGTCCATTGGGGAAGGACCGTAGCTCAATGGCAGAGCATCTGCTTTGCATGCAGAAGGTCCCAGGTTCAATCCCCGGCATCTCCAAGTAGGACTAGGAGAGAATCCTATCTGAAATCCTGAGAGCTGCTGCCAGTCAGTGTAGACAACACTGAGCTAGATGGACCAATGATCTGATATAAGGCAGCTTCATATATTCCTACTATTGTGGTTCCCTACAGCAAAGTCTGAGGTTGTTCCCTGAAGCATAGTCAGAAAGGACCTAAAGTTAAGGTGAACACTGCGGTGGGCTTTAGGACTGAGATGAAAGCACATCTGCTGGGAGGAAGAGCGGGATATAAATCAAATAAGAAATAAATAATAAAATAAATGAAATGTATTAATTAGCGCATAGATAAACTATGGAATTTGCTATGCAAAATGCAGTAATGGCCACCCATTTAGATATCTTTAAAAGTGGGTTAGACAAATCCATGAAGGATGAGGCTAACTGCTACTTTTCATAAGAACTACATGCTACCTCCAGAAACAGAATTTCAGATAGGAGAAGGTTACTGCCCTCACGGCCTGCTTGTGGACTCCCCATAGGTTCTTGGTTGGCCACTGAGCAAAACAGGATACTGGACTAAATACGCCTTTAGTCTGATCCATCAGGGGTCTTATGAAAAGGTGCGGGATGTTTTGTTTTGCATATGTTTGTTTTTGAGAGAACAACATGCAATTTACTAGTACTGTTATTACTGACACCTATTGCAGACTGAAATTCTAGGAACCTGGACTTCCCACCTGAAGAATGACATTATTTACTTCCACCCTGGGAGACAGTACCACATGCACACTTGCGCTGCGCATGTCAAGCTGTCTGTAGCACTGAAGTAAATGCAAAATCTTTGCTAATATGGAAGCTAAAGATGTATATTAAAGATCCTGGGGTTTAATTAATTCGGAGTTGAGTATATGTGCAAAAACAACTCTAAAAGGCATGTAACTCATAATTATGAAATAATATAATAAAGCACAGTTGCAATCCTCCTCAAACAGATACTTTGTATCCACTGGGTACAAAGTATAAATTATTCTTCTTTATTGTACAATGGATTAGATATATACTGAGGGGGGATTAGTATCCTTTAGTCTGTAACTTTTAAAAACTCAAATTATTCTTAGAAAAGGAATTATATACATAAATAACATCCAGTGCTCAAGACAATATTGCATTCTTTATCTGACAACACTGCCATTACTCTGATTTTACAGATGAAAAAACTAGTGTAGCGGAGATGCAAAGAATTGAAAAAGATCTCTCCATCATACTCATTAAGGGCCAGGATAGTCCAGAAAAACTGAAAGGCATTGGAAATGCATCTTAAAATTGCATCAACATATACTTTGCTGTTTAATAGCTTTATTACCATGAGATTAACTCAATGCAAACTATCACACATGGACAACAGCCAGCCACTATGACTACACAAAAATCTTTTTTAAAAAATCACAAACACACAAAGCTGACACTTTCCAAGGAATAAAAAAATGTATTATTAATGCTCCACTTAGTTACTGTGCAAAACAGGTCTTCCCCATGAGATGATATTTGTATGCGATATAAGAAAATGCAAAGTGTCATGGATTAATGTTTTTTAACTAATATTTAACTTGCATAAAAGGAGGAAGGGGGAAAAACAGCAACACCACAACATGATTAAAGAAATCAAATCCTTCCAATAGCTACACTGAACCCCCTAAAGCAATTTAGGTATTTGTTTCTTACAGACAATTAATCACATGCAGGCAAGCCAGATGAGAACTATTGATTGCCCTTTTCCAAACTAGTGGCATTCAGACAGCAGACAGACAAATGCCCTGAGCAAGAGAAAGCATCTTCCTCCCTCAGCCTGGTGTAGCTTTTAATTGTTCTTTACTAATGTGCATGACATTTTGCTGTTAATCTTTGGCAGAGCGTGGCTCCTTTTTCTGTGAGCTATACCAAGGCAGTTTATATTTTTCATTACCTTCACTCCGAGGTCTTTCATAAGCTCCGTTTCAAAATGTACTACATCATACGGCAGCCGGAACTGGGGGATTTCAGATGTACTAGAGAGAACAAATAAAACAGAGCTGATGAAACGTTCCCCAGCTGTTTTACAAATAGAGGGCATCCTGGAATATTACACATTTCAGGGCAAACTTAAAGCCTCTAAATGGAAAGTAGTAAAGCACATCTTAAAAATTGCAAGGGTATGGTTAATCTAATGACCACACAGCAGATACCCACTTTAGCTCCTATGGTGTAAACTCAAGAAAAACCCATGTAAAAAACGTTTTTTAAAAAATCATAAGGTATGTTCCAAAAACCTTAAAATAAAAAAAATTAATACAATGTAGGCAAACTATGTCTATATTCATTTTTTACCTAAATCTGCCTGTTTAAACTGAAAATATTCTAAGGAGATGACATATGCTTGCATGTGTAAGGATAAAATGGAAATGGACTGCCTTCAAGTCAATTCCAACTTATGGCAACCCTATGAATAGGGTTTTCATGGTAAGTGGTGTTCAGAGGGGGTTTACCATTGCCTCCCTTTGAGGCTGAGAGGCAGTGACTGGCCCAAGGACACCCAGTGAGCTTTATGGCCATGTGGGGATTCAAACCCTGGTCTCCCAGGTCACAGTTCAACACCTTAACCACTACACCACACTGGCTCTCGCTGTGTAAGGATAGGACATGTGTTTACCAAAATGTTCCTACTGCCTAAGAGAAACTGGACAGATAGCATTTTCTAGCTAGGCTTTTTCAATTCACTTGCTAAGTAGTATTTGTTATAGCAGTCCCACGCAACCTGGGATAAAGACTGCGAACTCTTCTTTGTCTACCCATTTACCTTCTCTCCTACTTTCAGCATTTTTTTTAATGAAGTATTTCTCTTTTTCTTCTTTTCAGCTTGACTTTGTTTGCTTACACATATTTCATAGGGTCGCCATAAGTCGGAATCGACTTGAAGGCAGTACATTTACATTTAAGGATATTGTGATGACACAGGCTGCAGCCTGCACCAAGAGATGTAAGGAAGGCAAACCAACCAGCCAAACCAACCCTTCCTTCCTCTTAATTTATAATAATAATAATAAATTTTATTTGTTAGTCGCCTATCTGTCCGAATTGACGGACGCTCTAGGCGACTTACACAATATAAAATAAGATACAACATACAATAAAATGCAATATACAATATAAAAACACAATAATCAATTACTCTAACATCAACCATCAATAATATATCAAAAAGCTAATCTACCCCAAAATTCTTGTAGGCCTGCCTGAATAGCCAGGTCTTTAAAGCTTGGCGGAAACCCATCAGGGAGGAGGCATGACGAAGATCATAAGGGAGAGAGTTCCAGAGGGTGGGGGCCACAACCGAGAACGCCCTCTCCCTGGTCCACACCAGCCTAGCTGTTTTGACTGGCGGGACCGAGAGGAGGTCCTGTGTGGCTGATCTTGTGAGGCGGCCTACTTGGTGATACTGGAGGCGGTCCTTCAGATAAACTGGGCCGAAACCGTATAGGGTTTTAAAGGTCAAAACCAACACCTTGAACTGGGCTCGGTAAACCACTGGTAGCCAGTGTAGGTCTACTAACACTGGGGTGATATGATCCCGGCGACGGCTATGCTTAATTAAGCGTGCCGCCGCATTTTGTACCAGCTGCAGTTTCCGAACCGTTTTCAAGGGTAACCCCACATAGAGCGCATTACAGTAGTCCAGACGAGAGGAGAACAGGGCATGTATCACCTGTGGGAGCAGATGTACAGGAAGGTAGGGTCGCAGCCTCTGTATCAGATGTAATTGATACCAAGCCGCCCAGCTCACTGCCGAAACTTGAGCCTCCATGGACAGCTGGGAGTCAAGAATGACCCCCAGGCTGCGGACCTGGTCCTTCAGGGGTAATTTCACACCATTAAGTCCCAAGTCGATGTCTCCCAGCCTTCTTTTGTCACCCACTAGCAACACCTCGGTCTTATCGGGGTTCAGTTTCAGCCTGTTCTCGCCCATCCATCCACTCACGGACTCCAGGCACTTGGACATGGTCTGCACAGCCAACTCTGGTGAGGATTTAAAGGAGAGATAAAGCTGAGTGTCATCTGCATATTGATGGCACTGCAGCCCAAAACTCCTGATGATGGCTCCCAGCGACTTCACATAGATGTTAAAAAGCATGGGGGAGAGGATAGAACCCTGTGGCACTCCACAATTAAGAGGCCAAGGGTCCGAAACCTCATCCCCCAATGCCACCCGTTGGTATCTGCCTGAGAGATAGGAATGGAACCACTGTAAAACAGTGCCTCCCACTCCCAATCCCTCTAGGCGGTTTAACAAGATACCGTGGTCAACGGTATCGAAAGCCGCTGAGAGGTCCAGGAGGACGAGGAAGGTATATTCTCCCCTATCCAACGCCCTCCTCATATCATCCACCAGAGCGACCAAGGCTGTTTCAGTTCCATGTCCAGTCCTGAAGCCCAATTTCACTGCAGCCACCAAGTGGATACATTTATTTTTCTCTGACTGCCACCACTGAAAATGGAAATGGACTGCCTTCAACTCAGTTCCGACTTATGGCGACCCTATGAATACAGATTTCATGGTAAGCACAAGACCCTTCCATGTAACTTCTAGACTTCAAGTAGCCCAACCTACTCCCAATAGCAGGTGGAGTCTTATGGCAAGGTTAGATGCCATTCCCCCCCCCCCAAAAAAAATTATGCTTTTACTTAACCATTTAGGGTGCAATCCAAACTTCATGCTACTGTTGTTGCTGCTGCCAGGGCTCTGCAGAGCCATTACCACTTCCACAGAACTGCCATTTTCAGTAGCTGTAGCAAACGGTGGGAGGCAGGACAACCAGGCCTGCTCCCCACACCAGCTCCAGGATAGCACAGAGACTGGGTCCAGATTGGGTCTAATGCAGGCCACTGGTGGCTGTGAGACCAGCTCAGGATCCAGCAGATCCAGAGCCAGCTCAGCCCCATTCTTCTCCACCATTGGAACTCATTTCAGGGCTTTTTGCTGACCTTCACAGATTGGCCTACTGCCAGTGAATCTCCTGCCCTGCTCATTTGGCAGGCGGAAGATGGAGGTTGGTGCTGATGTTGTGATGCTTGCTGCCTTGGCAGCAGCCAGAGGGAGACTAGCTCAGCAGGCAGAGCCAAGCAGAGAGATGCCTTCCTTCAACTGAAACCCCACACAATTCAGTGTGTGTGTGGGGTGGGTATTGCTCTGTCCATAAAGCAGGATAAAACAGTTTATAAAAAAGTGATTTCAGGGGGAAAAAACCCTATTTTTACTATATGGGTAGTTATCCATAAGAGCAAATAACAAACAAAGAAACCCAAAAAAACAAAAATAAACACATCCAGCTTTATCTAGCCAATACATATCAGTTTGCATTTCAGTTCAGCTTCTGGGTCCTTCATGGTCCTCTCCTGATTCCTTCTTCCTGCAGCAACCCACTACACTCTAACACTTCCCAGTATTTCAGCTCCTTTAAAGTGTTTCAACCCTTTTCCCTCTCTTGCAGCTCTTTAGCTCCAACTCTTCAACGTCCTGACTCTACATCCTTTTGACTACTATCTTCTATCTTGATTTATACACAGGATTTTTATTCCCCCTCCAAACCTTTTAGCCAATGAACCAGATGACTGTAGTGAAAGCGGGGAGCTCTTCCCCGTCTGCTCTCACTGTCCTAGGAGTCAATCCCCGGCCTTGGGCAATTGATCCCAGCAAATCCTGGTTTGCCCAGGTTGTGCACGTCAACACCAACCCTGCAAGGTAGTACTGCCACCACCCTTCAACTGGTTAGCTACTGTGGGGCAAAGGGAACCCCAGAGCCCACTTAAACACCTGAGCCTCTCAGGACCAGAGTCTAGATACACTCCTGGCCCCTTCTGAAATCTTAGGTAAAAACGTTTCTCTATTACAAGGTAGTTGTGGTCAAATGGCAAGGACTGAATTTAGGAACTGACCCCTTTCTCTGGAATAAACACACGTTGGTTTAAAGTAATTAAAATTTATTAAAAAGAAAATAAGAAAAGCATAAAAAGGTTACAAAAAGCAAAAAGGTACACACAAATAATTCGTAGCAGCAAATTGAATCCTAAAACCATACACCCAAACGGGTAAAGTGTTTAGTAACAAAGGTAAAGGAAAGTTTCTTGGCACAAATCAAAATAACAAAGCTATCTGCCTTAGCTATACTTACAAAAGCATAGGATCTTTCAATGGATAGCCTTCTTCCCCTCAGGGAGTTGCAAGTCAAGATGTAAATGGAGCCACAACAGAACATCACCATAGGCAAGGTGGTGCTCTGAAGTGGGACACAAACCCAGAGTCCTGAGCCTCCTCTTATGGAGGAAAATTCCCTCCCAGCCGGAGACAATTAACATTTTCATCAAAGGGAAGAAAAAACGATGTTCTCACAGCACCTGGCGCCTCCTCTTGGTTTCCCATAACAAAGCAAGGAGTTTTACGGCCTTGACGGAACCAGGCCCCTTCCACTGATAAGAAGGTGCAAAATCACTATAAGCTGGTACAGCTGTGTTATAAAAATTACCAAGTCACAGTGATGAAAGAACATCAAAGATTTAACTGCCTGCTAGCAAGCTAACAAGGAAGATGTCAAGGGGAAGAATTCCCCATAAGCCTTTGGGAGTTAGCCAAGCTGGCATGACAGTGACTACTCTCCTTTTATGTTTCTAATTCCCCTTAAATGCTAGGTTCTTATGATGAATCTTTGACCTTCCTATGAGCAACCTATTATACAAATCATCCTAAGCAAGACTTGTACTTTTAACCTTCCTGTGAACTTTTTTTTTTAATAATGTTTTTATTGGTTTTGGGTAGAACAGAATACAAAACAAGAATAACTTATACAACAATGAGAGAAAATAGTGCAGTTGACCATAGGAGTTATGATACCTATAATACTCTAGGGAGGTAAGCAGATATTAAATGGTTATTGTCCTGAATTGTTTTCCAGATAATTATCCCAATGTGGACCGCCAAATCTGACCATGCGAGGTTGGAGATTTGCATGCCCCATCACTTTGACTAACAAAAACAATAAAGCTATACCATTGTTCATAGAACTTGTCTGCATCTGTTCCTTGTCTCATTGCTTTTGTGTTAGTTTGTGTTAGTTTTTCCATAAGTGCTAATTTCCATATTTCCTGATACCATTTATGAATCATATGTGGGTCAAGTGTTTTCCAGGAAGCAGCTATCACCAGTTGTGCTGCTAAAAGAAGAAAGTTTGTCAAGGTTTTGTGTATGATTTTATTGTTGGCTTCATCAGCCATAAGTAGCAGAGCCAGAGATGGGTCTAAATGAAGGGATTGATTGGTAATCTTGATTTTATTAAATACTTCCAAAAGGAAACAATCAGCACGCAAGACCACCACATATGATAAAATGTACCTCGCTCCCCACACCCTCTCCAACACAAGGAGGAGAGCTTGTTATTGATTCTATGTAGGGTGTGGGGAATGAGGTACCACCTGAAAATCAGCTTCAGTGCATTTTCACGGATCCTAGAAGAAACAAATTTGAAAGGGGTTCTAGTCCAAATACCACTCCAGTGAAAGGTAAATTTTACAGAAATCTACATTTTCCTAATCCCCCAATTGTTGTAGAATAATTAAAACATAGTGTTCAAAAGGCTTTATTTCTAACTACACCGTATTTACCTTAAACCACCAACATAGTCTTCCTTTTCAAAAATGGTGATGTCCGAGTAGCCCAGTCGAGCCAAAAAGGAAGCACAGCTTATGCTTGCAGGTCCTGCTCCAAGCAGCGCTATCTTGGCATGGTAGGCTTCAGGCATCTCTTCTGGTGTTGGCAAGGATGGACTTTTAATCTGAGGAATATTCATTGCTCTGAATACCTGAAAAACCAAATATGCTTAAGTGCTTAAGAAGAATGGAAGGCAATGCCTATGTCTCCATAAGCAATAGTTAACCTGTTTGAAAAATGTTCATCCAAAGATTTTCTCACCACATATTAAAATAATAATCACCTTCCACTGTAAGCCCATTTCTTCAGTCACTCCACTAGGATGACTTCAGGGCTGTGATTAATTTAACAAGCTTCAAGTATCAGGTTGCTTCAAAGTTGTTCTAGATCATTCCCATACTTGAGATAAAGCACTGTACTCCATTTGCACATAAAGTCCATTTGAACATAAATGTTATCAGTATTAGGAAGTTTAAGGAAGTTCACCCCACAATGAACATTAGCATGGCAAACTATCCTACAGGGATGTACACAGTTGACTACCAACTGGAGATTATTGCAAATAATTAGAGCTCTTCTTGCCAGTTGCCTCCACTATGATCTGCTGGATCACTTGAATGAAGATTTGGGGTGGGGGGTTGGTCAAAAGCAGTGACAAAATTGATCAGGGGCAAGCTAAGATACTTACAACCTAAAATATGTTTCCTTGGAAGTGAATTCCACTTATTTCAAAATAACATCTAATCACGTGTGATTACAATTCCAGCCCAGGTGCATATATAATATAGAGTTTACAATAGAACTACCTAGATGTCTCAATAACAGTATTAGATTCCCTTTTTTCCCAGACCCTGAACAATAAACATTTACTGGGCAGATGTAGACCAAACCAACTGACTACTCAAATGTAATTTTAAATTGAGAAAAGTTTAGCATAACTTCAATGTAGCGGTTGAGAAATCATGCAGCCATGCATGAAATTCTGAAAATTTAATGCTGAGTGCTTTGCTTTTAATTTTGCCTTCTCGTACACATGGCTCCAGGAATCAGTAAAAGAACTATAACTTGCTGATCAGGGTTCTCTGAGCATTTTGCTTATCAGTGCTAACCATCTATGGTGTTTAGTGTTGCTAAGGAATTTGGAGTACTCTTTCACAATTATTTAGATTATAAATGTGTTCAACTGTGCAGATCCTATAAAAAGGCAGAAATTATTATCATTAGTGTCTAAACCAGCCTTCTCCCAACTGGTGCCCTCCAGATGTTTTGAACTACAATTCAGTCCCAGATATCATGGTCAGTGGTCTGGTCAGGGATGATGCAAATTGTAATCCACAACATCTTAATGTCACCAGATTAGGAAAACCTGTTCTTAATGTAAAAGCGGCATTATAGAAAGGAACATCATTCCTACTATTTACAGAAAGAACAATTCTCTCCACTTAGAAAGATATATGGCTATTCTTGCCTCCTGGCCATTCAAAATCCAAACTTTGTTGATACTTGGTCAACGTTGGAGTCCACAGGACCATCAGGTTCACAGCTAGGCAGATACTCCATTTGTGTGAACAAGTACATCCATGTTGGACTATACATGCAACTGGCATAATTTCCTTGCTCCCAGGAAATTATTCATGCTACTGTGATCACACAAATCTCCTGTGTGTTGCCAGACCATAAACTCAAAGGTAGTATTCCCACCCACTTCCTTTTTTTTTTTTTCAATAATTTTTATTCAGATTTTCATAAAACATACAAGACGAAATCATAAAACATTCAAAGACAAAAAACAAAATCAAAAATAGTTAAACAAAAAGAAAAAAAGAAAAAAAAAAACAAAAATAAAAAATAAAGAGTAAAATATTGACTTCCCATTTGTCAAAGATCAAATCAGTTATAAGTCTATAATATATAACAATCCTGTCTCTTAAGTCATATTATAAAATCACTTTCCTCCAGTAGTTATCTTACTTAATCATCAAATCTCATAAACATTACTTTATTCTTTCCACAAAAAGTCAAAGAGAGGTTTCAATTCTTTAAGAAATATATCTATCAATTTTTTTTTCCAGATAAGCATATCGATTAATCCATCTCATTACTAATTATGATAATCTTATTGTCATAACCATAGTCAAAATAAACATTTCAATTAATCCATCACATCAGAATCTGTTAGGTTCAGTAATTTCAGTAGCCATTGTTCTATTATCCCTATTAGTTCCATTTTCCATCTTCCATCTTCAGTAGTCTTGTTAAGTCCAGTAATTTCAGTATCCAATCTTCCATTATCAGTATTCCATAATAATCTTGCTGTCAAAGCCATAGTCATATAGTAAGAGTCTGATGGGAATTACCTCTATCCCAAATATTTTCTTGCCATCCATTCTGAATAGGTTGCTGAAATACTGCTGTAAAATCATATCTCTGTTCTTTTTTTCAAAATACACTGGGTCATCTCTTGAAAGTTTTTCCATTGTCACATGGCTGCAGTTAATTCCATAGATTTTCTCTATATTGGGCTCCATCACATCATTCCAGTCCAGAAGATTATCCATGCCATTGATAACTTTATCTCTAGAATCTTCATTAATTTCTTCAGAGATAACATTGAGTTCCAAACAATTGATTTTATTTCTAAAGTCCATAGACTCCAAATCTTGTTCCTGTTCCACGTTTGTTCCAATCTCCGGGATCTCCTCTCTCACAGGGACCCCTGTTCCAGTCTCCAGGGTCTCCTCTCTCACAGGGACCCCTGTTCCAGTCTCCAGGGTCTCCTCTCTCACAAGGACCCCTATGTCTTTAATCTCCTGTGTCTCCAAACAATAGATTTTGTTTCTAAAGTCCATAGACTCCAAATCTTTTTCCTGTTCCACGTTTGTTCCAATCTCCGGGGTCTCCTCTCTCACAGGGACCCCTTCCAGGGTCACCTCTCTCACAGGGACCCCTATATCTTTAATCTCCTGCTTCATTTTACTCAATTCAATTTTCAGCTCCTTACAACCCTGTCGCAGGTTTTGTTTCGTTATCTCAATCTCATCCATTATTTTCTGAAACATAGTTATTTCCAGATTCTCAGCCACTTTCTTAATTGCCATTTTAAAAGAAAAATATAGGAAAACCACTTCTTATTTCAGCAACAATTGGGTTAATACTCCAAACTTGGTGACATCACAGTATAAACAGAGCAGACAGCCTTATCTCTCCATGCTTAAGTAAACAAAATGCAGTTCCCAGGATCGAAACAATTAATGGCGGTCGTCAGGAAACAGATTCGTCAAAATAAAATAGACCAAAAAGAGAGTAGTCTCAGACAATATAATATTCTTCAAAATAAAAATCTGGAATAGAAATCCCTCTTCTGTGTATATCTTTAGAATGCAAATCCAGGACAGCTTTTTGCAACAAA
The DNA here is from genome assembly GCF_030035675.1 of Rhineura floridana. Lineage (NCBI taxonomy): Eukaryota > Metazoa > Chordata > Lepidosauria > Squamata > Rhineuridae > Rhineura > Rhineura floridana. The sequence continues at coordinate 124,300,455 of NC_084485.1, read as the reverse complement.
AACAGAGATAAGCTATTAATTAGTGAGTAGCAGAGAGAAGTTATGGCTCCCCAGTGAGATGTCAAAAACCGATCAATCTGGCAAATCTCTTTTAAACAGCAACAATTTAAGTCAAGTAAAAGAAAAATATAGAAAGAAGGGTGCTTGCCTGTTAGTGCGTTCTCTCTTAGAAGATAAGATGAACGTTCGCTTTATCAGATAGAGCTTGTTGTTGAAAATCCGTCCCACCTTCGTCGGCTGGACCTCGTCCCATAAATTAATGAGATCTGGTCGTCCCAACAAAAATAGGCTTTGAGGTTAATCTCTTCGTTTCTCCCTACCCGGGAGAAGTTTAATCAGTCAAAAAAAAAAAAAAATCTGACTGATATATCTGAATAAGCTTCTTTTGAGGCAGGAGCCCGTCTCAAAAGCAGGCACAGGCTAAGTCACCCTTCCCGGAAGTCGTATTCCCACCCACTTCCAAGGTAACTCACATGGTAAGTCCACTGGGAAGTGTGGACTGATCCCTAGTCTACTCAGTCACACTTCTGTACAAGATCCATGCACTGGTAACCTCAAGACTGGATTACTGCAATGCACTCTGTGTTGGGTTGCCCTTAGGCCTGGTCCAGAAGCTCCAGCTAGTACAAAGGCTAGGCTGCTGGTGGGAGTAGACAGCATGTGACACCTCTGCTGAAATATCTGCACTGGCTACCTGTATACTACCAGGCCAGGTTCAAGGCTCTTGTTTTGATATATAAAGCTCTGAACAACTTGGGTCCAGGATACCTTAAGGACCACCTGAGCCCATATAGAGAGAGCTTCGGCTGTGGGGCAGTATACAAGTGCAATAAATAAATAAATATAGCTCAGCTTGATCATTGAGATCATCCAGAGGAGTGCTGTTAGTCATCCCCTGTGCTACAGAGGTCCAACCAGCCTCAACGAGAAGTTGGGCATTTAGTGTCATCAGTCCCATGTTATGGAATACACTTCCAGCAGAGTTTCTGCAGGCATCCTTGCTTTTGACTTTCAGGCATCTCTAGAAGACCTTTTAATGCCAAGAAGCCTATGCTGTTGTTTAAATTATTTTGATTAGCCAATCATTTTAATGATTATCTTCTACTGTTTTTAATTGTTTTACGCTTTACTATACACTCTTTCTTTGCTCACCACCCTGATATTTTACGATAATAGCATATCTATGATTTATAGAATCATAGAATCATAGAACAGTAGAGTTGGAAGGGGCCTATAAGGCCATCGAATCCAATCCCCTGCTCAATGCAGGAATCCAAATTAAAGCATACCCAACAGGTGACTGTTCAGCAGCTTCTTGAATGCCTCCAGTGTTGCAGACCTCCCTAGGCAATTGGTTCCATTGTCATACCACTCTAACAGTTAGGAGGTTTTTCCTGATGTTCGGTCGAAATCTGGCTTAATGTAACTTGAGCCCATTATTCCGTATCGTAACCAAGATGATCGAGAAGATATCCCAGCCCTCGTCTCTGTGACCACCTTTCAAGAACTATTATAAACAAATAAAATAAAAAGGAGCGGCACCCTTTCTTCCTAGCATTATTGCAACTGGGCAGAGTAGGTAAAAGCTCTGTCACCTTTATCAAGATGCAAAACACAGTTACTATCTTTGTTTCTGGCACTATCTGTTTCTCAGATTTTCAGACACATTCACAAACTCCTCACACTCTCACATGCACCTTGTCTAAATGACTAACCTCTGCCTGCCTGGTCAGAATAAAGATTACCAAGGCACTGTGGCATTCTCCTTCTCTTGGAATTATTAAGGCTAGGAGGGGATGTTCTAAACATATGGGCCATTTGCATGTCACTTTCAACTGTCCCCACTGCCACATCACACTGATGTCCAAACACTCTATACATTTAGATGAACACATTTAGTACAGATATTTAAAATCACTTTCCATCGTGTGAATACCCCCATCCCTGAAGTGGTTTTCAGTGGAAACCACGTGTTGCATGACATGCAAGTCAATCATTCATGAACCATCTCCTCAATATGAATGTTGCTTTTTAATGCTTGAGATGATGCCCCCACCAAGTTCTGCAAACTCCACATAATATAGTAATATACGACTATTGCCTTATTTTATTTTTATTTTAAAAATTACATTGATAAAAATACTTCAGAAAAACATACTTAAACATACCTGAAATTATACATTAATGTATTTTGTGGGCATCATAAGTATACATATTTTTCTTTATTTTATTTCTATATATCTTTTATTTATTGCCAGCTAAATATAGCTAGTTCTTGTATTATTTGAAGAAATAAGAACTACTTGTGATTTTAAGCAGCGATGGGGCATTGAGGAGGAAAAGTGAGACAAATGCATTAATATAATTTTGACCTGTGCAGGAGATCTAACATGTGCTTCTGTTAATAGTTTGATTCTACTCCACATATTATCTGGTTCCAGTTGTTACCTTGGAAACTGCAACACACTCTTTACATCATAAATACACAATGCAGATGAAATGGAAGTTTCCAATTTTGATATTTGGCTGTAGCTATGATTTATTTAAATTGTCCTGTCTTTTTTTGTGTGATTTTTACCAAAGCACATTTAAAGAAGGCTAGTGAATTCTAAAGAAATGCAAATTATTTTTTTAAATATGTTATGGATCTGGAGCTGGGTGTTGTACGGCATCAAAGAGATTATATTTTGTCAGTGAGTTTTACCTGACCAGACACTGCAGAAAAAACAAAAAAGGACATCTGTCATGACCATGCAGTGGACACTAAACCTATACGAAACTCCAGCTATGCCATCATTTTACATTCCTTTCACTTTATTGAACACTCTGTCTTCATGTCTTATAATGCAGAGTTCTGTACCCCCTTTCCCCTCCTCTCCAGGGACTAGTCTATGCCAGAGAATGGTCCTCACTTCCCTTTCAGCCTGAATGCAGTTGTGCACAGAGAAAGAGAGTTCACATTTGCAGACAAAAGCTCTGCGTTAGCAGTAAAGTACAGGCTCAGGGCCAGTCTACAAATTAGCTGATCTACATAACCAGCCACTTCTCCATGGGACACTTTGCTCTCCACTGCAATGAACCACCCATCATTTGAAAATCTGCAATGCCATGGAGAATTTCCATCCAGGAGAATTTCCATACCAGCTCCATGGATTGTGCAGTCATGAAGGTGATCAAGAGAGATCTGAATGGCACAATATACTGACAGAACCATGAAATGTTTATGACCCTTAAACACAAAAGAGATAATAAAAGTTCTTCAGAAGCATATAATCATCACTACTATCAGATATCCTTGCATCACTGTGTAAAAGGAAACTTTTCATTTGCCATGTGCTTCTCTCAGCCATTTTCCACCCATATGTATGTGGGTGAGAGAGAAAGATTTACAGCTTCAGTGTGTACACTGGATTGGCTCTCTCTTTCTCTCCTAAGCACAGCAGGCACCCCTCACTATTATTTCACATGATGAAGACCAAAGGTGATACAAAGTTTTTTTCATGCCTCCTAGATCTACTAATGCCACTTTTTAAAAAATATATCCTACTCTACAAAGACATTATGGACAACAAATAGATCCTAAAATTCATTATATGCACTAGACAATCTGCATACTCTTTTAAGACCCATGGGACAAATGCCAGAAATGCAGAATGCTAATCAGCCCAAACCATTTGTGTTAGTGGCACCTTGACTCTGAACATTTGCACTTATCTACCTGCAAAGCCAGCATGATGTCTTGTTTTGTGCTGCGTTACTGGCACAGCCAGTCAATAAGTCTCCCACCCTATGCACTTAATCTGCTGGCACAGTATGTTTTCAATTGGACTGTAAATCTTGCAGTGCACAAAAAGGCAAAGGACCACAAACCATTTAAACTGCCACAAAGAAGACAAAGGGATTAACCCAACTTAATTGGTTTATAACTGAACACTTTAAGTACTTGAGCAGGTGTCCTGCTGAACGCTTAGGGAAGGGTGGACAAATATTTGAGGATGAAGTACAATGGGCATTTTGAGTTATCAGTAGCAGTATATGAGAGCTATTTCGCTAAGGGCGGTATATAAATTGAAATAATAAATAAAATAAAATACATAAATATAAAATCTCTTAACTGCTTACATATGAGATCCCCCCTCATGGCTTCCATATCTTTTGTTAAGATGCAAACAAGGAAGTGGACCTACAAGAGGGAAAGCGCACATACTACACAATGGAAAGAAATATTATAGCCCAGTTTTCAAACTCGAAACATTCAGAGAACCCTTTTGGAAGTCCAACAAGGAACCCTTCCATGTAAAGAGAATCCTGAGACATGTAGTTTATGCAAGTGCCCCACCAGGCCTGTTGGTACTCAATGTCACCCTGTATAGACCAGAACACACTTAACACTTGAGGGGAACAGCTGCAGCACTGGGGGACTGGAGAAAACCTGTCCTGGGAATGAGTATCTCAGCATCTCCCTGCTTGCTTGCTCGCTCCCCTGGGTTGCTCTATTTTGAGACAGCTGAAATCCCTGGTAAGTGCTGCAAGGACTGGATCCCCCCTGCTCGACCCTGGCTCCAGAGAGAGGCTGCAATCAATCTTGCAGCCTCTTGCATCAGCTTCTGGATGGGTCAGGGGGCATAAAAGCTCAGCTGCCATTGGGCAGCGGGTCTGCTGCCGGCAGGGTCACCACCAAAGGGTTGCCACCAAAGGGGGTCCCCCTTGGGGAGCCCTTTAAGGAGTCCTGAGGGTGAGGGCGCTACCCCCTAGAGGAGATTGGTAGTGGGGAGGGTGTATGGCACATGTGTAGCTCCTGCGCAGGGTGAGAGCCAGAGCAGTCAACTAAACAACAGGAGAAAGTCACCAGATGCCTTCAGAGTGAGAGTCTGCAACTGACAGAACCCTGATCCTCCCTGGGAATGAGACGGGGGGAGTAGATATGCCCTGTGTGAAAGATATTGAGTGGCTCCAACTGTTCCCAAGTCTCTCAGAGGCGTACTGGGATAACTGGTTCAGGTAGGTTTTCTTGGTGGACTTTTGTTGGGTCCATATCAGGTGTTTAGGAGGAGTCTTAGTAAGGAGGAACATGGGTGATGCCACCCCAATTTTAGTGATCATGGATAGAGGGAGGTATAGTCATGGAAAGGTGGTAAACTACCAGAGGAGGGCAAGGCTATCTAAGCCTGGTTCCTCACTCCCATTAGTGTCATGGATGGGTTCCTAATTACTCATCTGCTGTGCCCACTGGCCTGTGTGTGTTATTGTTTAAAGCCAGATCGGTACATAATAATACCACACTCATCCATAATTTGATCGTGGATAAAGGTGCCAATCTGGTGTGCATTACCGAGACCTGGGTGGGTAAGCTGAGACGAGTTGATTTGACCCAGCTTTGCCCACCTGGATACTCGGTTCAACACCAGCACAGGCTGCAGTGACAGGGAGGGGTTGCTGTAGTCTATAGAACTTCCATCTGTCATCAGGAAACCAGTCTGTCTTGGAGCTGTCTGTGAGGGCCTGCACCTGGTGTTGGGCCAAGGAGACAGTAAACTAGCATTGCTGCTGGTGTACCGTCCACCCTATTACCTGGCAGCTTCTTTGACCGAGCTGGCGGAGGCCATCTCGACTGTGGTATTGGAAGAGCCCAGAATGAAAGTCCTAGTGATTTAATGTCCATGCTGAGGCTACCTCTAGTGTTCTGGTTCAGGACTTGATGGCCTCCATGACGATCATGGGGCTATCTCAAGTTATCACCTGCCCGACACATAGGGCAGGGCATACCCTCCACTTGGTTTTTGCTCCAGATGGAGGAAGGGGTTGTCTGGAGATAAGAGGGGTGGATATCACCCCATTGTCATGGTCAGACCACTTCCTAGTGAAGCTTAGACTTATAGCTCTGATCCTCCCATGCAGGGATGGTGGAAAGATTAAGATGGTCCATCCCCAGAGCTAATGGAATCCATAGGATTCCTGAATGCCCTGGGGTAGTTCCCAGTGGATAGAGCAGGTGACCCTATTGAAGTCCTTGTCATGCAGTGGAACATCGAGGTATGTTGGGCTCTTAACATGATTGCCCCCAAGCGCCGTCTCCAGCACTGTGGAGCTCGGTGTCATGGCCCCGTCAGAGGACTCATCAGACGAGGATGACTCGGGAGTAACAGCAGCAGACCCAGAAGCAGCAGACCCAGAAGGAGAAATGGAAGAAACTCCTGAGAACCCAGCTCCTTCTCCCCCTCAGCTGCAGAGCACCCCAGACACAGCTGAAGCCCTTCAGCCAGATGCAGACAGTTAACAGGATACTCCCCCCTCACCTGCAGAACGTAGACAACAGAAGGTCAGGCAGAAGAGGGGCAGGCCTGTCTACTTAAGGCCAAAACGCTGATGGCTCACACCTGCTGACAAACCTGCTCCTTAAAAGTCAAACCTTGGCTTCAGCTTGTTGCTGACTACAACGTCAGGCGTGACCACTGTGTGTCTTCCTATCCCCTGAACCTTGACTTGGACTGAACTCTCGGCAAACTAGACCCGGACCTTCACTGACGTCTCTTCTGGATTTCTGGCTTGGCACGTAAGCTTTGAATGGCCTCTGCCCTTATCTTGCATCCTCCTTGCTAGCCTGGCAGATTTATAGCCAAGCTGCCGGCTGAGGACTTAAGGCCTGGCAATTACCAAGGAATCTCCAGCCCTGCCTGCACCCCCACCGACACTGCTGTCTCAGTGAAGAGCTGACACTCGGTTTGCCCCCTGGTACACCAGTGAGCTAAGGGCAATGAAACAGGCTGGACGACGGCTAGAGTGCAAGTGGCGAAAGATGTGCTGTGAGGCTGATCAAGTATGAGTAAAACATCATAACTGTGATTACTGTGCGGCAGTGAGGGTGGCGAAGAAGGCCCACTTCTCTGTCACCATTGCATCCTCAAGTAGCCGTCCAGTGGAGCTTTTCCATATTGTCAGGGGTCTGTTGACATCAACTCCAGGAAATGGAGTTTAGGACCCTTCGGAGGCCCACTGTGAATTGTTTGCAAGGCACTTTGAGGGTAAAGTTGCTCACCTCCGTAGCAGTCTTGATGCCCCATCCACGTCTACTGTAGTCCCCAGTGAGGTGTCCAGTGCAACATCTGCTGCAACTTCTTGGTAATCGTTTCAGTTGATGCAGCCTGATGACATGGACAAGGATCTTGCGATGATGCGGCCAGCAACATGTTATCTCGACCCTTGCCCTTCTTGGTTTATTACAGCTTGCTGGGGGAGCTTGACTGAGTGGATCCAGGCTGTGGTCAATGCATCATTGCAGGAGGGAGTGGTTACAGTCGCCCTGAAAGAGGCAGTGATTTGACCACTCCTGAAAAAGCCCAGCCTGGACCCATTGGTTTGTAACAACTACTGCCCGGTTGCAAATATCCTCTTCTTAGGGAAGTGATTGTGAGGGCTGTGGTGCAGCAATTGCAAAAACAGTTGGATGAAACAGATTATCTTGACCCATTCCAGTCTGGATTCAGGCCTGGTTATGGGACTGAATTGGCCTTGGTTGCCCTAATGGATGACCATTATCAAGTGAAGGACATGGAGAGTGCAACCCTGTTATTCCTGATCTCTCAGTGGCTTTTGATATCATTGAGCATGGTAACTTTCTGGGCCGACTTGGTGAGAGGAACTGTTTTACGGTGGTTCCGATCCTATCTCCAGGATCGTTTTCAGATAATAGCATTGGGTGATTGTATTTCAGTCCCCAGCAGTTGTGCTGTGGGGACTGCCGGGTACCATCTTGTCCCCCACACTGTTTAACATCTATATGAAGCCCTTGGGAATGGTCATCAGGAGATATGGGGTGAGGTGTCAGCAGTATGCTGAAGATACCTAGCTCTATTTTTCTGTAACATCTGAATCGGGAGAAGCCGTGCAAGCCCTGGACCAGTGCCTGCACTCAGTGGAGGGCTGGATGAGGGCCAATAAACTGAGTCTGAATCGTAGCAAGACAGAGACGCTGTGGGTTGGTGGTTCCCGAGTTTGGATAATTGGTCAGTTGCCTGCTTTGGATGGGGTCATACTCCCTCTGAAAGAGCAGGTCCGTAGCGTGGGGGTGCTCCTGGATTCATCTTTGTTCCTAGATGCCTTGGTGATCTCAGTGGCTAGGAGTGCCTTTTACCAGCTTCAGCTGGTAAGGCAGCTGCAGCCATTGCTGGACTGGGATAGCCTGACCAATGTTGTCCATGCACTGGTAACCTCTATGCTGGATTACTATAGTGCACTGTTTGAGGTGCTACCTTTGAGGTTGGTCCGGAAGCTACAGCTGGTGCAAAGTGCGGTGGCAAGATTGCTCACTGGGGCAGAGTATCACCAACATGCCACCCCACTGCTGAAAAAATTGCACTGGCTACCTATTAGCCACTGGGCTAAGTTCAAGGTTCTAGTTTTGGTGTACAAAGACCTATACATCTTGGGACCAGGATACCTGAAAGACCATCTTATCCCTTATATGCCCAGTCAATCACTGCCGGACCTTTAGTGTAGTGGCATCCACCTTTTAGAATTCCCTCCCCTTAAATATTAGACAAGCGTCATCTATGTTATCTTTTTGGTGCCTTCTGAAGAACTTCCTCCATAAACAAGCCTTTTAAGTTGAGACCTTATCCCAGTCTGCATCTGTGCTGGAATTGCTTTTTAATAGGTTTTTAAACTTTTTTTAAAAAAAGTTTTTCAAGCTTTTTTTAAAATGTTTTTAAAGATGTTTTGTTTAATATATTTTAAAGTCTGTTTTTATGATGTTTTAAAGTGTTTTTAGTGCTTGTGTTTGCTGCCCTGGAGACCTACTGGGGGGAAGGGCAAGATATACATCTAATAAATAAATAAATAATTAAAATAAACACTTCTCTACACATGCACAGTGCAGCAAAAGATTGCCAGTGGTGCACATAATGTCCATCAGGAAAGCTTAGCCACCATTAACAATCTTTTCACTTAGAAACGTCTGTTCCCTTGGATGCAGACTGAAACCATTGCTAAAGCCCAAAATGTTTCACATTATTGTCTCTCAGTGAGATCTGGGGCTGAGTCCAGGATAGATATTTCTCCATTAATGGGACTGGAGGTCTTCCTGCTTTGTTCCGATGCCTACTGGAATAAATGTCTCTGGGAAACTGTGCTTGGCTGGGTACCCCAGTAACGTTTCTACATGAACTATTATCTTGGCAAGCTGCCTTTCTTTAGAGATTAAAAAAAAACACCATAGAGAGTTGTGCAATCAGCCCCAGTTGCTCTTGAAAAAGTAGAGTAATTGCATTTAAAGTATCTTGGGCTCCAACACTCAAGCTTCCTTCTGAAACTGTTTCCCAGCTCTTTGAAGTTCACTTCCTGAGTTTCTTCTCCCTTTTGGGTACTGCCCTCTGACATACATTTGTCATCACAGTGTACGGCTATAGTATAAGCTCTATATTTTAATTTTGAAATATTTTGTCTGCTGAAAATAACAAGATTTTTTTCCATTTTACATGCTTGGAATGAAAGTGGGATATTACCAGAAATGCATTGTGACTATTACAGGTTATTGTTTCTTATCATATGAAACAGACATTAAAAAACACTGCACTGGGAAAAAAATCCTAAATTTTATAACATTTATGAGCATAAGTTGAGTATAAAGTGTATATATTCCAAGTATATATTTGTGTTCGTACATATTTCAATACATTTTAAATTATGCAGAACTATTACATTGCTCAACTGTATTAGAACCCTTGATACCAATAGATCACTTTAAATAAACTTAAAATGCTGTGATGAAAACCATTCAGAGCTATTCATCCTATGCCAGCTTTAATATCAATCATTGTGCCAGCGCATAGCATTTTTAATAGATTTCTAAAGATTTTTGAAGAAGAATGGTAGATATTTAGCAAAATCTATGAAGGCATAATTCTTCCCTATTAATCATTGCATTAAGACTAAAAGGAGACACAAATCAAGGTTTAACAGTTATTACTCACATTTGGTTCTAAAAACAGTAATAATCCAGTATTATATCAGTCATACATTTGACAAGAGTTTAATCTATTTCTTTTATGCAAGCTGCAAGCACATGTAAAAGAAATTACACAGAAAGCAAACCATTCCAGTGGCCTTTCTGTGGTAATCCAAAAACATTCAATATACAAATAGGATGAATAAAGCATCAGACATTCACTCTGGTCAGCTGATCTTGCAAGTACATTCTCCCAATAGTCCTCTTGGCCTCTCCTTGGGAGGTCCAAAGCAAGTTGCACGTCACAAAGATGTGTTCACAAAGATGACTGCTCCAACCAAGAAACAAAAGAAGTTACTTTTCTTTGCAGGGCACATGAAGAAAGAGTTGCAATGGGCTATTTGTTCAAAGGAATGCCTACGCACAGAACAGCACATAAGAAGAACAACATGTATGTTCTGAAGCCAAAGAACTGAGATGCAAGAACTCATAATGGACCTGAACACAGTTTACCTTCTTGGCAAAAGGAACAATGATCCCACTCTTTTTCCGTCAAATATATTGAAAGAACATACAAAATTCTTTTTTATATTTCAGGCATACATAGCTATAGAGCAACGACTGATTTTTTAGCTGCCAAATGCTTAGTCCATTTTTATATCTATATATTTATTACTTATTTATTACATTTCTACCCCGCCTTTCTTTTCATGATTGAAACCCAAGGCTGCTTACATATGGTTCCCAGACGGTCTCCCATCCAGGCACTGACCACACCTGCTGGCCTTATGTGCCTTCAGACCATAGCCTGGGACCAAGACACGAGCCAGATCACTGACCTAGTAGTAGCTTCATGGCTGGTTCTAAAGGGCGGCCAGGTGGGGCACTGGCCGAGGGCCCCTGGAGCTACAGGAGGCCCCTCAGCGGCACCTTCGCTCCCCTTCCACGATCCACACCCCCACACCTCCCTCCCTACCTTTTAGCATTGCCTTCAATGAAGATGGTGGCTGCAGTTTCCCTAAAGTACTGAAGCCCCTGCTGCCATCTTAGTTGATGGCAGAGATGCGCATGCATAGAACGCACGCGTGCCATCAACAAAGATAGCGGCAGAGGCTTCATCCCCTTAGGGAAACTGTGGCTTCCATCTTGGTTAATGGCAATGGTAAAAGACAGGAAACAGGTAGGTAGGGGGGCTGTGCACACAAATGCGAACATGCACACAGACTCCAGGGCCCAGGGCAAGCTGATGCCCAAGGGCCCCAGGCATGCCTGGAGCCAGCCCTGAGTAGCTTACCAGAATGTACATGCAGCTGCTTGGTGAACTGAACAGAACTTTTCTCCCCCAACCTTACAGGGAACATGTAAAGGGACCTAAGATTTCACTGACGGAGGTTGAGGAGATTCCTCAGCTTGGTCAGATGTGTTCTGGCACTGCACACCCCTCTTGCTCCCAGGACTTGGACATTTCCCTGAGTCTGTTGTCGGCCAGATAAGAAATTACACAGTTCCCTGCAGCTTTAAATGCCAACCTTTAGGGATTTTTGCACATTTATACCCCACTTTCCTTCCCAAGGAGAGCCCAGAGTGGGCGACAACAACAAAATTACACAAAGCAACATTATAAAATGTTAGCAGCCTTGTACCCAGTGTTGCTTGGTAATTCTAAGAAACCCAAAAAAATCAGTGCAGTTTTGAAAGGTTTAGTCTGCCATCCTGATTCAAAATGGCATCCAACTATATCCAAACACAGATGACAACATGCTCCTTGATCTCAGGACCCATCATGCAAAATTTGGTTACAATATCTTAAGAGATGTCCACTCCAAACGCATAGTGAACAGACAAATAACCTTCTGAAATACATTACAGAGAGCAGTTGAAACCAGCAGGGTGAGCCACAGGCCAGAAAAGATATAGTGAATGCTTAGAGGGGGGAAACCTAGCAGAAAAAACTATTTTGAGGCTGAGCAGAAGTTCCTATGGTCAGGTGGATAAAGCTTGCAATGTTCATTTAGCTGCTTGACTCTTGCCCTTCAAGTTGCTAGCTGATCAGAGAAAGACCATCTAACCTGTCCCTGGGCCTCTAAGAGGAGTTTGATCTGCAATGTGTGGGTCAACTTTGCAGGACATGGAAAAAAAGCATCACTACCTGCTAATTTCTGGACATGAAGCTACTGCTGAAGCAGGCAGGGCTAACCAAACTTTTATCTCTGATCAGTGAGGAAAACCCTGCCAATTTTATTAGCAGGACTGAATGAGAAATACTGTCCACATGAGCTGAGAATCAGTAGCTGATCTCTTTGCATAATGGAAAAGGTTTTGCTACATGAATGAACATAATATCCTGATGCAGACAGAGAGCCTTCCTTTTTAAATAAATAAATAGTTTCCTTTATTTTGTAGGTTTTCAGTATTGGGCCCTGCTAAGGAAAGCATACATGGAATGGAAATTTATTTATTTTATTTTATTAAATTTCTATACCGCCCCATAGCCGAAGCTCTCTGAGCGGTGTACAAACTAAAACTTCCAACTACAATTAAAACACATATTTAAACAATTTTAAAATTACATCCAAATTTCAAAATTGTAAACATTTTAAGACAAACAAAAACACATAGTAAAATACTAAATACTAAAATACTAAAGGGATGATGTAGTTAGTTCTGAGGCTTGCAGTTCTGTGTCTTGCTGGATATGGAAAGTAGCTTTCTCAATGAAAGTACAAACATTGTACCAACTGTTGGAAGTGAGCAACCAACTCAGTCTGAACAGGGAGCTGACCATTGACTTGGTCAGTAGCTTGCAAGATCACCTCCTCTGAGTAGAGTCAAAGGCTGGTCTTCAGTGCTAGCCCTACTCAGCATAAACCCATTGAAGTCAGTGGCGTCACTAGGGTTGGTGTCACCCGGTACGGTAACTCATGGTGTCACCCCCATGGACCTCCTCCCGTATCAGACCATACAGAATCCTTAGTAATGTTTTTTGTACTAATGTTACTCGTAAATCGTTAATTCCCATATATCACTGAATGTAATGGCAATAGCAGTGACATAAACAACTAGCAAAATTAAAATTACACCTTTGAATTACAATATCATACGCACAGCTCAAATTCTTGCTCTTATTACTAATGGGAGTTAATTATCTTGCATATGCCCATAGTAAATTTTCAGATACTTTCAGACCCTCAGCAATTTTCAAGTGGTCTACGCAGAAGAAAGGTTTGGGAACCCCTGGAATAAGACACCTGCTTATGTCCCTATGCTGCTCTCACCCCTCATTTATGGGCCTGGGATGCTTGCGTGTGGACACACCTCCTCACAATTATGGAAAGTGATTCTTAATAATAAGTCTCCAGACACAAAGTTACATAGGTATTTATCAGTTGTTTAGTAGAAAATTCAGAAGTGCAGAGTCCCTTCATGATAGTTACAGCCATATACACCCTTTTTTGCTCCTGGATTAAGAATGAGATCTTTGTTAATGCATTCTCTCACAACAACAAACATGTCTAGGAGCATGAAAGTGGAGAGCGTTAGCAACTGAGAAGAGTCTTCTCAGTGGCTGACTCACCTCCTTTCACTCTGATTGGCTCCAATCTGCAGAAAAGGCAAGGAAGCATATTAGAAGACTCTTCTCAGTGACTAACACACTCCCTTTTCATGCTGACTGTAGGATGCTTGGAGACATAGGGACCCTGCTCCCAAAAAAGCAGAGGGACTAAGATCCCCTGGGCGACTACCCTCCTGATGCTTATGGACATGACCGTAATATATTTTGTAAAGTGCAAGTTTGATATTATTTATTAAGTGTGTTTAGGATTACACTGATGGCATTCCCAAATATGTACTTTCACACAGACTTTGGTTTTCCATAACACAATGTTTGTCCAAGCCTCCACACTTGGGGGGCACTACTTGCACACCCCTTCCATAAGCACATCAAAGTTGGATACACACCTGAACCAAGACCCAGACAAAAGGGCACTCAAAACAAAAAGGTAATTACAGTGGGTAAGTAGATCTTGTACAGTGGCTATACTGACTGGGCAGCCACTGTCCTTCATATTTTACAAAATACTTTTTCCTATACAAAGATTAAATTTCTGTGTATGAAAAAGTAATATATGAAGTGGTCTCAATAGTGAGAAAACTAAACAAGTGAATGGTGATCCAAATGTTTTTCATTCTCACGTTATGAAGCTAGCTGCCAGATGATGTATCACCTTCCCTATGCATGCAGCGTAGACTGAAAAAACAGCACCCAAGCCACCATTCAATACATGCACGTGTTCTTTCCAACATGAATCTACAGGTCTCAAAAAGTAATGTGTGACAAAGTCCTCAAACACCTTATAACATGCCTCAAACATGGTCTCTTGTTCTACCAGCATGCCTCCACACCATCACTTTGCCAAAACATAAGGATAGGTAAATTGCTTTTAGGGAGGTTCACAATTATGATTTCCTATTTATTTAATCTAAAAATATTTAAAATACATAAAAACAGCCAGGGGAAGATATTGGAGAAATATAAAATAAATACAAATAAAAAAGGGGGGTGAGGTGAAGAGACCTTAAATGCGCTACTCACCATCTCTCAGCCTATCCTCCCCTCAGGATGAAAACAATGGAGAACCATGACCACCCCCAGGAAGAAGGGCACACTTAAAATGTAGAGGAAAAAATCATCTACAACCATAGTGTGAAATCAAATACTTATTGGGACACAGTATGAAGAAATATTTATATGACTCTCAAATATGTTTATGAATTACACAATCTGTAAATATATTTATAGTGCAATCTGATGTTTGTTTACTCAGAAGCAAGTCCCAATGTATTCAATGGGGCTTACTCAAACTGGGAAGTGTGCAGAGAACTACAGCCTCAAGTGATAAGGAACTTGTTCTTTTAAGTTGAGACCTTATCCCAGTCTGAGTCTGTGTTGGAATTGCTTTTTAATATGTTTTTAAGCCTTTTCTTTTTTTAAAAGCTTTTAAAAAATATTTTCAAAGAAGTTTTAATATATTTTAAAGTCTGGTTTTATGATGTTTTAAAGTGCTTTTAGTGCTTTTGTTTGCTGCCCTGGGCTCCTACTGGGAGGAAGGGCAAGATATAAATCAAATAATAAATAAATAAACTTCATTCACCCAACCCAAAATTCAGAATCATGCCTCTTTAGGCTGTTTTCCAACTGTTTATTCTTGCTTTATGGTTATTGGATTTTAAATGGCTTTATTTCTTGTTGTGAGCTGCCTTGGCTTCCAACCCTACCTCACAGGGTTGTTGGAAAGACTACACACACACACACTGCAGATGTATAAATACATACAGTCCATATAATAGTTTATTGTCAAACCAGTTGGTCATTGCAGAAAAATCAGTATTAGTTTTTAAAAAATCAGTATTCGTTTCCTACAGAATAAAAACTGTAATACCTAAGTAAGCCCTGCCTACTTGCTTTAAAATAGGACTGGAGGAGGGAGGGACAGAAAGAGAACACAAACACAATTCTTTTTTACATTCACCCCAAAGTCCCATTGATTTTCAGCACATTCATAACCATGTCTACTCAAAAGTAAATCCTATTGAATTCAATGGGATTTACTCTGGACATATGGGATTAGCAATGCTTTTACCCCCACAAAAGCAAGTATTGGGAAGGTTTTGAAAACACTGCCCAGGATCTGACTCCTACACACAAGAGGGGAAAAAACTGAAATGTATATACTTACCCAATTTATGAGATTTTCAGATAAACGGGGGGGTGGGGAAGGGGGGGAAACCACCATTTTCTGGCCTTGCAATGAGGTTTACTAGACACTGCCACAGGTCAAACAAACACTTCACTGATTGGCTGCAATCCTGAACGGGCGGGGTTAAAGCTACGAAGTGCTATACAGTAGTTTAAAAAAAGATTTAAAAGGGGCGGCTGATGTTTTTATGTATATCTCGAGAACCGGACCATCTAAAAACTTATTTTTTTAAAATTAAAGCTGAGACTCACCCCCCTCTGATGGTGTCACCTGGTGCACTCCACACACCCCGCACCCCCCTGCATGATGCCACTAGGGGGCGGCTGATGTTTTTATGTATATCTCGAGAACCGGACCACCTAGAAACTTAATTTTTTTAAAAATTAAAGCTGAGAGTCACCCCCCTCTGATGGTGTCACCCGGTGCGGTCTGCACCCCCCACACCCCCATAGTGATGCCCCTGATTGAAGTTAATTAATAGACACAGTCTTGGGGTTGTATTCAAATAAGTTTTATTCAGAGTAGACCCATTGAAGTTCATTCATTTCAATGGGTCTACTCTGAATAAAACTTATTTGAATACAACCCCAAGACTTGAAAGAAAAGCAGAGACCCACTTGATTTCTACAGGAATTCCTTTGTGGTTCAAGGAAATGTTCTCTCTCACTGGGTGTGCAAATATTAATACCAAAAAAATCATAGAATAGTAGAGTTCGAAGGGGCCTATAAGGCCATCAAGTCCAACCCCCTGCTCAATGCAGGAATCCAAATCAAAGAATTCCCGACAGATGGCTATCCAGGTGCCTTCTGAATGACTCCAGTGTCGGAGAGTCATTCAGTCCTCTCTAGGTAATTGGTTCCATTGTCGTATTGCGCTAACAGTTAGGAAGTTTTTCCTGATGTCCAGTTGAAATCTGGCTTCCTGCAACTTGAACCCATTATTCCGTGTCCTGCACTCTGGGACGATCGAGAAGAGATTCTGGCCCTCCTCTATGTGACAACCTTTCATGTACTTGAAAAGTGCTATCTTATCTCCCCTCAGTCTTCTCTTCTCCAGACTAAACATGCCCAGTTCTCTCAGTCTCTCCTCACAGGGCTTTGTTTCCAGTCCCCTGATCATTCTTGTTGCCCTCCTCTGAACCTGTTCCAGTTTGTCTGCATCCTTCTTGAAGTGCAGAGACCAGAACTGAATGCAGTAATCAAGATAAGGCCTAACCAGTGCAGAATAGAGGGGAACTAATACTTCACATGATTTGGAAACTATACTTCTGTTAATGCAGCCTAAAATAGGATTTGCCTTTTTTGCAGCCACATCACACTGTTGGCTCATATTCAGCTTGTGATCAATGACAATTCCAAGATTCTTCTCACATGTCGTATTGCTGAGCGAAGTATCCCCCATCTTATAACTGCGCATTTGGTTTCTTTTTCCTAAGTGTAGAACTTTGCATTTATCCCTGTTGAATTTCATCCTGTTGTTTTCACCCAATGCTCCAGCCTATCATGGGCCCTTTGAATTTTGTTTCTGTCTTCCACAGTATTACCTGCGCCCCCAAATTTTGTATCATCTGCAAATTTGATAAGCATGCTCTGTACCTCCTCATCCAAGTCATTAATAAAATGTTGAAGAGAACTGGGGCCCAGGACCGAGCCCTGTGGTACCCCACTCATTTCTTCTGCCAAGTTTGAGAAGGAACCATTGATAAGCACTCTTTGAGTACAATTCTGGAGCCAACTGTGGATCCACCTGTTAGTTGTTCCATCCAGCCCACATTTAGCTAGCTTGCTAATCAGAATATCATGGGGCACTTTGTCAAAAGCTTTGCTGAAGTCGAGACATATTATGTCCACAGCATTCCCACAGTCTACAAGGGAGGTTACCCGATCAAAAAACGAGAATAAGATTAGTTTGGCAGGATTTGTTCTTCATAAATCCATGTTGGCTCCTAGTAATCACTGCATTGTTTTCAAGGTGCTTATAGAATGACTGTTTTATAATCTGCTCCAGAGTTTTTCCAGGGACTGATGTTAGGCTGACTGGTCTGTAGTTCCCCGATTCCTTCTTTTTGCCTTTTTTGAATATAGGGACAACATTAGCTCTCCTCCAGTCATCTGGCACTTTACTAGTCCTCCATGATTTCGCAAAGATAATAGACAGCGGAGCTGAGAGTTCTTCAGCCAGTTCCTTCAATACCCTAGGATGCAGTTTATCGGCCCCTGCTGATTTGAACTCATTCAAAGTGAGTAGGTATTCCTTGACCATTTGTCTATCAATCTCAAGCTCCAATCCTGCCTCTTCTACTTCATGTTTCCCAGGAGGGTCACAGATCCTTTTTTGGGAGAAGACTGAGCCAAAGTAGGAATTGAGGACTTCTGCCTTTTCTTTGTCATCTGTTGTCATTTTGCCATCCTCATTGAGTAGCTGTGCCACCGTTTCTTTTCTCTGTCTTTTACTATGGACATACCTGAAGAAAGCTTTTTTGTTGCTTTTAGCATCCCTCGCTAACCTCAGCTCATTCTCAGTTTTAGCCTTCCTGACACCATCCCTGCAATTCCATGATACCTGCCTGTACTCTTTCTTTGTGGCCTGGCCATCTTTCCACTTCCTGTATGTGTCCTTTTTTGTTTGCAGGTCATCCCTAAGCTTTTTGTGAAGCCACATTGGCTTCTTCTACTGTTTCCCCCCTTTTTTCCTTGTTGGAATTGCTTGCTATTGCGCTTTTAGAATTTCCTTTTTTAGAAACTCCCACCCATCTTGGACTCCTTTTCTCTTTAGGGTGGCTTGCCATGGAACTGTACTTACCATTGTTCTGAGTTTATTGAAATCAGCTTTCCTGAAGTCCAGGGTGCACGTATGGCTACTCTCAGCTTTTGCTTCTGTTAAAATCAAGAATTCAAGTATGGTGTGGTCACTTTCCCCCAGAGTTCCCGTAACTGCCACTTCATCCACCAGATCATCTCTATTGGTTAGAATCAAGTCCAGGATAGCTGATCCTCTGGTTGCTTCTTCCACTTTCTGTAGCAGTTATCTCCAACACAATTCAGAAATTTCTTGGAGGGGTCGTGTTTGGCAGAATTTGTCTCTCAACAGATATTGGGATAATTGAAGTCCCCCATTACTACTACATCATGCCTCCTTGAAACATTGGCAATTTGCTTTTCAAAAGTTACATTTTCATCTTCTCCTTGATTGAGTGGTGGGTAGTAGACTTCAAGCCCCACATTCCTTTTATTACTTGCCCCATTAATTTTAATCCAGATACTCTCAGTGGAGCTACCACGCTCATCTTCCTGTATTTCTGTGCAATAAATGCGAAAGCCACAGAAATTCAGCTCAGGATTAGAGTGGTACAATTCTGTTCTTGCACCACTTCTGTGTGTTTCCCAGTATATCCAGTCTACTCACAAATCTGTGGATTCCATCACTCTAACGCTCTGCATAATGTGATTGCCAGAGGTGTTGTCTACAGCTTGCTTTTCAGAGCATGCAACTCTGGTTTTGTTAGGTCTGCATTGGCTACCAGTTTGTTTCCAGGCATGATTCAAAGTCCTGGTTATTACCTATAAAGCCCTAAACGTTTTGGGAGAAGAATATCACAAGGATCATTCCTGCACTAAGCAGGGCCTTATAGGACTCTTCCAACTTTACTACTCTATAGTTCTATTATCTTCTCCCACACAGAGCCGGCCCAAGATATTTTGCTGCCAGAGGAACTAGATGCCCCATTCCCATTCTATGTACAGTAAATGGCCAGACCAGTGGAGGGCACTAATCCATTACGGCTAATGGGACACTACCCCACCAACCTCAGTCTACCCTCAGCCACATCCCATCTGCCTGTCTCATTACTTAATGACTAATCTAGGGGGTAGTACTGCTTGTCAGCTTTATCCTGCTTAGTTTCAACTTTGCCCTTGTAGAAATCAATTTGGAGAAAGATGGATGGAAAACTAGAATTAGCTGGCTCTGTCTGTCATTGGCTCTGCCTCCACTTACTTTTGGTCTTCCAAAGGGTACCAGCTACCACTGGACCAGACCAGTGGCTGAACCTAACTTTTAACACTGGACAGTGTTGGCTAATATGCTTGAGGATCTGGGAGTACAGGGTATGCCACATGGCACACACAGTTGTATCCTCCATCATCTTGCCACTACCATGCATCTGCTACCTGAGTGGGACACAGGATAGGGTCTTTTCAGTTGTGGTACCCACATTATAGAGCTCCCTATTATAGGATTATGGGGGTGGGTTTGGATGATATCTGCATGCCCCTTCTAGCTTACAATTGCGTGGCTGTAAGAGATACAATCTGCAAACAGAGAAACCTTCTCTACGTCAGACTAGTTTCCTTTGTTAATCTAATAGTTTAGCCAAGTCAGCCTGTGAATTTATGGGCTTTTTAAGTGGTCAATCTGCATATTCAAAGGAATGGGCCAAGATAAATCCTGTTGCTATTAGAGCTTTTTTGAGGAGGGTGCCCCCCCATCCAGCTTGCAGCCAAGCAGAGGCTTGTGTCTTTTAGCCTTGTCTTGGGAGTAAAGCTGGGAAGACACACAGAGAAGCCTGTACTCTGTGTCTGCACCCTCAATGCTATGGGTTTTGGGGAGCAGGATCTGATGGACTGTTAATGCTGAGAACTTCTCCATCTTAAGCTCAGGTTGTGAGTATGCATAAGTAAACCATAAAGACTCCACAGTCTCCACTGACCTTATTTCCAAGGAAACCAAACCCTGGGAAACCATTGGCACCCTTGAGCTCACACCACTCAGAGACAGGGGTGGCGTACAGCTCTATATTGGGAGGACTGGTTGGCCCCTTCTTTATTGACTCTTTGGCATTCTGTTAAGATCTTGCTTTTTTGCCAAGTCCTTGGTTTGATTTAACTTTTTTAAATTGTTATTTATTTATTTATCAATTCATTTGTAAAATTTATATCCAGTCCTTCCTTTCTACACCACATTACTGTGAGTTATTTTTTTTATTTGACTGGCTTTAGCTGTTGGTTTCATTTTATTTTTATATATTTTTTGCTTGTAATGAGTCGGATCCCACTGACCATGAGTCATGACTTAACTCAACTTCCACATATTTCAGTGGGAACTAAGTTCAATTTGTCTGGATCCAACTCCATGCTTTTAATGTGAATCACTCTGGAGGCCATGTGTGGGGCTAAAAGGGGTGGGAATAATCAATTCATATTTTGCACCATGTCTGTGCAGTGGTTACGTTAGACCACATAATAATAATAATAATAAATTTTATTTAGTTAATCGCCTATCTGTCCGAGTTAACGGACACTCTAGGCGACTTACAACAACCAGGATAAAATACAATATACAATGAAAAAGTACAAAAATAATCCAAACATCAATTAATACATTATAAAAGCTCATCCACCCCAAGGATTCTGTAGGCCTGCCTGAATAGCCAGGTTTTTAAGGCTTGGCGAAAACCCATTAGGGAGGAGGCATGTCAGAGACCGAAAGGCAGAGAGTTCCAGAGAGTGGGGGCCACAACCGAGAATGCCCTCTCTCTGGTCCGCACCAGCCTAGCTGTTCTGACTGGTGGGACCGAGAGAAGGTCCTGTGTGGCTGATCTTGTTAGGCGGCATAGTTGATGATGCTGGAGGCGTTCCTTCAGATAAACTGGGCCGGAACCATATAGGGTTTTAAAGGTCAAAACCAACACCTTGAATTGGGCCCGGTAAACAACTGGTAACCAGTGCAGATCTCTTAGCACTGGGGTAATATGCTCCCGGTGGCGACAATGCGTAATCAAACGTGCTGCCGCATTCTGTACCAGCTGCAATTTCCGGACCGTTTTCAAGGGTAACCCCACGTAGAGCGCATTGCAGTAGTCTAAGCGAGAGGAAACCAGGGCATGTATCACTCGTGGGAGCTGATGTACAGGAAGGTCGCAGCCTTCGTATCAGATGTAATTGATACCAAGCTGCCCGGCTCACTGCCAAAATCTGAGCCTACATGGACAGCTGGGAGTCAAGAATGACTCCAAGGCTGCGGACCTGGTCCTTCAGGGGTAATCATACCCCATTGAGCACCAAGTCGCTATCTCCCAGCCTTCTTTTGTCACCCACGAGCAATACCTCAGTCTTGTCAGGGTTCAGCTTCAGTCTGTTCTCGCCCATCCATCCACTTACTGACTCCAGGCACTTGGACATAGTCTTCACAGCCAACTCTGGTGAAGATTTAAATGAGAGATAGAGCTGAGTGTCATCCGCATACTGGTGACACTGCAGCCCAAAACTCCTGATGATGGCACCCAGTGGCTTCACATAGATGTTAAATAGCATGGGGGAGAGGATAGAACCCTGTGGCATACCACAATCTAGAGGCCAAGGGTCTGAAACCTCATCCCCCAACACCACCCGTTGGTACCTGGCTG
The DNA here is from genome assembly GCF_030035675.1 of Rhineura floridana. Taxonomy (NCBI): domain Eukaryota; kingdom Metazoa; phylum Chordata; class Lepidosauria; order Squamata; family Rhineuridae; genus Rhineura; species Rhineura floridana. The sequence continues at coordinate 124,278,349 of NC_084485.1, read as the reverse complement.
AGAGATAGGAACGGAACCACCGTAAAACAGTGCCCCCTATTCCCAAACTCTTCAGGCGATTTAACAGGATACCGTGGTCAACGGTATCAAAAGCCTTATAACATGGGTGGGCAACCTGCATCCCATGGGCCGTATGCAGCCTTTGGCCTTCATGCAGGTTGAGGAAGCCTGGAAGGAGAGAATGAGGCTGGGAGAGGAAAATACAGGGGGGGGGGAGCTAAAATAGATGGAGCGATGGAAGGAGGAGAGGAAGAACAAAAATCCTCTGCAAGCAATCATTTTGGATCTTGGGAAAGAATGATCTGTCCCTGTCCCAGCAGCCACGCTGGGCAACAGGGGTGACTGGTGCCCATTGGGACTAACAGAGCAAAAGGCAGGGAGGCCAATGTCTGGCAGAGCAAGTGCCAAGGACAGGCAGAGCAAACTAATTCTAGTTTCATTCCCATCCTCTTCCCTGATGAAATCTGACAGGCAGTACTACCTCTTGGAGTGATTGTAAAGGCAGTCTGAAAGAAGGCAGTCAGGTGAGGGCTGGCTGAGGTCAGACTGACGTTGGTGGGGCAGTGCCCCACATGTCCTAATGGACCAGCCTCCGCTCATGGGCAGAAAGAGAGAAAAGAGAGAAATTGAACCAATTTTGGCATGAAGCCCCCCCCCCCAAGATTACCCCTGAGGGAATGTGCTCCTTGGCAGAAAAAATGGTTCCCATGCCCAATCTAACCCTTGCATTGCATCTAACATGTTACACACTCTTGTATTCAATAGTAAAAAAAGGGAAATCTTTCAACATTTGTCTTAATCAAAATGCCAATATGAAATGGAATCTTCATTTTAAAAAAAAGTCTTACTAAACAATAACTGTAGATATCTTTACCTACCTCCGTAGCAAATTGCTGCAGTCCACCAATATTAATTGGTCCCTCCTCGGTGGCATATAAATTGCATCCACCCACGCAGAGATCTGAAGTTGGACATACCATCCCACACGTCAGCCCAAGCGGGTTGTCAGAAAAGATCATTTTGGCAGCTCCATAGTAGTTCTGCATGAGCAGAAAAACAGTGACAACACCACATTAGAAGAAATATGGAACTTTAGAGACACAGCTTTCAGTGTTTCATTTGTGCAACGTGTGCAGTGTTAACCACAAAGATTTTTGCAATTCTGATAATACTCCATTCAAAACACAGTAACCCGTTACTCAGACATACAAATTTCTAAATCCATTTTCAACCATGTCAACATTATTTTAAAGACTGAAATGTTTTGATTAGTTTAGGTGAATTTTTAAGTCATTTTTCCCCTGTAGCAAAATGGTCTCACTGTAGAAATAACATTGTGCCCGCAAAACCTTCCTGTAATGGCACCCTCTATTCCTAAATCAATTACATGCAGAAAAAACACAAGATAATGTAATTTCATTCCCTATTTTCTTCTCATTCCAGAGGATCCATCAAGACAATTCCTATCAATCATTATTACTTGAAAGATCTCTATAAAAGCCACCAGCGATCCTCAGCAAAATAAGCCAGTTAACGTATGTAACACATACATGCAAGGCTGATGCACTACTAAGGACACATCTGTATCAGTTGTTTCCCCAAGATGTATCCAAGAGCATGCCAGGAACATCTGGCAATGCCCTCAATCAGTTCTCCATTTTCTTTTACTCCAGGAAAGCCCTCCCCAGTAAGTTCCTCACAATGCCTGGAAAGATATCGCGGTGAATGCTGTCCCCCCCTCAGTTCAGTTTGCTGGCTGAAATGGCAGCCAAAGGCATCTACTCAGAAATAATGAGGCCATATGGCATAGTGGTTAGAGTGTTGAATTAGGACTGGGGAGACACAGGTTCAAATCCACATTCAGCCAAACAGTTCGTCTTAAGCCAGTCACTCTCTCTCAGCCTGATCTACATCACAGGATTGTTGTGAGCATAAAATGAGGGCAAAGTATCCCACCTTCAGCTCGCTGGATAAAAGCCAGGACATAAATGTGGTAGTAGCAAACAACAACAGGAGTTTCTTCTGTTTAAAAAGTGGGTTGGAGCACATTCTTCATAAGGAAAAGAGCCCATCTGAGCCTATTGAGGACCTTCAGGTCTAGTGCCCTGCATCTAACTAACAATGGCCAGTAAGGGAAACCCACATCCAAATACATGAAGATAATCACTTTTCCCTCAGCAACTGGTACTCAAAAGAGCATATTAACTCCTGAATCATGGTTGTTGATGGACTTTGTTGATCCCTCTTTAACGGCATTTAAGACTTTTAAACAAGTTTCAAACTGGCTCAGAAATAAGACAAAGTATTTCTCATCAAGCATCATTCAGCTTATTTCTGAGCCTGTCCAAGTTTCTCTCTCTCACACACACACTAACACACACAGAGAGACATAGGGCAGAGACACACTTACACTTCTGCTGGTTCCAGTGCATCTCCACCTCTCTTTTCTGAAAACGAGGGCACATCACACTATGCAAACCCTGCCCCTTTGTACTGTCAAATATGGTGGGATCAGCTTGAGTGCATTTTTAAAATTTGTTTCAAAGACATTTTGCAACTGATCAGCAGATCAGCCCATTCCCCCTCCAGCTGTGGCCAATTAAAATACTTTGCTGTAGGCAACTAGTGTGCTCACAGCCATATTCTGTGAGCCACCAAGCCCCTTCCCTGACATGCTTCATCTTTTGGGAAAACGTAATGTCCAACTTGGTGTTAGTCACCAAAGAGGCAGACTGGAGAGGGGACCAGAGATTTCTTTCTCTTACTTACTTCTGCTTGTCACAGCTTGCTAGTCAGACAGGAGAGGATCAGTGGATGGGTTAGTAGAATGAGGTCAAAGTGGCAAGATTTTTAAAATTTAAAGGAATAGTGAGACTCCATCAAAGGCTCAGCACACCTGCATGGTCTACCCAATCTCTACACCCTAGGATCCTACAATCAGGAGCTTTGGGAAGAGAGGCAGCACTAACTCTTATTACCTGCCCTGTTCCTAGACTGGTTTAGAAAGCAGGTTCTTCTGAGGAGAGCTTGCTCTCTGTCGCACAAACTAGGACAGCCTTAGTCAACATCTGGCACCTTCCAGATGTTCTTGAGTACAAATCCTATGAACCCCAGCCAGGCCGTATTGGCTGGGGCTGACAAGCGTTATAGTTCAAAACATCTGGAGGTGTCAGGTTAGTGAAGGCTGTCCAAGACTGAACCATGTCATTGGCACTGACAGGAGAGGAGGACAATTCCATCAAGACCTATCCTTTTTGGGATTCCAGATACTTCTTTTCCCATGTTGACTGCTATCTGCTGTGAGCTAGATATACGAAGAAGGACTAGAGAAAATGTTTTAGGGCCAACTGGCTACTTCATTACGAGGAAGAGATATATCACTCCATGCAAATTAAGAGGAAAAAAACAGGAAAATGTTTCATTTATACAAACTTTGTTTATTGCTAATCCTTTTTTTCCTAGCTCCAAGCAATAGGTTTCCATAGGAAAAAATCCACTGGTAATTTGGAAATTTGCCATGTTGCAAATATGCTCACTTTATTTGCTGCTTTATTAGTTGCTTGGCTTCAGGTAGGCCTCAAGACAGCCTCATTCAGCCTCAAGGATTCTGTTAATTTGAGTCTGAATGAAACAGAAATGCGGGACTATGTGTGGGAGTAAATGCCTTCTTGCCACAAATGGGGGGGGGGAGATGATTTCACAGAACTGGGGAAGATTATAAGAAGTGCTTGGGCATGTAAACATGAACAATTTCACAAAGATGACAGATACTGTAAGAATGCAAGCTGCACACTGAAAACACTCTGCACAGACAAAAGGGTTCTGGATGAACAGATCACAAATTTGATAAAAGCATTTTAGATTTCAGTAAGCCTGCCTAAACAAGGCATTTTAAGTGATAGTTCTGAGTCCAAACAGGCACCCAGTCCTACCTTTTGGACACCCAGTGTACACAAATCGACACATACAATTTAATCAATGAACCAAGAACACAAATTCAGATTGGAAGCCACTGAAACTAGCCACTGAAATTTAAAATTATTAAATTTTAGTGAAATTGACTAGAAACAGTAGAGCATAGGGACACATTACTCAATAATTCTTAGGATTCTTGCAAACCGCTAATCTTTCTGAAAAACCTCTTAACAAAATCTCTCTCCCTGTACACTGTGATGTCTGCTTCTCTGTATCTTTGTTGTGTGGATCATAAGCAGCAGTTTTAAATTTTAATTCATGTATTTACAGGTGGGCGGGGCTAGTAAGAAATTTACTAGGCTAGTAACTTCTGTAAATGTATTTGAAAGGCGGTATTCACTTCCTATTTGTTTGGTTAGTTTGAACCATGTCTGCATCAATCCAAATGTCAGGCCTTGTACATGGTAGAGAGGCTTCCATTTACAAGCCATTTGAATGGAAAAATGGGACACCCAGTAACAAGTCCTTTAAAAAAATGTTCTGTGCCTAAGTGTTTGAAATAATATTTCAAATGGATGGAAGGGCTGAACTGGATATTGATGAATTTCAGTGGCAGCTGTACTCACAGCTGGCCAACTACAGAAGAAGAGCAAAGTGCCAGATACACAGGCTGCATCATCCATATGTCTCACGCATCACTTACACGTTTCGTGCAGTATTACCATCCATTTTACAACAGAGAGTGAACTGGCATCAGACATTATTTAAGCAGCTTTGGTTAAAGACTATTGGAAAGATCTATGTAAAAATAATCAAATAAATAGATTGGTCTGCAAGCTTTGGGGCTTATTATCTATGACAGCGATGGGGAGCCTGTGGCTGTTCAGATGTTGCTGGACTACAACTCTCTTCATACCTGACCACTGGCCATGATGGCTGGGGCTGATGGGAGTTGGAGTCCAACACCATCTGGAGGGCACAGGTTCCCCATCGCTAGTCTATGAGCACAATGGTGGCAGTCAAGTGACTAAGAGAGAGTGAAGCCTTGTTCCATCATTCCTGCAGACTGCCTTACATTAGCATTCTAGCCAATCTAGCTGATAACCAACGAGTTACACACTGTCATTTTAAAGGGAATAATGCATGAAAATCTAGCTTAATTTATTTGTCAAAATTCTAAAGCCTTTTAATAAATGATGAAAGTTGAAATATCAAACCAGATGTCTTCTACACTGAGGCTGAAATCTAAAAAGGTATTTATTTATAAGTGCCAAATCAGTACATGCAAATCACTAGCCATTTTAATTTATTAACTAAATATTCTCCTTGGAAATCAAATTGCAACCAATTCAACAGGTGGCTATTTGGTTTTTTTCCTGAGCTTTCCTCTAAAACATAATTAATTATATAATAGTTAAAAGACAAATTTTCACATACTAATATACTTGTGTGGCATCTTCATTAGAATACTTCCATTATGTAAATTCAAATGTTGATTGTTTTCCTCTGTTACTGGATTATTACTGTGATTAAATTTATACCAAGATGCATTATTCATTGGATTTAAAGCCATTATGTATATTTTATATGGACTGTTGCAACTACTATGAGATATGCATCATGGACTGCCATGCTATTATAGACTAACACAGTAAGAAAACAAATGTATTAAAGGGGACAGCCACAATCTAACACGCCTAATTCTGAATTGGATTGTAGTTTATGCATTTTGCAGTTGCTTTAAATTATTTCAAAGCTCATAAAAGCACCAAAATATCAAATATTAATTAAATGGTCAAACATGAATAATTACCAATTAAACCATTTACTTAGCGGTTATGCTAATTTCAAATAGCTATGAAAACTCCCACAGGCTCTTTCACCAACATGTCCAAAATGACAGCACAAGAACCACTTTCAGAAGAACTGAAAGATAAATGCAGGACACTTATACCCTCCTTGTCCTACATAATTGGACAGATGGGCAAAATATGAAACTTGTCACTGTTATCATGCCATTTGAAAAAGTCATATAACATGAAATGAAAAAATATTGGGGACATAAAGAACCCAGAAAAAAAGGAAGAATCCCAATTAGTGGCTAATGGAGATTAATAGGCTAATTAGAGACCTCTAATAGAGAGCTTCAGATAAACATGATTTTCTCCCATAAACAATTCTGTAGAAAATGTTGGCAAACCAATGCCCACTTAATTTACCAACAATATGGCTAGTTAAAGCCTATGTTAATTATGATACCAGCTGTAGTGACGATGACACTAGGAACAGCCACAACAATTCAGTGGTCTGCGTGCTTGATTTCTTCTTGAAAACAGGGGATACAAAACTACAAATCCATGGATTTGACCCAGATGGTCAGAGGAAAAAATAGTGATGGATATCAAATGTTAAAATGCTGTGCATATTAACAATGCTACATAAAATAAAGAAAATGTGATTTCTATTAATATCTAGGCAGCTGTGAGAAGGTCACTGACATCTGAAGGTAACATGTAACACTGGGAAGAAATGCTGCTTAGCCTCTTGAGTTAGATTAACTAGTCTCAAGACCCCACTGGGATCAGAAATATTTTATTTTTCTCTGAGCTATTCATTATTAATTGTTCAAACCATAGCAGTATGTTAAGGGGAATGAAGACAGTTTCACCAAACAGAGTTCATGAACAATATACCCCTCACATCAGGAATGCCAAAACGAAAACACACAAGGGAAAAATATTAGGAAGATGCCATACACCGGGATAGCAAACACAGTGGATTCCAACACCCTTCAACCCCAGACAGAATGGCCAATGGTCTGGGATGATGGGAGGGCACCATGTTAGCTACCCCTTCCTTATATGATTGGTCTATCAGAGCCAATGTTATTCACTCTACCTGGAAGCAGCTCTACAGGGTCTCAAGCAGGGGTCTTTTCCATGACCAAATACCCAATCCTCCTAGTTAGAGATGTCAGGGATTGGACCTGAGATCTTCTGCATGCAGAAGATGTGCTCTGTACATGAGCAATAGTATGTCCTCTTTGAAAATCGATGGGGATCTGATTGCCACAGCTGCCATTAGAAGAAACTCTGCTCAAGGTCTTAAGGGTGCATGAAACTGTTGTAGCCTTCCCCCACTCTCATTCCTTGTGTGTGACTTGACAGCATTTCTAGAGTACAACAACAGTCACCTCTGGTCTGCCTCAGATCATGTCCATTCTGTTCTCTATTTAGGGCTCACTGTGAATAAAAATTGCCTTGCAGGACTAGGCCAAAAGTAATATAGTCCAAACTTCTGTTGCCAATAGCAGCCAGACGGATGCCCTGGGAAGCCCACAGGCAGGGTATCATAGTGACAGCCTTCTCCTGTTGGCTCCCAGCATCTGGCAGTCAAAGGTTTCATATCTGAACATGGAGATTCCATTTAGTTGTCATGGCTAATAGCTGTTGATAAACCTACACTTTCGTTGAATTGCAGTGGGCAAATGTCTGCACTCTTAAACAGACATTCTGAAACTGGCCAGTCATCTAACCATTCTAGCACAGATGTCACAGTCAGCTCAGTACGAGTGCAGATACTGCCTCAAAAGAATAGTGCTTGACATTTGTCTTAGTTGCAGTTAGTCACTAAACTGAGACCACTGGATATTGCCACACAGATATGGCCTTCATTAAGTGCTTAAACAGGCCGTTCACATTCCTTGTTTACTAAATCAGCACCTCGCCTCTAGGAAATGAAATAAAACTGTAGTTTTACTGCACTGGAGTCGGCTGAAGATTTAAAAACAAAACAAAACAAAACACAGTGCTATATAGCTGTAGGCTAAGCTCCCACTTCTTTGATAGGGTCAAAGGTTACCCTATAATACACCTCTGAGATTGTTAAACCAATACAAACAGGCCTGCATCACACCAAGGAACGCCCAACAGGTAAAACTGCAGCATTTTTGAAACAATGACATCTGTCCATGTAACAATTAAAAACAACAAAACCTGACAACACAGTATAAAAAATGGAAGTTTTTCTTACTTCTGTTTGATGTTGGCAGTGGATGACATTCTCTTGTAGGGATGGCACCTCCTACTGGACGGACAGGCAAGGTCCAGAATCCTTTGCCTCCTCTTCCAGGGGAGGAGTTGTCCCACCCTCTAGTTCAACTGATAGAGCAAGAACCACTACTCCACCCATTATTAACAAAGAACTCAACCGTCACACTCTAACAACTGGGTGAGCCTAAAACTTAATGTCCAAGAAGAAACACAGCATCCAGACTAACATTAACATGTACTATGGTAGACATGACAAACAGCCTAAACATGCTAAAGATGTAGGACAGAGGCAGAAGCCCTAGTATCATCCCCTTCCAAAATTCAGCAGAGGATCCGAATATGTATCGGCAGAGGAAGGAGAGGTGGGGAGAATGTCCTCCACTGCCAACATCAAACAGAAGTTTACAGTAAGAAAAACTTCCATTTTTACTTGTTGGCAGTGGAGGATATTCTCTTGTAAGGATATATCAGAGCAGTCCTCTCACCCCTGGGTCGGCTTCCTCTGCCCCCATCTACTACTGAACAATCCTCTGAAGAACCTTCCTACCAAATGCTGCATCCGCTGATGAAAAACTATCTATTTTGTAGTGTTTCACAAAGGTATGTGACGGAGCCCAGGTAGCAGCCCTGCAAATGTCCAGTACAGGGAAGTTGCCCTTAAATGCAGTAGAGGCTGCCACCCCCCTAATTGAATGTGCCATGAGACTGCTAGGGGTTTCCTTGCCTAGTGCAGAATACGCTTGAGAAATTGCTGAGAGAAGCCAGTGAGAAATGGAAGAAGCAGATACCATCTTTCCTTTAGATGGCCTTGACAAGACCACCAACAGAGATTCAGAGCGAAGGAATTCTAAGGTGCGATCCATATAAAATCTCAGGGCGCATTTCATGTCCAGAGAATGCCACCATCTCTCCTGGGAACTGGAAGGATTTGGACAAAAGGAGGGAAGTATTATTTCCTTGGACCTGTGGAAAGCCAAATTTACTTTGGGCAAGAAAAACAGATCTGGACACAGAACCACTTTGTCTTGGTGAAAAATACACAGTTGCAGATCAACTGAGAAGGCCTCCAGTTCTGAAACGTGCCTAGCAGAAGTGACCGTCACCAGAAAGACCATTTTGTATGTAAGGATGTTTAAGGAGCAAGTAGCCATAGGCTCGAATGGGCCCCCATGAGAGCTGACAGGACCCAATTAAGGTTCCATGTGGGGAAACGATGTGCTACCTGAGAGGAAATGAGCGCCACACCTTTTATAAACCTCTTTTAAAGAGGGTGAGAAGAAAGTGTATTTCCACCCAGGCTCAAAAAGATACTACTCAGTCCAGCCGCCTGTCTCTTTATAGTACTCGTGCCGAGTCCCTGGTCCACCCCAGCTTGCAAAAAGGCTAGGAAGTCGCAGACCTCCCACGACAAGAGGTCGACTTGTTTCCAAGAAGGCTCTCCAGGTAGAACAATAAACCCTATTAGTAGATATCTGCCTAGATGATAGTAACATGTCCAGGACCTTACCTGAGAACCCTAACTGGGTTAATCAGAGCCTTTCAGCAACTAGGCTGTCAGTCGGAAGATCTTTGGTTTGGGGTGCACCACTGGGCCCTGAACCAGCATATCCGAGGAAACTGGCAGAGTCCACAGTTTTCTGTCTGCCAGATGAAGGAAATCAGAGAACTACTGTCTCCGAGGCCAGTATGGGGCCATCAGAACCTGTTCTTGCCGTGTTCTCCAGGACCCTCTACAACGTTCGTTGTATCAACCCAAAGGGAGGAAAGGCATAAAGAAGGCCTGTTGGCCAAGTTGACTCCAGCACATACGTCCCCCAGGCAGCAGGACAAGGGAGACGAGACGGAAACCTTGGTAACTGAGCACTAACAGACAAGGCAAACAGGTCCACTCTTATTGTGCCAAAACGCTCAATAATCATATTGAGCACCCGTGGGTTCAACTGCCACTCCGCCTCCTGTATGGCTGTCCAACTCAGCCAATCTGCCATAATATTCTCCAGAACCGCCAAATGTTCGGCCCTCAGAAATTGGAGATTATGCTCTGCCCAGCAATGGAGATTGTCGGCCTCAGAGATCAAGGTTGCTGACCTGGTTCCCCCTTGTTTGTTCACATATGCTTTGGCACACACATTGTCAGTGTGGACAAGAAGGTGGGGCCCCTGATCTTCAGTGCCAAGGCCCTCAGCCCCAGGAGTATCACCCTTAGTTCTAGAACATTGATGCTGAGTCGAGACTCTGTCTGCAGCCAGGTTCCCTGCACCACGCTGCGCACCAGATGTAAAGGCTTGCATCCGTTGTGAGCACCAAATGTTGATGCTCCTCCAGACTCACCTTCTGTTAATCCTGAGGTGCTAGCCACCACTTCAACTCCTGTTTGAGTCGGTCTCAGACAGCCAGAAGTAATCTGCGACAGATCACTATCTGATCCTGAAAAGGCAGCGGAAGAAGCAGAAGAATGTGTGAGTAGAACTGAGCCCAACTGACCAGATTGTAGACGAGGAGTCCTTGCAACCTCACCAGAGACATCAGTTCCATCTGCACCAATGACCTTGTTTGAATCACCGCTGCAGAGATCTCCACCCTCTTCAGGGTGAGAGATTTGAAAGATGTCAGTGTCAATCTGGATCCCCAAGTGAACAATACTTTGGGTTGGGATCAGAAAGCTTTTTTCCCTGTTTACAGTGAACCCCAGGCATTGGATATCGGACAGGGTGATCTCGGTGTCTCCCCTGCAGGTCTCCCTGGATGGACTTCCTACTACAATGTTGTCCAAGTAAGGGTGGAGACACACTCCACCTTTTCTCAGAAAGGCCACCGGGGCCACTATTACCTTGTGAAAACCCTCAGTGCTGAGGAGAGGGCAAAGGGTAACGCCTGGTACTGACAGTGTCGCCCATCGTAGCAGAATCTTAGAAACTGGCAATGGGACCTCTGTATGGGGATGTGAAGGTACGCCTCTGACAGGTCGATAGAGGACATCCAGTCATCCCTCTTCAGCTGTCACAATTGACCTCAGGGTCTCCATCTTGAATCGCCTTTTGGCATCCCAGGAACTCAGCCATTTGAGGTTGAGAATAACCCTGATATTACCGCATTTCTTTAAGTCCAAGAAAATGATGGAATAAACCCCAAATCTCCTCTCCGAGAGAAGGACCTCCTCTATGGCTTGAATGTCTATCAAATGTTTTATGGCCTGTACATAATTCTTGTGCTTGCTGGGATCCCAGGAGTGGAGGCATAGGAACAAAAAGGTTGTGTGGTCTGTTTACAAATGGAATTCTATGGAATATCTGTGAGTGACTGTTTCCAAAACCCACCTGTCCAAGGTCACCTCTCTCCACCAATGCAAGAACTGGGACAGGCAAGCCCCCACCGTAGAACCAAAGGAGTCATGCCGAGGGGGCCTTATTGACCAGTTTGGGAAATTTTGAAGTGAAGGAAGCTTGTTCCCCCCCTTCCTTGTCGTCCCCAACGTGGCCTGTATGAGGGAAATCCCCTAGGATGGGAAAATTGCCGATAGGGATGAAAAAACTGCATTTGGCATCCCTTACACTCTTCCTTCTTAGCAGATGGTAGAGCCTTTCTACTATCCCTCATCTCAACCAAATGCGTTTGTAAAGGTTCCCCAAACAGCTTGTCCCCCGAAAAAGGCATACTCACAAATTTCAATTACAAGGCTGCATCTATCTCCCACTGGCGAAGCCAGATGTTCCACCTAGCCACAGTGGTAGCTGCCATGAAATGGGCATCAAACTGGAAAGCATCATGTGTTGCTTCCACTGCTAGAGCAGAAGCATGAGAAATCTTTTTAAGAATGTCCTTAATGGGCTTGGGGACATCCTCACGTGTGCCCAGCTCCTCATTCCATATGAATGCAGCCATGGAAAACAAAGATACTGTGATGAAAGCCCTAAAGGCCATTGCATCCACCTCAAAGCTGCACCTCAAAGAGATCTCCACTCTTTTATCACAAGCATCTTTGGATCCCCCTCCTCTTCAGAAGGGAGGACTGTGGACGATGCCAAACCTGTGACAGGAGGGTCCACTGCCAGAACCCGTAACTGTTGCATCACCTTATCATCAAAGGTATAGTGCTTCTTTAAGACCTTTGAAACCGTTTCCCCCTTATTAGGGTGTGCCCATTCTGCTTTCCATGACTCATCAAAAGAAAGGGGAAAGGGAACCAAAATGGGTTTGGATTGAAAAGAGGGAAAGGCTTTCTTTGCACCAATAGAACTTGAACCCACTGCTTCAGGTGGGGAAACCTCAGCCGAGAGTTGTAAAACTCTATAAGTCTTAACCAGCAGTGGCTGGAAAACCTCTGAATTAAACAGTCTAGGTTGATTGCAGACTATCTCCAATTCTTCCCCTGACTGCTCTCCCTCCTTCTAGATGGCTGTAGGATTATCCACCTCAGGATCAGAAACACCTTCCTCTGTAGTTGCCTGCTGTACAGGAGGGGTGTCCTCTGTGTGTTGCTGAGAAGGAGCTACCACCCCTGCTATTGCTGAAGTGGAAGACTGCATGTTGCACTCTGTCTGCGAATAGGCCAGTGTCATCTCCTCCTGTCTATACCATTTGAGGGAAGGATCCCCCAAGGGTGGACTGGGTGAAGGAGAAGGGGATCTCACCAAACTGTTTGAAGAGGAAGATCTATGTGATCCCCTTCTCCTGAGGTGCCTAGAGTGAGTTCTATGTTTGTGTTTATGTCTGTGTCTGTCCTTAGTTGTGGGCTTCTGTTGTTTAGAAATGCCTGCTGCCACCAAGGAGCCCTGGATCTCTGAGGAGATACAGGAACGCATAAACAACAGAAACCTAGAAAATTCCTCCTCAGAAGGGAAGGATGTCGGAAGTGAATGTGAATGAGTAGCGCTTGCTGCCTCACCATGACCACTGAGTAAGGGAGAAATTGCACAGCGCTGACCCACCACACTGGGGAGGGACCTGCTCGAATCAGAAATCTCCCCTTTCCTGTGGCCACATTGCTGGCGCACAGCAGAACTGACTGGAGAAGACATGGTACCAATCCCAGCTTCCCCAGTCCTCATAGGAAATTTTATTTTTTCTTTTGAATAAAAAGTGCACTCCGCTCAGGATCAATGAGGAAGTCTGCCCAAAAGAACTTGGCACTTTTGTTTTGCCAACCCAGTTTGCCAGGAAAACTGTGAAAAAACGGTGGGGGAGAGAGGTAATTACAGATTAATGCTGGGTTCCCGGAGGGTGCAGAAACATCTGTTCTCCTATGAACTGGCCAGGCTGAGGAGAAAGGCGGCTGCCACCTCTAGCGCACATCACTGCAAAAACAAAATGGTGCTCCTGCCTTTTTATGAGGAGAAAGATCTGTCGCCATGGCCCAGCTGAGAATGGAAAGCAGCCTCTAGAGGACTACCAGTGCGCTATACCACTTACAAAAATGGTGCTTCTGCCTTTCCTGCGGAGGCTATTCTCTCAGCTTCACAAAAAAGAAAAACCATTCAAACCAGGCAAATGTGAGGCTACATATAAGTGGCTGAAATTGCCAGAGGAGGTGCTCTATATGAAGCCTTTCTCAGCGCTCCAATATCAAAGTCTGAATGACCGCTCACCCCTGGAGCGCAGGGTGGACCCTGACAGGCGGCAGATTAGGCAGGTAAGCAGTTGTAACCACCAGAGCATGTGCTCTATGTGAAGCCTTTCTAGTGCCCAATATCAAAGCCTGATAAACCACTCGTCCCTGGAATGCAGAGCAGACTCTGACAGGCAGCGGTTAGGCAGATGGCTCTGTCCTGGGAGACAGGACTTGGCAGTTCAGTGGGGCAAAGACCCCAGAGGCCAATGCCGAAATGATCAGATAAACAGGGGCGGACCCCAGCACCACCTATGTCTTCCCTCACAAACTCCCACTCAGGCACTTACTGTACAATAATAACAAACCCAACACAGAAATTACACTCACACACGAGGGAGAAAGGGAGAGGAAAACAATCTCACTAAAGGCAAAGATAGTCTAAGGGAATTTAGACCGCGAAAGGACCCTTATTGCTCACGACCACAGGCAGGATCGAACTGGAGAGTGGGACGACTCCTCTCCCTGGAAGAGGAGACAAAGGATTGTGGAACGTGTCTGTCAGTCCAATAGGAGGCATCTGCCCTACAAGAGAATGTCCTCCACTGCCAACAGGTAAGCTTTCATTCTAAAACAGAAAAAACAGGAGCTGTTGATGGACAAGACCCACCTATCACCATATAGAATGGGATGAGTCTCTCTGGGCCTTGTTTGAAAATTATCATAGGATGTTTGTGTCTGTGTGTTTTTCTGACATTTCTCCAAGCTCAGAAAAATCCAGCCCAGGGGAGTATTTCCTCTATCCACCAATTTTCCTCTTCCTCCTCTAGCCCACACTGGTGTGTGTGAGAGAGAGTCTGTACATACAGAGTGAGTAGAAAGGAAAGTGGCAGCTAAGCAGGCTTGTAGAAGCTAATGTTCTACATTTTCAACTCTATGCAATGGAAACTTCCAAGCATGCTTAAGCTGTCCATTGTCAACATGAATGCAACAAATTACAGGTTTTTTAAAAAAGAAAATCCAGGGAAATTAGTCACGAGGAACAAAAAACAAACAAAACCGTACATTTTCATGGCAAGTAATGCAGGCTTTAAGCATTCTCAAATATTTCTGCTTAAGAGTGAAGAGACAGTCCTTGCCTTAACTCAGCAAACCTTAGCATGAAGAGGCAACAGCAATGGTGTGAAGGAGGCATGGATTCGATGAGGAATCAGAAAGCGAAAAGCTGAGAGAAGCAGGAGACTTGAAAGGAGAAGGACAGGAACTGTCAGGACACATCCTGCTTACAGAGTAAACAGCTTAGAGGAACAGAGGGTGGCGCCCTCCAAAGCACAGTCCAAACAAATGTGAGAGGAGAAAAGGGATTTCGGGGGGGGGGGGGAGTCCTCAGGCTTAGAACAAATATTAAAGGAATAAGAAATAGAAACTTTGTGGTCAGGATTGGGGGCAAAAGGTCCCAACGGAGAGCCTATAACAGGAGATTGGTGGAACATAGGGGAAGCAAGATAAAGGACAAGTCCAGGAGAGTAGTCCAATGATATGAAGAGTGTCTGAGCTCTTGTTGCAATGGCCCCACCTAGTATTCCCAGAAGTAAGAGTATATTGGTGGTAGATAAACTAAAATACAACACGTAGGATTTTTTTTTTTAAAAAAAGAATTGTTCCTGATGAAGTAGGCAGAAAAAAAATAAGAACCTCTTAGAGTTCACAAGCAGCTTAGAAGCAAACTTCTTGGCTAGTCTTGGCTGTTCTTTTCTCTCCTCTCTGATTTCAGAACTTGGTAAATTGCAAAATTTGAAAAATAAAGGGAGGAGGTAGATAAAAAGGCTCTGAGCCATTGTAAACCGAGTCAACATTCAGAGGGAGGTGGCTTGGGTTGTAGGGATTTCTGAACTGAATTTGTTTCAAACCCCCACATTTCAAAGAGTATTCTCCTTCCTTCCTTAATATTTCTCAGGTAGTATTAAGGTTACCCAGTGACTTCATGGCTAAGGGGAGATTTGATCCAGATTCTCAGCTCATGCTTTTAATATTATAATACTACATGAATTAGGGACAGACAAATATATCCGTTTCAGTTTCTCTCAGTTTTTCAGTCTTCCAATCTTAAATTCAGTTTATCAAATTTCTGCATCAACGCGTGACCTTTTTTTAAAAAAACTATTTGCATGAAAATTCATACACATTTTTACACACATTTCTCATAGAATAATTTTTCAACCAATTCTTCCCAAATACAACACATTTTTGTACACTATTTCCATAAATATAGGCATTTCTCTGCACAA
The DNA here is from genome assembly GCF_030035675.1 of Rhineura floridana. Classification (NCBI taxonomy): domain Eukaryota; kingdom Metazoa; phylum Chordata; class Lepidosauria; order Squamata; family Rhineuridae; genus Rhineura; species Rhineura floridana. Next base: position 124,262,549 of record NC_084485.1, on the reverse strand, counting down.
TTTTCCTTAATATATATAGTAAATATTTGTTGGTTGGAGAAATGCATTGCAAAATTCAGAAAAATGTGAATTTTGATAACTGTGTTTTGGCTGGCATATTGGTTGGAGAAGTGCAAATTAGGGAGATTCATATTAAAATGCAAACTGAACACATTCCACCAACAATCCATAATGTCAGTTCTCTATAAAGGTTACAAGTCAAATCAAAATTCATCAAGGGAGCTTTGCATCCAGCATCATACTAAATTCCATTGGCTTCGTCAGCTTGCATCCCTTTGGCTTCATTTCCTTTTTACTGCTGAATAAACTGGAGCTACCCATTTTGCGAAAGACCAGATACAAAGTCACATTGCTCAGGAATGAAATCAAATTGTTTACTGCAGACAGTATAGCCTTTTCCAAGCACGCCTGTGATCTCCAACTAATAAGATTTAACTGAACATGAGGAAGGTAGCAAGACTCTATGGCTGCATCAGGAAGATAGGTTCCAAAATGAATTATGATTAGGAAAGTCTGGCATTTACCATTATTCATCAATAAAAATGGGTTTGGAACTAGAATGCTTTGTAAATGTTTTTAATTAAATAGATGCCTGCTCATGCTTTGTTTATAAAATGTCTTCTCCTGGGCAATTCCACAGGAAGGCATGCATCTAAGTGGATAGGATGTTTTGTGGTTTCCTTTATCAAAATGTCAATAAGTACTGCATTGGTAACCAAGAGAACAGAAGCCAGTCTTAAACAGACATCAATAATTGGTAGCAGACAGAGGTGGATCTTCACATGTATCACTTGGAAGCATTACATAATATGCATGTAAATGAGAATGTTTTTACTAGAGAAAACCTATTAAAAGATGTAGGATCAATACAGTTAGACCAGAAGAAATTATGTTTTCTATCAGGAAATGCTCATACCATTTAGACTTTCCTCCAATTCCGGCATCCGTTATAAATATTCCACACAGAAACTTCCTAATATTGTAACTTTCTCAAATGCAAACCGACTGTAGGGCTCTATGCTGCATGATTAGAATGGAACCATGACTCACACACTGGCAGCAAAATCCTAAATAACCTTTATGTGGAAGTAAATCCTGCTGAATTCACTAATCTTGCTCCAAGAAAGTATGCATAGAACTGTCTCTAAAATAAACCATTTTAAGGCCCCCATTCACACTTACCATCAGTGAAACAGGAACAGTTCTGTGCATCTCCCTATACTATTACAAATAATGTTTTAATCCAGGAATCAAAAAGGGCCATAACTAAGTGGGACAGCACATGCTTTGCAATTCCCCTGCCTCTCTATATCAGAAGGACAATGACCCTGCCTGAAACCCTAGAGAGCTGCAGCCAGTCAGTGCATACCAGCATCTTCAACCTTGGGTCCCCAGATGTTGATGGACTACAACTCCCATCGTCCTGACCATTGACCATGCTGTCTGGGGATGATGGGACTTGTAGTTCAACAACATCTGGGGACCCAAGATTGAAGAAGTGGTATACACTGTACTGCACTAGATGGTCTGACTTTGTGTAAGTTGAAGATCTTTCTGTGGCTCCCTGCTTCATGTTACTGGCACTGATGTGGGAAGAGGCCATGGGGAACCAGGTCTCATGCTGCTGCTGATAAGTGTGAATGGGGCCATATTGTTCCCAAATAAAAAAGGCGATCAGAGAGTGAAAGACTCATCAGAGAAATCTGGTCCTAGTAGAAAATGCACAGTATCTCCTATAACAAAAAGATGATGTCAGAGTCACATCACATTTATCTTTATTTTCTCCATCTTAACCTTCACTGTATTTGTTAACATTTTCGAAAACATCCCAGTTTGTTACGGACATGTTAATTCTGTATGCATCTTGATCCAAAGGCTTCAGTGAATAATTGCAATCTATACACAGAGCTGGGGGGGGGGTTCCCCCATAAATATTACAATATTGAAGGGAGTAGGCAATATCTTGAGGCTTATTCAGGCATTCGTCCAAATGCATGATAGCACAAACTGCACAGGGGCATACATCCCTGCCCATTCCATCCCCAAACTTCCCATATTAAGTAGGAAGGTCTGATGGAGGCTTGTAAGCATGTTGGGCTAGAAACCTCCCCATGATTAGAAATCCTGATATCACAGGGTTCCTGATCATAAAATACATGCATTCAATTGAATGCAGACATTCTTAAAATTTTTAACTCTGAAGCTTTCAGTAAAATTACTAGCAATTAAAGAAGTTTAATTTAAACCACATATTTATATGTAGGGAAAAAACAGAATTAATGTAAGACATATGGGGTTGTATTACACCAAGGTCTACTCAGAGCAGACCTGTTGGAATTCATGGACCCAAGTTAGCAATGTTTATTAACTTTAATGGATCTACTGTGAGCAGAACTAGTATTGAGTATCACCCAGGACTGCATGTTGCAATCCTGTACAGTTATATGGGAGTGATTCCCATTGAACTCAGGGATCTCATTCACACATCACTTTAAACCAGAGTTAAACTAAACTATGGTTTAAATGTGAAAGAGTAGAATGTTGGTGCATGTAACTGAAATCAGATACTTTGCTCTTCCAATGCTCCACAGTAGTGTTCTATTATATCAAATCAGTTAAACCTGGTTTATGTGTTTCGCTAATCAGCTGTTTAGTACAATGCCTTCTGAAATTATGCCCCACCCCCCAAAAAAAATAACAGGAAGGTTTTCTGGTTCACATCACTGTTGGCATTTGATGCAGTGAGGACTGACAAATTCAAGATGAACATGCGTGAAGCGCAACATCAAGCTTGATGTGGGATTATGTTAATATATCCAGGGGTAGAAGTAGGGATCCAAACACAACCATACTATAAAGCTAATTCCATGAGCTCAGTTGGAGATATTTTGTGTTTTGTGAGGAAAGTTTCATAGTTATTAAGTTATGCAAGTGTTACAAAATACATAAATAATAAACAAAAGGAAAAATGACAAGAGATTAGCTTTTTATCTTAGAGTGTCTGTCCAGAATGTCATCCGAGGTAGCAGCAGTCTAGGAATATAAGGATGTCATTCACATGGGAGATTAGAAAAAAAGAAAACAAGATGTTGTGTTGCATAGAAGTCACCAGGTTTGCCCACATTTCTTGAGATCTTTCATTCATGAGACAGTTCTTCCAATAAGAGTATATCATCTTTCGAAAGATCTAAGTGAGGTGCAACTGTCAAAGAATATTATTACGTATTTATGAAGAAGATCTTTATGCTCACCAGTAAGGAACATTAACAGCATTAGAATGCAATCCTATGGTGCATGGCAGGGTGTCCCAGTAGCCATAGAATACTGAGGATCTTCCTCTCCATGGGCAGAGCAGCAGATTATATATAGGATTGCAGATTAAGTCTGCCTAACACCTCCTTCTTGTTGAAGCTGCAGAAACCTCCATGGTTGTCCCTCCTCCACCATTAATGGCAGAGAAAACAGGAGGCAGTATTCCAAGGGGACAACATCAGTTGAACAGGGTAATGCCCCCCAAATAGAGGGGAAAGCACCTCTATGCATTTATTTTTCCTAACATTAGGAATTGGAGGGAAAATCTTTAAATGGATGGTAAATCTCAAATGCTAATAGAGGGCAGATAAAAAAGGTAAAATGCCATGCCCACCACCACCACCTTCCACTCTGCTGGCACAAGTCTAGCAGGGCTTTGGATTTAGTGGTTCATCTGCCTTAACTTCTCCCTCCCCTGTCCAGTTGGATTGCCCTGCCAATCCGGGATCAAATTTAACAATTTGCCTGGGAATCTAAGATAACTCACGAAATATCCCCCCCATCTTGTTACATGTTTACCTTCCTACATGTGCTAATAAATCCCATAACTCTTATGTCCCCCACCAGCACAGTGAAGACTGAGAGCTTCAGAAGCTGATTAAGTTAGAATCGGGAGGGTTAGAAATCAATGGACTTAAGTTAGTCAAGTCTATTGAATTAAATGAGTACTTTGAGTATGGCTTAGCTGGATACAACCCTGGTTCCCCCCCACACACACACACACACACTGGAAAGTGTCGCTCACGGTGCAATTCTATACATGTCTATTTAGGAATAAACCCCGAGTTCAGTGGAGCTTATTCCCAAGGTAAGTGGGTATTGGATTGCTGCACAAGTGTTGTACTATTACCACTGAGGTAGAAACTGTGTGCTTCAGAATTTGGAAGTGAAAATCACTGAGCTTCAAACTATGGTAGGTTTTAAAAATTGTTATTTTAAAATTCTTGTAACTCAGACTACACACTAAGCAGGAAGAGGGAGAGCAGAACAAATACACACCCTGACAGGGTATCAATATGCCTCTTATTTTGCCATTGATCTTCACATTGCATCATTTGACTTGCGTCATCAAAATAGTCCCATAATTTTACACCGCTAATGAAAAAAAGAACCCCGTAAGTCGGTTCTTGTACTGTCACTTTAGTCTTTTGTCACCTAGAATGCGAGATATTCTTTCATCGAAGCGGTGTCATCAAGACAGTCTATTCTACATAATTACACTATGGCAACTGAAACCAGCTGTCAGCCATCTCAGTACATTAAGTACTGATAGATATCTTAAGAAAAGTCAATGTTTCAAATACATTAAGAACATCCTTACTTTTCATCTGAATGCTTTTTGTACTTAGCGACCTGGAAAAAGATCAAGATGCACAACAAATACTGAATAAAACTCAACTTTCAAAAACCCAACGCCCCAGAAATCCTTCTAGAAAGGTTAATTAAAATGCAGATTTCTATGTAATTATAACTCAGTGTGTAGTAGCAGCTTTAGTTTCTTTTTTTAAATAATAATAATAATCAGTTCCCTCATATTAACGATTCCCTGTATCATTTTGCTTCTGAATTCTGGCAGGTGATTTTTGACAACAATTTTCAATGGCATGTAGGTGACATCTATCCTGTATCTAAAATTAAAGACATTTCCTTGAAGCCCCACTTATTAAAATTAAATGTAGCAGTTTTAAATGGCATGCATGAGCGCGCATGGCTTGTGCAAATGAGCACAGACTTTCACACACAGTCTCCAATTTGCATGCACAATTTGAGCTGTCATTTTGAGAACAGGCCCTCTTGTGTCTAACGTCTGTGTTTCATTACATTTTAAATCTTAAATGAAAGAATTAAACACAAAACAGAGGAAAAGGGGAGAGAGGAGAAAAGGAAGCAGAAGTAATAAATAGTTTGAGAGAGAGAGAGAGTAAAAAGAGAAGGGGAGGATAAAATGAGTTGGTGAAAGCAGGAAACCTAGGCCAGAGGGATGGAAAACAGGTAAATAAGGGAACAAATACCAGAGGGGAGTGGAAGGGGAATGAATGAGACAGCATTTGGAAAGAGAGGTTAAAATACTAGATCTAATCAGATATTAAAGGGGTAATGCCATTATTAGGACTAACTAAGATGACACAAAATAGCAAGCAAGCAAGCTTTCAAGTTCTCCAGAAGACTTCTTCCTATTGGATGTAAAGCAAATGAGAGAGAGAGAGATGGCCATAATGTTGGAGCCCTAAACCCTGCCATTTGTAACAGTCTTAAAATGGTGTGCAAGAGGTACTAGGCAGACTTAATCTGCAATTCTACATATATGTATCTGGGAGTAAGCCGTACTGAAAACCATGAGATATACAGCAAAACTGAAACCCCAGCCTGGGAGCAACAAGTCCACTGCCACATTTGTGGCCCTGCTATTCTTGTCAGCCAGGCGCAGAAGGTAGGAGGCAGGCAAATTACTGTGCCAGCCCCAGTTTGGGCTCGATGCCATCATGTAACAACAGTGGAGCTGGTTCAGGATCCAAAGGGTCCCTATCAGCTCAGACTCTCCTTGACACCCCACTTTGGGGCATTATGTGGGCTGCCACAACAGGAATCCCACCAGCGGCACTTCCACCTACGTACATATTCATTAGGTGGAACAGGAAGCAGCATACTGGCAGGGTGATGCTAGTCTCATTCCACAAGTGGAGGCTGGAATAAATTAGTAAGGCTGGGTGGAAGGACATCTCTACCCAATCCAACTCCCCCCCTCCACAGCACAGCACAAAGGGGTTTGGATTGCAGTATCAGGCTGCAATCCTATTGTCACATACCTAGGAGTAAGTCCCATTGATTTCAATAGGACTTACTTCTGAGTAGACATAGTCAGGGCTGCAGACTACTTCTGAGCAGACGTGTAGGATTTCATTGTTAAGTAGATTAGTTTCTCCTACGTGCAAAACCACAATATTAGAAACTCAACTGGAGTGTATACCGCAGATCAGGAAAGATACCACCAGGGCCAAGAGGATCCAAGCATGTTAATGAGCAGAGTTAAAGAAGCTATGAGAGGCAAGAAGTCTTCCTTCAAAAAATGGAAGTCTTGTCTGAATGAGGAAAATAAAAAGGAACACAAACTCTAGCTAAAGAAATGCAAGAAGACAATAAGGGATGCTAAAAAAGAATTTGAGGAGCACATTACTAAGAACATAAAAACCAACAAAAAAATCTTTAAATACATTCAAAGCAGAACACAGTCTAGGGAAGCAACTGGACCCTTGGATGATGAGAGTCAAAAGTGTACTAAAGAAGGATAAGAAGATTGCAGAGAAGCTAAATTATTATTTTGCATCTGTCTTCACAGTGGAGGATATAGGGCAGATCCCTGAACCTGAACTAACATTTGCAGGAAAGGGGTCTGAGGAACTGAGGCAAATAGTGGTGACAAGAGATGAAGTTCTAAACTTATTAGACAAAATAAAAACAGACAAATTGCCAGGTCCAGATGGCATCCACCTGAGAGTTCTCAAAGAACTCAAATGTGAAAAATGGAAATTTTCCTTACCGTGAATTTCTGTTTGTAGATAGGGCTGGAGGACATTCCTGGTTAGGGATGACTCCTCCTACTGGTTGTGACAGGCAGGGTCTAGAAACTTCTTAGTCTCTTCTCCAGGGGGAGGGGTCATCCCGCTCTTCAGATTGAGCTGACAGAGCAAGAACAATTCCTCAACCCCATCAATGCCAACCATGCAGACATTTATTAAGCAGAAGCCTGTACAAAGTAGTAACTAGGAAAAGGTAATAACCAGAGACAAAAACAGACGACTGGAGAAAAACTTCACATGAAATGAGATACACGCAGTACTAGACATTGTGTGAAAATGTAAAACGCTAGCAGAATGCCTCAATCCCCCAACCCCTTGCTCCAGAAGGCCATAGCAGAGGAAGGAGAGGTGGGTGGAATGTCCTCCAGCCCTATCTACAAATAGAAATTCACGGTAAGGAAAATTTCCATTTTTGCTAGATTGGGCTGGAGGATATTCATGGTTAGGGATATAACACAGCAGTATACACATCCCCAGGGTGGGCTTCCTCTGTGTGAAACTAGTGATTTAACACCTTCTGGAATGCCTTGCTACCAAATTTGTCATCAGCTGGAGAACAGGAATCTATTTTATAATGTCTGATGAAGGTGAGTAGAGAGGCCCACGTGTCCTCCTACAGATATCCACGATTGGGAAACCGCCCTTGCATGATGCAGAGGCAGCTGCCCCTCTAACAGAATGTGCTGTAATGCCTGCTATAGGGTCTTTACCCAATGCCTCATAGGCCTGAGCTATGGCCCCCCTTAACCAGCAAGAGATGGAAGAGGTAAACACCTTCTTTCCCTTAGAGTTCCCCAAGAAAGGTACAAATGATGATTTGGTGTGTCTCAACTCCAGTTTGCGACTCCCCTAACATCCAGCAGGTGCCATCTATGCTCCTGAGCAAAGGAAGGAGAAGGGCAGAAAGACGGCAAGTCCACCTCCTGAGACCTATAAAAAACTGATGTGATGACCACCAAAAATACTGTTGTATAAGTCAAGATGTTCACAAGACAGGTGGCCATAGGCTCTAAGAGTGAGCCTGTTAGTGCCGACAAGATCCAATTTAGGTTCCAGGTTGGAAACCGTCTGCGGAGAAATGAGAGCTACCCCTTTAAGGAAATGCTTAGAGCAAGAGGTTTGAAGACAACAGGGAACCTCAAGACTAGAGAATATACTACTGAGGGAAGCTGCCTGGCACCTGAGGATGGCTGCGCTAAACCCTTTGTCCAAACCTGAGCGAAAAAAAACCCAAAAAAACGCTTCTGGACAATGGATTCACCGAGATTTTTGAGCACCAGCTCAAAAACACCCTCCAGGTGGGAAAGAAACCCGTATTGGTAGACTGTTTACATGAGGCCAATAATATATCCAGGACTTTCCCCGAAAACACCTTGTCCCTCAATCCAATCCACTCAGCCTCCAAGATGTCAGTTGTACACTCCATTAATTGGAGAGAAACAATTACCACTGTAGCTCCCTCTAAGCCAGGTCTGGAATGGGAACCCGAATTATCACCTTTGCTGAAATGGGATCTTGGAATGGAAGCAGAAACTGCTGAAAGGACTGGGGGATGAACCTCAACCATCAGATTATAGCCGACATCCTCCTGCGATTAGGCGAGAAAGAGCATGCCCAATGACTACTGGTAAAATTCATTATTTATAGGTCAGAATGTTTTGACCTTATTCAAAACTCTGAGGCAGAAGCTTCTGCAGCTAGATGCAGCTTCTCACACTTGTTTGTGCTGGCAGACACTTGCCGTGTCATGTAGACCTGTGCAGAGCCAACCATCCCCATAAACAAACTTTGTTTAAAGGGACATAAAAGACTAGAAGGATAGGGGCTGCTTTTCCTCTTGATTAGACAATACAGAAACAAGCATTTTCTGCTCCCTGATTCTATTAAACCAATACTTGGACCGGATTGTGAAAGAGAGGAATAAAGAAATTTATGTTATATTTAACACATAAATGTAAGTAGAGTGCCTTCAAGCCGATTCTGACTTATGGCAACCCCATGAATCCTTTGATTGTGTTCACAGGGTTTCTGTGGTAAGCGCTACTCAGAGGTGGCTTACTATTGTCTTCCTCTGAGGCTGAGAGGCAGTGACTGGCCCAAGATCACTCAACGAGCCCCACGGCTGTGTTGGGATGTGAACCCTGGGCTCCCATGTTGTAGCCCAACACTCCAGCGACTACCCCACCCTGGCTCTCATTTAAAGTATACATTTTAATTAATACTGAACTGCCAAGACTCAGGCAGAAAAACCAAAATACCCGCTGAGGTTGAATGGGCCTTTATGTGCAAGCCAAGTTATACCTATGGTATAGAAAATTAGGCTCTTCCGAAGCTGTGTATACTGTAAGCCAGTATACTGACAACTTTTTCAATGTCTAAGGATATAGCCTCATGAAACTAGAAAAAGAGACAAGCCCATATTTCAGTTTCATCCACCAGGACACTTAACCACCATCCTCTAGGAGGGGTGCTCAGACTCCACATAGATTCATAAAGTCAAAGTGGATTCCTTTCAAGTCGATTCTGACCCATGGCAACCCCATGAATAGGGTCCTCATCGCAAGCGGCACTCAGAGGACGCCACCATTGCCTTCCCCTGAGGCTGAGAGGCAGTGACTGGCCCTGTACCACACTGGCTCTTCATAACGTAATCATCTGAATTGATTCCAAACTGTGGCTATTGAGATGAGCCAACTGTTCCTGCAAATACTACCACATGTAAGGGTTGTGGGCTTTCTCCTGGGGGTGGGGGTAATAACTTTTTGATTCCTCAAGAAAAGCTTTGAGGGTTTTCCATTTATATACTTTCCGACTGTGGCCCCCAAGAGGAGACAACGGGCTCTTCTGTTGTTCTCCCTGCAACGCTCTCTGGCCTACCTTTTCAGGCCTTTAAGAGCTCTCTAAATGTCTCAGCCCAGATTACTCATGTCCCTGTCTGTTCTGAGGAGAAAAATCTAATGTTTACACAGGAACAAACCTAAAATACATTAAGATTTCTTCCCAGATTTTTCACCCCTTATGTTTCCAAGGGCGGAGGGAACAGACATAGCCAACCTGAAGGTTAAAGGGACCTCACATCAGCCATCAAGGCAGAAACAAGGGAAAGCTAGACCCATTCAAAAACATCATGAAGAGAACCCACTTGGCCCTCCAGACAGTACTGAAGGGGGGTAGGAAAATAAACCACCACTGTGGGCTGTTTGGCAAGAGCAAAAGGGAACATTTTTATTTTATTTTATGCTGAGGCCAGGAACTGGGATGAGGGCTCGGGTGCCACAGGCTGTTCCTTAATTTACAGGAAAAACTGCCTGGCCAGAGCCAAGGGTAAAATATCAGGTGCGGATTCCAAATCGTCCCCTGAAAACTTAAAACCGAAGCAGCCTTAGATTTCTTCTTGGCTGGTTCCACAAGAACTGGGTACAAACTGCTGGGACAAACTGCTAGAGGAGCTCAAAGGATGAGATCCCACAAAATGGCTGCCAAAAGGAGATCTGTGGGATCTCCTTCAAATATAACTTGTAGCTCCGAGTTGCCCTGGCTCGTATGTCTGCTTCATGTAGTATATCTCCCCCAAGGGGGAGGCCCCTTAATATCCTGGGAATATATATAACATCTAACCAGGATAGAGACTAGGACCCTTGCTTGAAACACGAAATGCTTCTTTGCCTATTTAGTAGGCAGCTTTGATTTACATGAGAACACCCATTCTGCGTCCCACACATCATCAAAAGCCTGAGGACAAGGGACAATAACCAGCTTCGCACCAGTCAACGGAAAGCCTTTTTAGCTCCTGCTGAATTCGACTGGGCATAGACATCACCTCCCCCCTCAGTTTCTGAGAACTCTGAGCACTCTGCGCGCATTCAGAAGAAGGGGTTGAAAAACCTCTGGGGCAAAGAGCCTAGGTTGCACTTGGGTCGCCTCTAGATCCCTTCCCGACAACTACCCCTCTTCCCTGTCAGGTTCAGGGGAATCATCCAAATCAGACAATAACCCCTGTTGGCCATAGACCTGCTTGGGTGACTGTCCTTCTACCTGCAACCCCTGGACAGTAGTGGGTGTGGGGTATGTGTGTGTCTGAGCATTTGATCGGTCCTGTTGACTCATAACGCCCTCTACCAGTCCACTACATCCAGTGAGATCCTTGTCTCCTGCTATGGACTATGGACGCTGCCTGAACCCTCCCCCACTGCACAATATGACAGGGAATGGGAGCATGCCACCCTGGCTGATGGCTAGGGTAGAATGAGAGGGGAATCTGGTATAGCTACAGCATGATGGCAAACTGCTATATCTCCTCTCCCTGCATGAGTCGCTAGAGTGACATCTGCACCTCCACTTTCCCTTATGGGATCGCCTGCTTGAGTGCCTGCCCCACTTACTTTTAAGGACATGGTGAATGAGGCCACTGATTTCAAAGAAGATAAACTGCTTGACCCCAGACATGAACTTGGGAAACTGAGAATGGGGGGAGATGGGCTTATATCAGGAATGCTCACACACCCCCGCTGCCCTCGCTTGGGGTTGGAGAGAGCGCAGGCTGATAGCTTGTTCAGCCTTGCACTGGAGGCTCACAAACATCCTTCATGTCTCCTGTGTGACAGGAGTCTTGGCGGGAGAACAAGGAAGAGGCAGGCAAAGCCATAAAGTGGTGGCTGTGGCTGTTCTATGCTTAGGAAAAAAGTGTGGGAAACCGCTGCAATGTTGAATCGCTGCAGCGGGCACTGCTCAACCCCCTACTGCCATGCACAATCCGATTTTGTGGCTAGATACCCCCATGCAGCACACCTCACTGGTCCTTCTCCTAGGAAGGGGGGGGAGTCAGATACCACAATCCTGCTCAGTACGAGAGTGGCGAAAACGCAGCTCCATGGAGCAAGAAGTCAGTCTCCCTTCAAAAGTGGCTACCACTGTTGCTAATGCACTGCGGCTAGCCACTCTCCGTTGCTCTCAAAAAAGCCTCACACAGTGCCAAAGTGCCCAGCTGGACTGAACGATCCTCCCGAGCCCCGGACCCACGATGTGAAGGCAGGAGGGGAAAAGAAAACAGTAAAGAACAGAAACAGAAGAGAGAAATAGCTAACAAATTAAGGAGAGAACGACTGAAAGCAGAAAGAACAAAACAAAAAAAAAACTCAGCAAAAAACAGAGGTAAAAGGAAGTTCTGAACAAAGAGAATAAAAGACCCAACCTTCACAGGCCGCAGGCAGGGTCGGTCTGGAGGGTGGGATGACTCCTCCCCCTGAAGAGGAGACTAAGAAGTTTCTAGACCCTGCCTGTCATGACCAGCAGGAGAAGTCATCCCTAACTAGGAATATCCTCCAGCCCTATCTAGCAAATTGCTGATCTTCTAACAAAAATATGTAACTTGTCCCTCAGATCTGCCTTCGTACCTGATGACAGGAAAGTAACACCAATCTGTAAAAAGGGATGCAGGGGGGATCCCAAAAATTACAGGCCAGTTAGCATAATGTCTGTCCTAGGAAAACTGGTACAAAGTTTTATTAAAGATAAATTAACCAAGCATATAGAAGAACAAGCCTTGCTGAAGCAGAACCAGCATGGTATCTGCAAGGGAAAGACCTGTTTCACTAACATATTAGAATTTTTTGAGAGTGTCAACAAGCATACAGATACAGGTGATCCAGTGACATAATGTACTTAGATTTTCAAAAAGCTTTCAACAAAGTACCTCGCCAAAGACTCCTGAGTAAGCTTAGCAGTCATGGAATAAGAGGAGAGGTCCTCATGTTGATCAGGAATTGGTTAAGTAGCAGGAAGCGGAGAGTAGGAATAAAAGGACAGTTCTTTCAATGGATGGCTGTAGAAAGTGGAGTCCCCCAAGAATCGGTATTGGGACTTGTGCTTTTTAACTTGTTCATAAACAATCTAGAATTAGGGGTGAGCAGTGGCCAAGTTTGCTGATCATACTAAATTGTTCAGGGTTGTTAAAACAAAAAGGGACTACGAAGAGCTCCAAAAGGACCTCTCCAAATTGAGTGAATGGGCAGCAAATGGCAAATGCAATTCCATGTATATAAGTGGAAAGTTATGCATACTGGAGCAAATTATCTTAATTTCACTTACATACTCATGGGGTCTGAACTGGCGGTGACTGACCAGGAACAAGACCTTGGGGTCATAGTGTATAGCTCGATGAAGATGGTGACCCAATGTGCAGCAGCTGTGAAAAAGGCAAATTCCAAGCTAGGGGTTGTTAGGAAAGGTATTTAAAATAAAACTGCTGATATAGTGCAGTTGTATAAATCTATGGTGTGGCCACATTTCGAATACTGTGTGCAGTTCTGGTTGCCTCATCTCAAAAAGAATATTGTAGAGTTGGAAAGGTTCAGAAAAAGGCAACCAGAATGATCAAGGGGATGGAGCAATTTCCCTGTGAAGAAAGGTTGCAGCATTTGGGGCTTTTTAGTTTAGAGAAAAGGCGAGTCAGAGGCGACATGATAGAAGTGTATAAAATTGTGCATGTCATTGAGAAAGGGGATAAGAGAAAAGCTTTTCTCCCTCTCATATAACACTAGAACTTCTGGACATTCAATGAAGCTGAATGTTGTAAGATTCAGGACAGACAAAAGAAAGAACTTCACAAAGCACGTGGTTAAACTATGGAATTCGCTCCCACAAGAGGCAGTGATGGCCACCAACATGGATGGCTTTAAAAGAGGATTAGACAAATTCATATAGGAAAAGGCTATCAATGGCTACTAGCCATGATGGCTAGTGCTCTACCAACATAGTCAGAGGCACTATGCTTCTGAAAACCAGTTGCCTAAAGCCACAGGAGGGGAGAGTGCTCCTGCACTCAGGTCCTGCTTGCTGGCTTCCCCCAGGCATCTGGTTGCCACTGTGAGAACAGGATGCTGGACTAGATGGGCCACTGGCGTGATCCAGCAGGCTCTTCTTAACCTGTTCCATTCTTAAAAACAGATTTCAGGTTGCACTTTGACAAAGAAACACTAATGGCTGTTGCTCCATATTTTGAAAATATAACATCTAGTTATAGTTTTACATTTTCAAAATATGGTGCAGCAGCCATGAAGGATGATGTACATGGAGCTGTAGATTTTGTAGGCTTTGTATGACATGGAAACAAATGAATTGATCCATGTGAAAAGCCCATTATTTATTTATTTGGTTTATTTATTTATTTAGACAATTTATATACCGCTTATATTTAAATAAAACTCTAAGCAGTGTACAAGTGAAAACATCTTAAAGCAGCAACTACAAAAAACAATCAATAAAATATAATTAACTGAACAAAAACATCCTCTTTAGTATCAACATAATACTGTATAAACATTGCATATAAAACTGAGTACAAGAAATACAAGGCGAAAAAAACCAATGTACTAGAGTGGTGTGCCATGTAAAGGTGGCCTTCAAAGATAAAAGTCTACATATGGCTGCTTTTTTTTGCATGTTTAAGGCCTTCATTAATCATATGGCAAAAGGGGTGTATATTTCATTGTTGCAAAATGGAGGAGGAAGAGGAGGAGGAGGACTAGCTTGAAAGGTAGGAGAGTCAGAGATCTGGTTGCACCAGTGCTAGGATTATTCCTTGTTTTCTGCTGGTCTGGTCTGATCTTCCAGACATTGCTTAATTGGAAGGTCCTGATTTCCTGGAACTCATAGCCAGAATTAGCTCACCAGGTGAGGGTTCCAGGCAGGTGGGTCGCTGCAGCAGGAGGGATGAGTGTGAGGAAAGGCAAAGGGATCATATGGCAGGAGGGGCATTTATTTTGGTGGTTGCTGCAAAATAAAAGAGCCAGCAAAAAGAAGAGGAGGAGGAGAAGAAAGAAAGAAAGAAAGAAAGAAAGAAAGAAAGAAAGAAAGAAAGAAAGAAAGAAAGAAAGAAAGAAATCTTAGGTAGTAAGAAATGAATCCAAAAGGGGCTACTGAGACACAAGAGAGTGTCCTCAGAGAAACCCCAAGGTCTGCATAATCATAATCATCATACCACCACCACCAGTCAATCAGTCTAAAGGGGCAAAAACCAACACATAGCAGCAACATACATGGGAGGAGGAGGTATGTACTCCCTGCTCTCCAGGCACCAGAAACACTTTTTTTAATTCACCAGCTGCAACAGGAGTTTGGCACCCTGGATAACTGGGCTCCAGCACATCAGGGATGAGCCCCACTGGTATGAATGGAAAGCAAACATGAGAATTGCACTCATCCTATCACTTTGTTCTTTCCTCTCTTACACTGAACACACATTTCCTTTTTAGCAGGGTTTGTCTCCAGTGGAAGCATGAATAAATTATGATACCTTCAAGCTTCTCAGCAAAATCATTTCTTTACATGTCCGATCTTCTGTAGCACTCTATGTAGTGACAAAATATATGCTTATGCTCCCCTCCCTCCCAAACAAGTATTCACAGTATGAGGAATCTCAACATTGTCTCTCACTTATTGAGATACACAATAGCAGTAGGCTGTGTGAACATTATGGTGAATATTCATTAGAAGGACACAGTGGAATACGCTGCATGCTCTGGGAAGCAAGGCTGTAATCCCATTGTATGAGAAGAAATGAAAGGAGGTTTTGGCCTAGACTTTACAGAATCATGGAAACCTAGCACAATATTCCTTGAAGAGACTCAAGACGCATTGAACTTGCCAATTCAATTACCGTCTCAGCCCAGAAAGGCACCCCCGCAATCCCAACCCCAACCCCTTTCTTGCCAAGATGAGGTCTACAGACAACGCAGTGCAGAACAGGCTGCATTGTGCAAGACCTGCAAACATCTAAAATGCCCCAGGCTTTAGAGAACAAGAATCCCTGACCTTTTATGATTGCTACAGTAGTTTCTCAACAAAACACACTACATGCAATAAAGCCCCTTAAATACCTGACAAAAGAATGTATTTGCTGTACTCCACCATCCAGACTGCTATAATGAAAGCTATTTAATGAATATCTGAGAGTCACACTGGCTCCCACTTAGTGACAAGGCATGGACAACAATGGAGGTATGTAGTAGGAATCTGAGTATTGCCCTCTCTCTCTCTCTCTCTCTCTCTCTCTCTCACACACACACACACACACACACATGCACACACCCTAAACTGAATCTTACTTAGCTTGTGCATAAATCCAGCATGATCTGCATATACATAAAAGTCCTGTTCACATGTTAGCCACATGGTGGGGGACAGGATTGTGCCTCCTGGCCCCACCCTTCACATCATGCCTCCCTAACCTTCATTTGTTGGGTGAAAGTCTAAAGGGGCAGCCGACTGCACTCACTGGGGATCCTCTCTGCGATCAGGAGTCCTGAACACACAGGGCTCCCAATCATGTGTAGAAGCCTTTACAAGCACAACCTTCAACCATTGCACAGAGGTGGGGATCGACTTGACAGGTGTGATGCTGAGGGCCTCCTAATGGAACACACTGTCTAAAGAGTCTTCCAGGACAAGAATATACAGCTAAGATTATGGATGGGCTAGAATACCACCCAATGCAGATTTGGTACTGAATTTTCCATTATTCTCCACCATTGCGGATTGGATTTTTATGTAGCGATTTTCTGCGGCTATTTTTGAAAAAAAAATTTTTTTAAAAGTCCGCCTCTAAAATATCAATATTAAAAATGATAATTTTATTCATATTTCCTTTCATTTATTGATATTTCACTTCAAAATATTTATTAATATCAATATCTTTTGCGAGGGGAAAAACAGGATTGGTAAAAGCAGGAGTTAGAGGACAAAGAACGAGCTCAAATCGATACTGGCCAGTTAGGTCAATGGAATGCTTTTGTACCGGCACTGGCCAACGAATCCCATCCCTAGACATAAGGCACTATGAGCTGGACCACAGATCCATTTAGCCCAAAATTATGTCTCCAACTAGCAGCATCCCTGAAAGGTCAGAGGTACGGCTTTCCCTCAGCCTTGCTACCTGAGATCTCCTTAAGTCAAGCTACCAGGGACCTCTTGCATGCAAGAACTCAAGTCCTAACATGTGCACTCAGGTCCCATATGACCCCTTTCTATGTTACGAAGACTGTCAAAATGGCAGCTGACACTCCCACCACTGTCCAATAGGAATACAAATAGTTTCTGGAGCAGCCTTTCCCAACCAGTGTGCCTCCAGATGTTGTTGGACCACAATTTCCATCCTTCCTGATCATTCGCAATGCTGGCTGAGGCTGATGGGAGTTGTGGTCCAACAACATCTGGAGGCACACTGGTTGGGAAAGGCTGTTCTAGAGTAAAGAACAGGTGACTCAAATGAGTGACTGATTGACTGACTGACTGACTGACTGACTTACTGACTGACTGACTGATTGATTGATTGATTGATTGATTGATATACTGCCTCATAGCCGAAGCTCTCTCGGCGGTTTACAACAACTAAAAACAAATATACAAATTTAAAATCATACCAAATTAAAATCCATAAAAACCGATAGGCAGTTAAAAACATGCTATTTAAATGCTGTTTAAAAATGCCTGGGAAAAGAGGAAAGTCTTGACATGCTGCCAAAAAGATAACAGTGTAGGCGCCAGGCACACCTTGTCACAGAGATCATTCCATAATTTGGGGGCCACCACTGAAAAGGCCCTCTCCCCTGTTGCCAGACTCCCAGCTTCCCTTGGAGTAGGCACCCGGAGGCCTTGGATGTTGAGCATACTGTACGGTTGGGTTCATGTCGGGAGAGGCGTTCCATCAGGTATTGTGGTCCCAAGTCGTGTAAGGCTTTAGAGGTAAAAACCAGCACCCTGAATCGGGCTTGGAAACATACAGGCAGCCAATGCAAGCGGGTCAGAATCAGTTTTATATGTTCGAACCGTCTGGTCCCTGTTACCAATCTGGTTGCTGCATTTTGCACAAACTGTAGTTTCCAAACCATCTTCCAAGGCAGCCCCACGTAGAGAGCATTGCAGTAATCTAATTTGGAGGTTACCAGAGCATGTACAACTGAAGCCAGATTATCCCTGTCCAGATAGGGGAGTAGCTGGGCCACCAACCAAAGTTGGTAGAAAGCACTCTGTGCCACCGAGGCTACCTGAGTCTCAAGTGACAGAGATGGTTCTAGGAGAACCACCAAGCTACGAACCTGCTCCTTCAAGGGGAGTGCGACCCCATCTGGGACAGGTTGGACATCCACCATCTGGTCAGATGAACCACCCACTAACAGCATCTCAGTCTTGTCTGGATTGAGCCTCAGTTTATTAGCCCTCATCCAGTCCATTGTCCCAGTTAAGCACCAGTTCAGCACATTGACAGCCTCACCTGAAGAGGATGAGAAGGAGAAATAGAGCTGTGTGTCATCAGTGTACTGATGGCAACACTCCAAAACTCCAGATGACCGCACCCAATGGTTTCATGTAGATGTTGAACAGCATGGGGGACAGAACTGACCCCTGCGGAACCCCATACTGGAGAGACCAGGGTGCCGAGCAATGTTCCCCAAGCACCACCTTCTGGAGCCGATCTGCCAAGTAGGAGCGGAACCACTGCTATGCAGTCCCTCCCACTGCCAACTCAGCCAGTCGTCCCAAGGATACCATGGTTGATGGTATCGAAAGCCACTGAGACATCAAGGAGAATCAACAGAGTCACACTCCCCCTGTCTCTCTCCTGACAAAGGTCATAGGACAACCAGTGCTGTTTCTGTGCCAAAACCCGGCCTTAAACCCGACTGAAATGGATCCAGATAATCAGTCTCATCCAAGAGTGTCTGGAGCTGGCCTGCAACCACTCGTTCAAGGTCCTTGGCCAGGAATGGAATATTTGCCATTTGGTTTCTAGAGATTGCTCACTGGACAAATAATGCTAATTAGAGCTGTGTATGTGGCCTTGGGTCTTATGTGCATGGGGAAACCATTTTTACACATGCCTGGCAGCACTGATAAAAGCTTACTCTCTAATTTAAAGGATATCCCCATGACAAAACTGATGTGCTAGCCTGCTGCACAACACAGCTCTTTATATTCAGCTGATAGAAACATTGCCAAGTACTAATTCTTCATCAGCGCAACGTTTAAGTTTGTTAGACATAAAGCTTAGCAACAAATATTCCATGTAACTGTTTACAATGTTAAGGCTTTTGTTCAGATGAAAAACAACACAGGTTTTTTTAACAGTCATTTAATGCTCCCATGGCATGGGTGCTGGATAAAATCATATTCCAGGATTTATTTATTTTTAAAAAATTGGTTTAAGAGAAAGGTTGAATGATCTTACAAATTCACTCATGCACCCAACAGCATGGAGATGAGATGCTAAGGTACCATCTTTTGCTTCTACACCATGTAAAAAGTGAACATGTTGCATCGTCTCACATATTGTATTCATCTGGATTTTTTCTTTCTTTCGCACAACATGAAACATAAACAGTAACAACATTCCCCTGTTCTCTCTCTCTCTCATGCACACTATTCCACTCCCTCCCTCACATACTCAGCAAGGATTTTCAGAAAAGTTGCCACATCAGCCTATTGCAGCAAAAACAAGAGAACTTTGTGGCATCTTAAAGACTAACACATTTCAAAAAGGTTCATGGGTTAGTGCCCAGCTCATCAGATGCATCTGATGAAGTGGTCTATGGTCCATGAAACTTTGCACCATAATAACACTTGGTAGCCTTTAATGTGCTACGAGACTCTGTGGAATAAACCTCTGTAAACCAAAATTTTTGTATCAAAAACACGAAAGGGGTGTTGGGTATGATGTCACTGAAAAGCTCCACAGAACATACAGGATGTGTCAGCAAGTTCCAAACTACTGACGTGCAGCCTCGTAAAGGCCACAAGTAGATAGGTTTTGCATGTAACATTGGTGTTCCACTTCCAAATAGTGGAAATATGTTTATGTGTTGATAGGGTGCCTGCTTCTGTATGCCTCAAAAATTTTGCTATAAGAATGAGATGAAGTGGGCAGAAGGGTAGAGAACTTTTTGCAGGCAAGAAGCCTCCTTTGTGTGTTTAGGTCCTCTCCAAGCAGCTGCTTATTTTGTTATTTTAATAAAAGTGCTTCTGGCGTGATCTGGTTCAACCACAACGTAAAGCTTGATTTCTTTCACAACTCTTTGTTGGCTTGCTTACATATAGCACCAGCATCTATAGTGAGGTGGATCCAAAGGTTTCCTTCCTCCAACAGAAGGATCCCTTCTGTCAAAGAAAAGACTCCTTCTGTTGGTAGAGAGGCTTAGGATCTAAACCAGGGATGGGGAACCTATGGTCTTCCAGATGTTGTTGGAGTACAACACCGATCATATATATACATATGATCATACTGCACTTACTTGTTACTTCCAACCCATGATGAGAGGGCAGAGGAGTGAGTGCACAAATCCAGCACTCATTTCCAGTCCTACCCAGGGTAAAATTCAAAACGACAAAGTAATGTCTGGAAAAGTTCTTAAGGTTTTGTTTTTGCATTGGAATACACACGTATGTACCACATGGTGTGCAGTCAAGACTGAAACTGAATGCCTTTCAACATTCTCTTTTGTTAGTTCCATTCCATCCTGTTATCTGAAGTAGGAGTTACCACTCTTATAACTAGGCTGTGCCGCTAAACAGGTTTTAGTTAAAGGAATCTTTTGGAAAAAAACAAAACATTGCCACTCTCCTTATCCAAGATTCTGTACTTCAGGATTTTGCTCAAGGTGCCCCCACTCTCTCTCTCTAGAAAACTAAAAATGAAATTAAGAGAAGAAAATCTCAGCTCTCCTCCTCCAGTACCCAGTTCTGGCATAAGCTCCACAAACCATTTAGCTTTTTTTTACATTAACAGAGTTCTCCAAGGACAAGGCATTAACTTTGTAAGAAAAATATATTTAAAAAAATAAACCTGCAGTAGCCTAGCAGACTTCTAAAGTGAATCTTATTCCACAAATACCTTAATTTTAATTAATAATATCAATTAAGAAAGTCCATCCAAAGCCAACAGCTATGCAAAGAAAAGGATATATAATTATTTGAAAAGACAGACTGTGCGTACATATTGGCTATGCGCTTATTGCACAATATCTCCACAGGAAAGTAGCAAGAATAATTATGCAATTAAGAAAAGTCTGCTAAATTTTATAATAGCTGCTCTAAACATTATTTCATTAAGCTACACACAAAGATAAGGGCTGTAATTCAATCATACAAAAAGACATGCAGCAACTGCAGCAGCTTTTGTCTTTAATTTACTTGGTGAACCAGACTTTTTCTTTTTTACCTTGTTTGCAATACTTGTGATAAACGACTTGATGTCTAGATTAGTTGGGCAGCTCTTCTGACAGGGGGCATCTGCACACTTTAAGCACCTGGGGAAGAAAGTAAATGAGTTAAAGCGACTTACAGCACAGACCATTGCCAACAACATACATTTTTCCCCATGTACCTGACAGAAGCTAATCAATCTAAAAATTAATAATGCTTTACTATTTGGGCAACAACTCAGAAACACTCCCAAGAGAAGTGCCATTATTCCCATGCCACAGGCAGGCAAACCAAGGCAACCACCACGAGATCACTCAGCCCTCGAAAGTCAAAAGCAAATCACCCATAAAAGACAATTCCCTAACGCATGTCATGATTTGAATTATGTGATGACATCGTTGTCTTCTTCAACAGAGCCTTCCCTTCAATTAGCAAGAAGAACAGGAACTGTTCACTGAACCTGAAGCTATCATGTCCTCTCTCTGACTTCTCCCACAGTCTTCCTATGTTCACTGTGAAGTTCTAGGCAGATTTAAGGTTCAATACCAAAACACTATGGTGAAGGCGGAATAGTGAATCAATGGCTGACAAGGGTTTTTAAAAGTTGATGAATAGCTAAAATCAGTACATTTAGACTGTGTTCACACATAACACTGAGCTATGGTTTAGTGCTACATCAATGGAGCCTTGGGTTCATACACTTCCCTTCCCTTTCCTTCTCTGATGTGGCCAAGAGGAAGAGATTAGAAGAATTTATTTCCATTTTCAGCCAACCATAGTTTGTCATTATGTCCAAACTGAGACTGTGGTTAGTTTTAACTATGGTTGCTCCAAACAAGTAAACTTCAAACCATGTTTTTTGATCCTGGCCTGTTCAGATAAGCCACAATCAAAACTAACCACAGTTCCCAGTTTGGATAAAACTACAAACCACAGCTGGTACAAAATTGGATGCATCTGATCACCTCCTTACAGCTACACTGAAGGAAGAGGGGGGAGCAGGTTCATGCACATAGCACTAAACTACGGTTGAGCATTATGTCCAAACAAAGTCATGCTAGGTTAAGTAATTCGTGTGTGCAGACTACTTCATGGTAGCAATTAAAGACAAATAATGCATGTGCTTGATGTGAAAGGGAAATTCAGGAAAGTCAAAGGCTGGAGATAGTCAACAGCATCTTTAATTCGGGGGGGGGGGCTATGACAGAGGCGTCACAGCCAGCCTGTAACTGATACATCGCTTTCTTCTTTCCCAGTGTTGTTTCTAGCCAAGCAGATTTTGAAGGTTTTGGAAGCGCTATAAAACCTGAATCTAGAGATGATAGTGGCATGAGCATGCATACTACAGGCAATAATTCCTTCATGCCACCTTCATCACTCCAAAAAATGTCACCAGGAAGGCAAAAGGCATGTATGTTTAACCCAAAGCCAAATGATTCCTCTAGTTAGAAGAAACCACTTCATTCTGGACTGAGCATTCTCTCCCACCCCCCTCCCCTCCCCAGCACAATGGCTGAATGCAAGACCCGGAAAGTCAATCACCATCTCACTAGGAGGTTTAGGTGAACCAATATCCTTTCACTCACCCTCAACCATCGCCACCACCCACCTGCAAAACAGGAACAAAAACACTGCCCTACCTTACCTATTGCAAGGATTCTAGAAATAATGTAGGTAAAGCACTTTGGATACTTGACATGCATTATGTCAAGTTTAAGGATTATCAGTGTTTCTTCTTTTCTCCCCCCCCCTTTTTTCTGGTAAAGAATGAGGTACCGGTACTCATACCTTGATAAAGTTGCCACAGGTGCCAGCACAAAATAGCTACCATGGGCAGACAAAACAAGATGTACCACTACTCTGTACTGGTGAGCATCATCACAAAAAAGCACTGGTTATTATTATTTCTATAGTGTATTATCCCACCTTGATGCCTCACACTTATCGTGAGTCCTGTAATCTCCGGCAAGCAGAATATTATATGTATACCTGTGGTAGGTATAAGAGAGTAAGCATGGGCCCCATGTGACAGGAGGAGTGTTTGGTCTATACAGTTTTTCTTATTGGACAACGTTAGACTGATGCTACAGAGAGACAATTTCAGAATAGATTTCTGTAAGCCTAGAGAAAGCAGGATGATCAAGAGAAGGCAAGGCTTAGATGTAGGTTTAAGCTTTAAATAAAAGACAGGAAAGTTCAATTCTGGAGATGCTGCATAAGAGAAAATATTAACTGTGTGAGCTCCTGTTTTGGAGACCTTCTAGCAAAGCAGACATTGAATAAAGTATAAACTATTTTAAATTTTAAATTAAACTTTGGGAAATAGTGCTGAAAAAAACCACATCAAGATGAACCTAACCCTTCTAAGTTTTTTTTTAAAAAAAAACTTAAATTAAGAAGTGGCCAGGAAGTCATTTTAGATATATAGCAGATGTAGTGATTATTATGTAGTGTCATTATTCAACTTTCATCAAATTATATATTTATCTTGAAGAATATTAATGTATTATTTAACAACAACAACAACAACAACTGACTATTGAAACAGCTATTGAAAATGTCAAAGGGCAAAGCAAGCTTGAATTTGTGGCATTCGGTGGGGAGGGGCAGGGGAGGGAGTACCGTGAATATGCCAATATAGACAGACTCTTATAACAACACCATCTTCCAATTCTCAGAGCACTCTGCAGACTAAAGTGCATCAGGCTGCCATTAATCCCACTTATCACTCTGACAGCTCAGTAATTACACTACTGCTATAGCCCAGGTACTGCAGTTGTAATAAAATATCAACCGCTGTGCAGGATGCATGCTGGTGAGATGTTTTATTAAACTTGGGGAGGGGGGTTGATCATCAAGTGACATTAGGGTTGACCTATTTTTTCTATTTGACAATAAATTATCCTTTGACCATGCCATAATAGATATTACAGAGTGCATTTACTGTACCAAAACAGCAAAAGGTACCGCATTCCAAAGAACCAGACAAATGGCATAAAAGATGGTAGAAAGGCACGCCTGAACGTTATTACCTAAATGGCTTTAAATGATTGATACTGTGAGAAATTAAAAATATGGCTCTGTACTTAGGGGGAATACGACAACAATTGCTGGAAATCAGAATTCTACGTAAATTGCCCTGCACATACAGAGAGAGAGAAACTTTCTTCGTCAGAGGTCCTCTTCTACTTTTCAACTAGACTACAATGTTATGCCTTTGAACTAAATAATATTTTTAGAGTAATCAAGAATCTATTAATCAGGGCCGAGGCATTGCAACCAACAGTGCTCCCCACCCCCAAGTCAAAACATGTAGCATCCAAAGCCAGCCAAGTTACTTTGGTGCCTGAGACAGAAAATCTGACAAGCACTTATTCCCCAACCACCCACCAAAAATAGCAGTAATTCAAAAACAATGCATTATATAACTAACAATTTGTGTCCTTACATGACACCTAAGATCAGTCTGCCTAATGGGAGGACCAGCCCTGGCTATTTATTTATTGCCAAACAATATTGATAGGAATGGAAAACATCCTTTTATTTTACAGTGGTTTGGGGGGGGGGATTATACACAGCTTCCTGAGAACGCAGCTACATCAACCCTGAGATCAATTCTGAGATTTTTTCTCATAAAAATACTCCTGTTCTAATAACCTTCACAAATAGATCAAGTACTAACACCAATGCTGTTTAGCTCTATTCTATGACAACATAACAGAATGCTGAACACAAGCTTTAGCCTTCAGTAAAAGAGAAAAGGTTGGAACATCCATTAACGGCTGTTTTAGGATACTTCATAGATCATCCCATCCCCTGTGTGCCAAACCAATCACTGTATTCTGCATGAGAGGGCATCCTGCAGATGCCATCCTATCATGAGGCCCATTCTGCACAATGTCAGAATCAGGCCTTTAGTGTGGCAGGACCTACCCACTGCATATAGACAGGCACCTTCTCTATTGTCTTTCCGGAGCCTGCTAAAGACTTTCCACTTTTAACAAGCCTTCCAACTTCTTTATCCCAGTTGGCCTCTGTCTTGGAATTGAACTGATGTTATGTGCTGTTGTTTTAAACTGTTTTTATATTTGTATTTTTTTATTATTTTTCTCTCTCTCCATAAGCAGTTGTTTTAACTGTTTTATATATGTTATTAAATTGTAAATTCCTTTGGGATGCCTCATTGGAAGTGATTCATAAATGAAATAACAACAACACAAATCCCAAAAGCAAACCTGCGGCAGAAAGAGGTTTCCACATGCAAGTATGCTCCTCCACCACTGCACTAAAGAGGAAGAGAAGCAACCTTCATCTAGCACCCAGGATATGCATTTAATTGCCAGTTCCATGCACCCCCTGCATATCAATGCCCAGCGCTGTGTGTTCTGATCACACGAGGCCATCTTCTGCTTCTACTATTATACAACTAGGAGAGAACATTGCATCAGCTATTCTTTCTCCCTTTCCCCTACATCCTTGTTTGTTAAACTGTTAAGCACATTGATAGTGGTATAATAAATATGTTTGAGGATCAAGACAGCAAGGGAAAACAGAAGTAGCAGACCTATTCTCATAAAACTTGATTAATGTAAACACACCCTGCTCCCACTATTAAAAATTCATATAAAACTTTGCTTACTGCTCCTGCGAAAGGGGAATAGGGAAGGTCTCAAGGTGTGTCATATCTAGATGTCAGAATTTGCTTCCTTTGCCCCTGTCAGGCCCAGGATGTGACTCAGGAACCAGACCAACGGCTGTAGTTAATTCGTGTTTTATTAGGGTAATGTCCAAACAAAGACTGCGTTTTCTCATGAAGCAATACAGGGATACAGGTCCTGCGGCATTGGGAGAAAGTTGACAGAGCAAGGGACTTCTTCCCGCCTGTTCTTTAAGAAGGGGCCAAACGGGCGCGCAATCTTTCGCTCCTCCTTAACTGCCCCTCAGGTACTGCCCGCCTTCCCCCCCTTCTCTCCTGTCTTTTCAGCTGTCTGCGTGTGCGCGGTGAGGGGGGAAGCATCACCCCCTCCTCTTCTGAAGTTTCCGATTCCAGGATGGGGAATAGGGGAGGGGCTGATGGTAAACTGCCTCCCCGCTTTTCGGCTGTGAGCAGCCCTCCCTCTTTCCCCTCTTGCTCTGAGCCTGAAAGAGGGGGAGGCGTGAGAATGTCCAGGGAGGGCTCAGGCTCCCCGTTGCTAAGCGACCTTATCACTGGCAGTTCCTCTGTTTCGTCTTCGCTCCAAAGGGGGGAAGTTCCTCCCCCTTCCCTCTGCCATCCATCCGAATACTCTTCTCCCAACTCTCCGGGATCCAGCTCCCCGGGATTGGGACCCCAGCTCTGCCTTCCGACAGCCCCTCAGCTTGCCCTCCACCTGGCCTCCTCATCTTTCACCTTCACTCATGTTCTGTATGCCTTCTTTGTGGCTGCCATGTAAAGGTCTGTGACATCTCAACTGGAGAAGCCACACAATTTCAGCTAGAGGAAAATACTAAGTGAATTTGAATGTACCTCTCCAGATGAGATATCTGAGGCATTTCAGGGGATGTCAAAACAGTTTTGATAAAACTCCCTAAACTCAGCTCTTCTGTCCAAAGAACTCATGTCTCCCATGGCTCTCTGCAGCAATACACACCATTTTGTATTAAGGAGGCAAAAGAACCCAACGAAGAACATATCACGATAAAGCATACATAAGCTTGTAATTCAATCCACAAAGATAAACAAATTGTCTTTTCCTCTTATCAGCAGCATCATCACTACCACTACCACTACCACTACACTTTTTTTCCAAGGAGCTCAAGATGGTGTACATGATTCCAGGGCTGTGGAGTCGGAGTCAGAAGCAATTTTGGGTGGAGTCGGAGTTGGAGTCCGTAGAAATGTTCCAACTCCGACTTCAAAATAAATTTTGATTGACAATTTTTTAAAAATATAAAGTCAAAATGTCAAAGAAGCTTCCCATGAAGTCAGCTGTAGTTGAGCATTTCACCATAACTCAAGATGGAAAACATTTTGTGTGTCAGTGTATGACACAGGACCCAGATGAAGACAAATGCTGTGATGCCAAGATCAGTGCATATTCAGACAGCGATAAAAATGCTCCTATGAGAGCTTCCAATTTAAAAAGACATTTACAGCCCTTTGCAGGGCTGTGGAGTTGGAAGCAATTTTGGGTGGAGTCGGAGTCGGACAGTAGAAAAGTAGAGGAGTCAGAGTCGAAGGTTTGGCGTACTGACTCCACAGACCTGCATGATTCTCCCACTCCTCATTTAATCCCCACGTGTAATTTCCAGGTTAGGCTGAGAGAAAATGACTGGCCCAAAGTCACCGAGTTAGCTTCATGGCTGAGATTTGAACTCTGGTGTTCCAGGTCTTAGTCCAACACTCTATCCCACTCCACCATGGTGGCTCTCAAACTTTGAGACATATTAGTTTTGGAAAGGAGTGGAGGAAATACAAGACAAAATAAACTTGCATTCTGAACCAGAGGTGTCAAAAGTGTGGTCCTTGGACATGCAGTGGCCCATGAGCTCATCCAGGGGGGTCTGTGATGGCAACTCTGCAGTGTCATAGCTACGTGTGTGTGTGTGTGTGTGTGTGTGTGTGTGTGTGTGTGTGTGTGTGTGTGTGTGTGTGTAGAACACTCTTTCTGTGTGTATGGAGAACAGTGGGGGCAGTGGCTATATGTACAGTATGTGAACAACAGTGGGCACAGT